>NC_092498.1:67737346-68097971 GCF_047511675.1 Marmota flaviventris | reverse complement strand
TATAATCTGTTGTATAAGCAATCTACTATTAAAAATTTGAATAAAAATACTCCCACCCCCCAAAAAACTTAGAATTTATTTAACCATTTAATTCATACTTGATAAAATTACTCTCTAAAGGTTTTCCTATCATTCATATAACACGGTGATTGGAATGAATTATATGTGTTTTTAAAAATTCAACCCATCAATTTCAAGTACTTATATAGATACCAATAATCACTTAATATAATCAATTTTAAACCTATTTATATAAAACCAGGAGACTAGTAATATAAGCAGCACACACATAATAAAATTTTCACAGAAGAACAATAATAAATTTGATAAGATGAATCTACAGTACAAAGGAAGCATGAATGTTTATCATTTACATTAAGTAATTGATATCGTCCCTAAGGACTGGAGGACAAGATGTTTGTATATGTATATGTTTCACAAATCCCACGTATGGTATTTATACATTCTCCATGTTCATGGTTTTTGTGTTTTATAAGGTTATGAATGATGTTAGTGTAAACACCTGTCAGAAACAGAAAAACTCAACCTTGCTATTACTAAGGCACAGACTTAAAGTTGCTTTTTTATCAAAATACAAGGGAAATCGGAAGTAATTTCATATCTGGAAGGAGGCAACCAGCTGTTTTAATTTATTTTACAATATACTATTCCCCAATGAGAAAGCAAGTCAATAGAGTCTCAATAGGCACAAAGTTCCCTTCTAATCACCCCCAAACTTTTACAGGTTTATAATAATATTCTAAGTTATTATAATGTATGTTTTCAACTCAAATTCTAAGCACTACTAAGGAGAAAATTTAGAGGTCAGTGCCTGAATCTATCTGTAACAAGCTACTACTTGTGTTGAACACTTAAAATAAATCCTTGACAATATCACTTTCTTAGGTTAAAAAAAACCTGCTCTATTATTGTATCACACACACAATTCTTTTACACATATCCAACAGTATTTCTTTTGAGATAGTATCAACAGAAAGTTCTCATGTACAGATTTTTCCACTTTGTAACAACTTTTATTTTAAATGTTTTATTTCTTCCTAAAGTGACACCTCATTTCTACCTCACAGCCAGTAGGTGAAGGATTTTCTTTTCATGAAGTCTTCTTTTTAAGATAAAACAAATAGCATCTATATCCATTTTAGGCTAGTGCCCTTCATAAATTAACACCTACATTATTTCTTTCAAAGCCTAGCAGTGATCCAATCTGTCCTATTTATCATCTAGTTATTTAAAGTAGAGTATGTATCTTGATTTCTTCCACCTTTATATTTTGCTTGGCAGTAGTACAGTTAATTGAGTGAAGAGATAAGAGAAAAACAGGATTATAAAGACAAGAATGAGCAAGGTTTGGAACTAAGCAACAATTTCAGCAGCTGTGTGTGTATACTGCAAAGGAGGCACGAGAATTAGCTAGCATGCATCAGCAGGAAACAGTACAGCATTCCTGCAACTAGATTTTGATGGTACTTGATAAAGGGGCATGGGGCAGAATTCAAGAGTGGTTAAAGAAATCCAACTTGGAGGCACTTTCTCAAACATGGGATTTAACAGGCTGGCTTACTGCAAAAGTGACTCTTAAGAGGTAAGATGAAAACACTTGTTCATATAGAGTAAAGTGAAAATGCCTGAGTTATCCTGGCATGGAGTCAAAATGACTCAGAAAAGTTACCTTTCAAGGAAGAAATTTATTACCAGAGACCAGTCCACTCGTGAGAGGATTATGTTCTGCAGAATTCCCAGAGGACATATCTGTTCACTAAAATCATCTGGAAAACATCGGTACACTGGATAGAAAGTTTAGGGGTGGTTTTCTTTTGTAGGCCAGAGTTGATGACAAGTGGTCACAGTGCTTTACTTTATAGTAATAGAAAAGATGGCACTCCATAGCAATAGAGAAGTGAAATTCTCACCTGTCAGAAGACAGGCAATCAATCACAATCACTAGAGTTCCCAGTATGTCAGAAAAAAAGGTGACTCTTGATCCATAGAAGTTAAGGAGATGACATAGAAAATGTAATCTCTAAAAGCAAAACAATAGAGGAAAAACACATGGAAGTAGCTTTTCGTATAATTATTATATCATTTTTTTGTATTTGCATATCTTCCTTGACCTCTCAGAAGGATATTTGTTCACTTCAAATGTAAGTCCCTTCAAGATAAATATATATACACATATTCAGAAATAGACACATAACTATCCTCAACCAAATTGAGAAAAGCTTACAGTATAGAACAAATTCACCAGAGTGGCTATCTTCTCTACATGAGTCCTAACTTTCATTATTTGGTGTGTTTCCTCAGTGAGTTTTAAGCACTCAATAACCCATTTTGTCTATATTCATTTACCACACTGGTACTTTAGGAGAATATGTCAAATGCTAGCTTTACTGGAGATACTGCAGTGAACAACAATATCCTGCCTCCTATGTGCTTACATTCCTGGAAAGGAAGAGAACTTGTGGTGAAATTTTCATGTGAAGTAACAGGTGGTGATTGTTGCTTTAGAGAAAAATTCAAATTAAACCACAGTTTCAAGATGTACAATTTCCACCCTACTCTGCAGAAATTAAAAAAGAATTAAAAAGTGTTATTTAAGTATAGCATATATTACAGAGTATTTTCCATCATTGTTTGGTAGACTAAGCATTTTAGGAAGTCAAATAAAATTCTCTGCATATACATTGCCACGAGAAACATTTACACCCTGTATATTTTTACACAGATTATAACAACTATAAAAGATTACTTGAGGGCTGGGGTTGTGGCTCAGTGGTAGAGTGCTCACCTAGCATGTGTGAGGCCCTGGGTTCGATCCTCAACATCACATAAAAATAAAGATATTGTGTCCATCTACAACTAAAAAATAAAATATTAAAAAAAGATTACTTGAACTTTCATTCAATTCTTATAATAAATATATTATGAGAATATGCTTTAAAAATAATGACTTCTCTAAAGATGTAGGTTGGAATCATGCTGGGAAATTGACTATCCACATGCAGAAGAATAACCCTAGACCCCTACGTCTTCTCAATACAAAAATAAATTCAAAATAGATTAAACACATAAACGGAACACCTAAAACTATGAGATTAGTACAATAAACATGAAAGAAATGCTTGAAAGCATTTGAATGAATGAAGAGTTTTTGAACAAAATTCTAAAACCAGGAAACAAACACAAAAATAGACAAATGGGATTCCACACAATTTACAAACTTAATGTTAAGAAACATTAAGCAGAGAGTAGATACCTCCTACTGAATGGAGAAATTATTTTCAAACTATACATCTGACAAGGGATTAGTGTCCAGAATATGTAAGGAACTACAAAAACTCAAGAAAAAATAATCTAATGAAAGATGGTCATAGACCGAAATAGACATTTCTCAAAAGAAGAGGTATGAATGGCCAACGGGTGTATGAAAAATGCCCCAAATCACTGTTGACCAGGGAAATCAATTCAAAACCACAATAAAGTATTACCTTACCTCAGTAAAGTTGGATATTACCAGAAAGACTAATAATAACAAGTGTGGGTGAGGATGTGGAGAAAAGGGAACACTGGTACACCACCAGTGGGAATGTAAATTAGTACAGGCATTATGAAAAATAGTATGAAGTTTTCTCAGTTAATTAAAACTAGAATCACCATATGAGCTGTCAATTCCATTACTGGGTATATTTCCAAGGAAATGAAATCAATATGTCAAAGAGACATCTGCACTCTCATGTTCGTGGCAACACTATTTACAAAGCCAAGAAATGGCAATAACCTAAGTGTATACCTGATGAGTGAATCAAGGAAATGTGATAGACACACAATGGAATACTATGTAGCTATTAAAAACGAATAAAATCCTGTCATTTGTGACAATATGACTAGAACTAGAGATCATTAAGTGAAGCCAGCCAAACATAGAAATACAAATATCCCATGATCTCACTCATATAAAAAAACGTTGAACTCATACAAGATGAGAGAGTGAACTGGAGGTCTATGGAGGTTGGAGAGAGAAGGGAAGAGGGAAGATGGGGAAAGTTTAATCAATGAGTACTTACAGTTAGATAGGAGCAAGAAGCTCTGATGTACTATTCTACAGTAGGATGAATATAGATAAAAATAATATAATGTATCTTTCAAAAATTAAGAAAGGATTTTAATGTTTTTCCATAAAAAATGATTAATGTTTGAGGACAGTGATATGAATAACATGATTTAAACATTAATTTATATATATATCACACAGGACCCCATTAACATGCAGAACTTTATGATTTTATGTATCAGTTAAAATAATCTAAAAATAAGATAAAATGTTTTATACATGTAGATAAGTCAACTTAGCATCCAAATCCTATTTTTACATTTTGATTTCTGTAATGTATATAAACTTTGCCAGGCTAAAGTGTCTGCCCTCTCCAGTACAAGCTGATGCTACAGGCTTTTAATTCATATAGTAGTAGCACAATAATGATGGCTACTACTTTAGTATTAAAAATCTAAGAATTTTAATACTAATAAATTCTGTCATTACACTAGTGGCCTAATTTGGGCAAAGCCAATGTCATACCAATGTTTCAGTTCAGAGAAGAGAGAAGTTGTCACCAACAGCAGGCATAATCAATGACCTTTCTCTATTTCTCTCAACACCAAAGAACATGTCATCTACTCCAACCCTTTTTTTTTTTTTTTTTTTTTTTTTAAAGAACAGTTATTACTTCTGCCCCTTTTCAAATACCTCAGTCTTCACTGGTATTTGCTGCTGCTTGAAGAAAGCATTTGGCATCAATTTGAAAAATGATGGTGGGGTTATTTAGAAGACCTCATGTGCCGTGACATTTTTTGTCATTCTGCCTTTTCCCAGTCGCTGTGTAGAAACACTATTGTGACAGCCAATTTCCTAACCTTATGTGACCTGAGTTTAATTAGCTTGCCTGGGCCTCATGGTATCATTTGTAAAATTAACCAAAAAAGAAAATAAATGACAAAACGATTCTGATAATATAAATTACAGAACACTTAATTTTCACAAAATTTCATTTTGATGAATAAAGTCCAAGCTGTCATTTCTTTTTCATTCAGAAAAATAAAAATTTAATCTTGAAAAGATGGCAATTATGTATTGTAGATTAGACATTTTACAAATAATATGAGAGGATAATAATATAATAGAAAGTGTTATTCTAAAATCACTAGTTAGATTTCTATGTAGCAATGCTGAATAAGTTAAAATTGTTTGAAATTCCTATTCCAAATTGTATCCAATGCACATTGATGCAGCCATCTGCAGTCAAATCTGTGCTATGTGACAGGAAAGTGAAAGAAAAATAAAGTTGGACTGAAAAGCTTCCCTTGAATATGAGATGCTGGCAATGGTGGCCAGACTACTTTTAGTGTAATTTGTTATGGATATGATTCTCAGTCCTTTATTTTTTCAAATATTATTAAAAGGACACTAAAACAGAAGATGCTAAATTTGAGGACCCAGGAAAAGTATATTGCTTACCTTAAACAGGTTTAGATTTTGAGAAATCTGTAGTATACAATGGAAATGGAGAAGAATGGCTTCCATGTTGTTTTTTCTCAGGGTTAACTGTACTCAGCAGATTTTCAGCTAATGTTATCTCTACTGTCAATGAGTGATGAGTAATGGGGCCATATATTTCAAGTTACCTCTGGATGCTTGGCTCCTAAAAAGTATGCTAATATCATCAAGGAAAAAAGAATAAATGAGAGAGCTAATATTTTATCAAAAGAATGAGTAGAATGTGGAGAATTAAACCAAAATATGGAACATAATTCCTCCAGTTTGTAAACTTTTCCCCATCTCATTGCTTCCATCTTATATCTATGGAATACACCTGAAAGTTCAGTTATTATCCTACTAAGATTTCAGCTAGCAATGTATAAAATACAATGGAGGGCTGGGATTGTGGCTCAGTGGTAGAGTGCTCGCCTAGCATGGGCGGAACCGGGGTTCGATCCTCAGCACCACAAAAAATAAAGGCATTGCGTTGTGTCCATATACACCTAAAAAATAAATATATATATATATATTTTTAAAAAGGCTATGACTTAAAAAAATACACTGGATTTTATTTCCTGAATAAATGTGTAGAAAATATCACTTAGGTATGAGTTCTTTACTCTGGTTTTGATGTTATCAGTATTCTCTAAGAAATTAAAATCTTGGAAACCTTTCCTCATGATAACAGTGGAATGTGAAAGTGATTAGTAGACTTTCCTATTCCTCTGAGTGGAATTCCCACTAAACCATTAAGAAAGTGTATTAAAATTCAAAAGAAACCAAATACAAGCAATGAAACAAATTTGCTAATGTATATCTAATTCTTAAGCCTGAGATAATGTTAAGTAGCTTTATGGCACAGAAGAGCATTGTGGAAACATTCCGATTATTCCCGCAATGTCCTGGACCTATTCTTTCTTGCATATAAAAGCATATCACTCTAGTGATGCTTCTCTCTGCTTCTGGCACATTTTATTTTTCCTTTCTACTTGTTTATTACCATCAACAAATACTTCATTTTCAAAATCTGTGATTGACTGAACCTTGTCCTCAAGATTTTGCCTATTTCTCTGTTTCCCTTTATGACAAAACTCAGTGAGGAGTGTTATCAATAGTTTCTATGCTGCCACTGCTACCTCCCTTTAACCTTCCTACTCAGACTTTCACCCCAACATGTCACTAAAATGTGTCAAAGAAACCAATCACTTGGATGTTATTAAATCCAGTGTCAATTCTCAGTCATTGTTTTAATTAATGTGGAGTTTTAGGAACAATTGAAAGCCATTACTGGGAGTCAAATGACAGTTTTCTGCTGCCAGTATGCTAATTGTTTCCTGTTCTTTGTATTTTATGAAAGGTAATAAATATGTTGTGGTGTTATTTAAACCTATTATGATTTATTAGTTTGATTATCCTTCAGAATCTAGGACTACTGCTACTATTTAATCATATATAGGTATAAGAGTTTGGCATATAAATGAGATTAACTTTAAAATAGCCAACTCAACATAGCAATAGCACATTTGGAGAGGAAAAGAAAAGGAAGACAGACCAGAGAGGAGACTCTGGTGCCAGGGCACAATGATGTAGCAAAACCTCTGTTGCAGAATACTGGGATCAAATGTCAGCAATTTTCTGCATTTGTTTGTTTTCTGATTTGTTCTTTTATTTAAGGATGGAATTTTTTTTCTGCCCTAGAATTGAAACATTAAACTTATAAGGAAAGGCAGATGAAGAGGAACATTATAAACAGATGTGAGGGGTATTATATGGTTGCTTCTCAACTGATGTTAAGTAAAATTGCTGAAAACAACTTGTGAAAGAAAATAGTCATACTAGGTTAAATAGAGACAATGAAAAAGAAGGGTCTTATACCAAAGATTTGTTGAAAATTTAGGAAATGCAATATTCATAGTTGATCCTCCTTATGTATGACCATTAATCACTAGGCATCTCCTAGGTACACAATATGGCAACATAGTAACTTATGGATAGGATATACTTCGACCTATGACATTTTTCTTGAAAACACTAGAAAGTACTTAATAAATATTGGCTATCTTACATTCTTTGGTGAATGGTAAGAAAACTAAAAATTTCATAATGGAAAATTCAAGTTGAGTTCCAGCAATGTTCAGATTCCAATTATTTTTTCAGAATTTAAATATAATGTAATGAATTAACCCAACTGGAATAGGTGAAGGTATAAGCAGAAACTGAGTAATTTTATGCTGAAAAAGATTACTATTTGATTTATTACCTTCTTAAACGATAGAATACCCCCTGAAACCCTTCAAAAGTTGCACATACAAGCAAACAGATTGTGTTTATGATGAGAAGCAATGCTCCCACTGAAATGACATATGCCTATGATGAATAACAAAAACCAACAGTCCAACTAATCAACAAACAAAACATCCTTGTATGGGCAGTGCCTTTAGCTTAGAACCTAATATTTCAACCTTATGATCAAAATTTAAAGGGTCCTATAGGAAATGACCCACCTGTTAACACATGTGCCATGTATATGATTTAATAAGAATGTGTTTCAATCATTTCAATGAAGGAAGATGGGCAACAGACAAATAGAAATGATAATATTAAAAAAAGGAAGAGGAGGAATGGATTAGTTTAATGGAACCATTAAGGTGATCAATAAAGAACAGGATGGAAATCGAAATGAAAAGAATCAGAGTGCTGCTGACAAATACCTGTTGATTAAAAGTCATCAGTTAAAGGATGATAACATGCCCTGGCTGAAATGGATATCCTACTTCAAAGGCTTAAAAATACTCCTCCATCTATTCTAGGTAGGAAAAATGTCAATTCAATGATGCTGAAGATGACTGGCGGAAGAGGAAACTGATGTGATAAATTAATGATGGCTTTTCCATAGTTGGAAATAGATGAATCAATATTGGTTCATAAACTGAATGAAGTTCACAGTTTATATTATGGTTCAGTCTTATGACTGCTATAGTTCCACAGGTTTTGACAAACATAAAACAACATATATCCATCATTACAGTGTCATACAGGTAGTCAGTCTCACTCCCCCTAAAATTCCTTGTACTCCATCAATTTATTTCTAACCCTCTGCCCAACCACCCCCCCCACACACCCAATTCTTGACAACTACTGCTCCTTTTTACCTTCATAAAGTTTTGTTTTTTCCTTAATGTCTAATGGTTGGAATGAAACATTACTAGGCTGTCTTTCCATGGCTTAACAGTTCATTTATTTTAATAATTGAATAATATTCCACTGTATGGATGTACCAGAGTTTATCAGTTTATCTATAAAAGGACAATTTTTGATGATTATGAGTAAAGCTACATAACATTCATGTGCAAGTTTTTCTATAATAAGGTTTCCACTCATTTGGGTATACCTAGCAGTGTGATTGGTAGATGGTATGATAAGTATCAATGTTTAGCTTTCAAATAAGCTACCACAGCAGTGGAAATGCCTGTACCATTCTGCATTCCTGCTATCAATTAATGAAAGTTCCTGTTGCAGATCCCCATCAGCATTTGCTGTTGTTAGTGTACTGGAATTTAGTCATTCTAGGTGTGCAGTGGTATTCCATCAGAATGATTTTAATTCCTTGATAATGTATGATATTGGGCATTTTCTTACACGTTTTCGTTTGTTAGGTATATTATATCTTTTCTTCCAATATACAACGTTTATGTATTTTCTTATTGTGCTGTATTACAAAAGATTTCCGAATAGAGAGGTAAACGGGAGCATTTTCAACTGGATCTTGAGCACAGGGGAAATTATTTCTTTCAACCATTAAGTACAACATTAACAATATGATCATTTTATAGATTTCTTTCATGAAACTGAGAAAGTGCCTCCTATTTATATTTTGCTGATTTTTTGTTGCTTATTAACTTATTTTTATCATGAATAGATTCAATTTTTGTCAAATGCCTTCTCTGTACCTATTACTATGAAAATATAATTTTTCTTGTTTACACTATATATGTGATGGATTAATTTGGTTTTGAATATTGAACAGGTTAGCATACCTAGAATAAACCATGATAGTGAATTCTTATATGTTACCCTAGCAATATTTTGAGTATAAACTAAATTTTCCCTTACTAAAAGCCAGGCTCAGTTACCTTTAATAGAGTTTCTAATTCTAAAACTCTCAATCAACCAGTGTTAATATATCTGCCTTATATGCCTTCCTTGTAGTGACCAATAATCTCTTTGATAGCTAAATACAACCTATTTGACTCATCCCTCTAATTTTGCACCACCCTCAGTGACTACACAGATATGAAACAGGGACTCCGTCCCCTCAGTCACAAGGTAACCCTACAGAACTCATGACTGCTGACGTTGAACTCATCTGTAGAAGCCTTTGTAAAACCATTGGTGATAACTTGGACTACAATAAAACCTATGGCCTGTGAGTCCTTCACTGTTTCTTGTTGTTGGTTGAGCACGCCTCTTCCAGATGGTTCTCCTTCCTGTTGGACCAACAAGACATGTGCCCTATTCTCTCTAGGATCTGATATAAAAATTATTTTGTTATTCCATGTATTTTGTTGCATTGCCTTCCTTGTCTCATCTGATGGACACACTAAACTTCTCTCCTGATCTGGCCTAGAACTTATAGCCATTCTTGAGACTTTAGAAAGAAATCATACTTACAAAACAATTCCGCTCTTATTCACGACATATGATTTTTCCTATGCATGGTTGGATTTTATTGGTTGGATAATATTTTATAGAGTTTTTCCATTCATTTTAATGAGAGATAGTGTCTATTTTTTTTATCTACTTTTGTAATGAAATGTTTTATGGTAAAGTTGCTCTCATAGAATGAGATATAAAGTTTCCGATTCTGTTTTTTGGAAAAAAATTAAAGGGAACTAGCATCTTTTTTTCCCAACATTTTACAAAATTTAACAGGAAACTATCTGGGGAATGTACTTTGTTTTAGAATATTATTAACTTTATTCAATTATTTATAGAAAAAGCTCTATTTAGATCATATCTAGTTGTCTGAGTTTCATCAGACTCTCTATAATAGAATTTTCTTTTCACTCTAAGTCATCAAATGTATGGCTTAGAGCTGTTTGTAGTATTCCTTTATCAATATTCATGATCCATAGGATAAGTAGTAATGGCTCCTCTTAACTTTTGATTTTAATTGAGCCAGCATATATTTTTTCCTTCTTTTCCAGGTTAGATACTTATAAATTGTAATCTAACAGGAAGCTGAATAACTGATGCCACATATCTTGCTTTAGTAAAATAAAACTGTCACCTGGATTAGAGTGGAATATAAAAAATATACCCTATGAACTCTCTTTAAGAGATTTTGAGATAAAATGTTATTACTGCTTTTTTTTATTATAAATCATTGTAAGAAATTGTTGAACTAAAAAAATGGACTTGACATGTTTGCAATCAGGGATGTGCTGGAAGAAACAAAACACAAATATTCTAGAATTTTCAGAAGACTTGCAGTTGTTTATTTTATGAATCCATGTAAGTTTCAGAACTGTTATGAATAATATTTATTGAAGACATATCTGGTGCAAAGAAAAAAGTACAGGAGAAATATTTTTTTAAAAAATTTATTGATAAGGATAGATTCAAGTTGTCAGGCTAGAGGAAGGCTGCATTCCTTGCCACTCCATGGTTCAGGATTCAAGCAGCAAGAGTACTGCTTCTCTGTAAGAGCAGACACCACTTAAAAAAGCCCCGGAGGCCTGATTAGACCTAAACACCTCCAGGTGGAACTCCACTTACAACTCTGCAGTGGCTCCACCCAGATCCTTATCAATCTGGTCTGTGCAGACACAACTCCAACTGATAGAACTTTCCATCCCATCATACCTCATATAAGGGAGAAGAGAAGCTGAGAAATATTTGAACCAGCTTTAGTTTTAGGCCTCTCCAACCACAGCTTGGTGAGCAACACACACAAAAAGAAGGGGTTTAACAACCATTAGCCCTTGCTCTTGTGCTTAGTACATAGCTCATGAAAAAATGGAAAAAAACAATAGTCAAGCATAGACAATGACCATCTATCCTCTATTTTGATAACCTCAGTTGAAATAATTCCTTATTTTTTCATTAAGAATCTCTTTTTTTCTTTGTGTGTGTGTGTATGTGTGTTTTGTGGATTGGCTCATGGATACATACACATATTTCTTCCTCATTTATAGGTTTTTTGGGAGTGGGGGTATCAATAATTCTATCTAGGAGTGCTTATCCACTGAGCCACATCCCAAGTGCATTTCTTTTTAATTAATTTTGAAACAGGGTATTATTTTGCTCAGGGTCTTGCTAAGTTGCTTAGGTTGGCTTTGAATTTGCAAACCTCCTGCCTCAGCCTCTCGAGCTGCTGGAATTACAGGCTCGTTTATAGTATTTTAAAATGTAGTTATTTTATTTGCCTTGTCTTTTGAGAGTTAGCATTTTTGATTAGTATATTTTGGGTTTTAATTTTTTTTTCTGTTTCTTTTGTGTCTTTCTCTCTTTTCTTCTTCCAAATTCTATTATTTTCTTTCATTCTCTGTTTTGTTGCTTGTATTAATATTCCTTCCTTATAACCATCAGATGCTACATTTCTTCTGCATTTTCTGTTAACATTTTGAAATTGTAAACTCTTTTCTACATTCCTATCATGTTTTCTTTTCTCTTAATTAACTGTATCCTCACCATCTTTTCTGCACTAATTGCTTAATATAACTCCTGTCTCTGCCCTTAATGTTGCAATTATTACTGCTGTGGATGACATAGTTGACACCTGTTGTTTGCTTTAATGCCAGCTATAGGTAATGATTACTTACTGTTTATTTGTTGATAATTGTTGACCCTACATTTCTGTTGTTTTTTTTGTGGCAATTAACATTATAGATGGTAGGAACCAAGCAGTTAGTTTAATGCTGAATAGTGTTTGCATTAGTTGTTGATATTTTTGGTTTCCCCCTATTGGGAGGAATCCTACAGGGAAAGCTACAGGGACACTATAAGCTCACAGCTTAGGGAATCTGCTGTTAAACTTAGCTCAAACAAAAGACAGTGAACATTTCTCCACAAATTAATGACACTTGATTTTAGCTATACTTTAATACAAAAAATTGAAGAAACAAAAACACAAACTAATGCCCAGGTCCCAAAGAGAAACAGCTAGGAGTGGGCCACCATGCCAAACCTATGGACAATAGCAAAAATAGAAAAATAATACAAAGGCTGTGAATAACACAGCTAGGAGAGGGTCTCAATGCAGACCATTCTAGGAAACATTGGCAAGAGAAGATTGTGCCTTGAAAAGAGAAATACCTTCAACATATCATAAAACCCAACACACACAAATACAAGAAATAAGAAAAAGCAATCTAAAATACTACCTACTAAAGGTCATAATTCACCAGCAAATCACCCTAAAATATTGAAGTGAATGAAATATCAGATAAGGGATTCAAAGAATCATTATAAAAATTACCAATCAATTTCAAGAGATAACAGAAAAGTAACTGAATGAATTAGGAAACTCAGTATGGAATATGAATGAGAATTTCAATAAGGAGACGGACATTTTGTAGAAGAATCAAACAGAAATCTTAGAAATGAAAGACACAAGAAATCAAACAAAATGTTCAATTGAAAGTTTCTCTGATAGAGTAGACCATGCTAACGTAGGAAAGGTAGCAGAATACAACAGTCACTAGTATGGCAATATGTAAAAATGTGGATGTGTAACCGATGTGATACTGCAATCTGTATACAGGGTAGAAATGGGAGTTCATAACCCACTTGAATCTAATGTATGAAATATGATATGTTAAGAGCTTTGTAATGTTTTGAACAACCAATAAAAAAACAAAAAACCTTTAAAGGTTAAAAAAAAAAAAAAAGATTATTTCAGAGCTGGAAGACAGTGATTGGCCTGGAATATTCAGATATTATTAAAGAAAAAAAAAGTAACCATGATCAGAATATACAAGAACTCTGGGATGAGATGAAGAGACCAAATTAAAGAATCACTGGAATTCAGGAGGGCTGTGAGATGCAGGCTAATGGAATGGACACACTCTTCAGGAAAATAATAACAGAAAAATTTCCAACCCCTCAGAATAAGACAGGACCAAAAAAGAACCTCTTCATTACACATTATAATTAAAATGTTTAACATATAGAACAAGGATAGTTTTAAAAGCCTCGAGAGAAAATCTCAGGTCACATTTAAAGGCAAGTCTATTAAGAATAACTTCTGATTTCTCAGCACAAATTCTACAAGCCA
The DNA here is from genome assembly GCF_047511675.1 of Marmota flaviventris. Lineage (NCBI taxonomy): Eukaryota > Metazoa > Chordata > Mammalia > Rodentia > Sciuridae > Marmota > Marmota flaviventris. The sequence goes on along the minus strand of NC_092498.1, from coordinate 68,084,142 downwards.
GGAAGCCTTGGAACAATATATGCAGCTCCTGAAAGAAAATAACTGTCAACCAAGACTGCTATATCCATCAAAGCTACCATTCTAAATTGAAGATGGAATAAAAACTTTCCAAAATAAACAGAAACTAAAATAATTCATGATTACTAAACCAGCACTACAGAAATTAAAGAAATATTGCACAGAGAGGAAATTAAAAAAAACAAACCTCAGAGCTCACACAAAAAAATCTAATTTTAAGAATAGCTAAGCAAATGAGGAACATAACAAAATAAAACTTGGTAAATAAATCAAAGTGGAATGAATTAATAAACATCTCTCTATAATAACATTGAATGTAAATGGAAGAGCTACTCTCAGAACTGAAAAAGCAGATTTTACACCAAAATTAATCAGAAGAGATAAATAAGTTCACTTCATATTGGTAAATGAAACACTCCAACAAGAAGAAATAATAATAAATATTTTTGTCCCAAATGTGGTGCAACCAATTATGTAAGAGACACTACTCAAACTGAAGCTCCAGATAAACCTCAGTACAATAGTGGGTGATTTCAATATTCCTATCTCACCATTACATAGTTCATACAGACACAAACTTAGTAAACTCTGCACCTAAAAATTATCAGAAATCAAATGGACTTTTTTTTTTATAGTTTGGATGTGAGGTGTCCTTTCCAAAAGCTCACCTGTGAGACAATGCATGAAGGTTCAGAGAAGAAATGATTGGGTTGTAAAAGTCTTAACCCAATGAATGATTTAATCCCTTGGTAGGGATTAACTGAGCGGTAGCTGAAGTAGTAGGATGTGGCTGGAGGAAGTGGAAATTTGGGGCATGGCTTTGGGTATATATTTGTATCTGACAAGAAGAGTCTGTGCTTTCTGATCACCATGGTATGAGCTGCTTCCCTCTTCCACTCTCCCACCATGGAAGCCCAAAAATTGGAGATGCCCTTCTGTGGACTAAGACCTCTGAGACCATGAGCCCTTAAATAAACTTTCTTTCTCAATTAAAATTAGAGATGAAAAAGGAGAAATAACCACATACACTGCAGACATCCAGTGAATTATTAGAGATGATTTCAAAAACTAATACTCCAATTAATGGGAAATCTTAGAGGAAATAGACATATTGCTAGACAAATATAATCTTCCAGAACTGAATCAAACAGACATAGAAATCCTAAACAGACCAATAACTTGTAATGACATAAAAGTAGTACTAAAAAGTCTACCAACAAAGAAAAGCAAAGGAACAGATGGATTCTCATCTCATCATTAGATGCAATAACAATTAATAACTTATTAGCAAATTATTTTCAATACATTAAAGAGACTCGATTATGTATATTGTGTTAACACTTATCATTAAATAGTATGTTTTAATACATGTGTCATCCAGTCTTTATCATAAGGCTGTGAACTGAGCCACATATTTAGTGTCTGTCCTCTAGCTTTTTACAAGCAGATAACAGAAATTTGTAAAGGTTAGGTAATATGCTAGTATTTGGGAAATATGAGAAAAGTATCTCAGTTATTTGATTCCACTACTGTTATTTTTAATTATACTAACAGAAGATTTGATAAGCATTTACTATGAGTGGTCCCTGGTTCATGTTTATATTACTCATTTAAGCGTCAGTGTGAAAAATTCTTAAAAAAATAATCTCTAAAATATGTACGTATCCTTGGTTTGAGAAGGCATAACAACATTCAGGAACTGCACTATCTATGGTCATAAAAAACAAATGTATCAGATTTATTCTAATAAAATATTGGCTGCATCTGGCTTCCTGATTTGTACCATCAGTGACATTTAAGATTTCAAGAAAGTACTAGCATTTCCATCTGCTCTGCACCATACATTCTAACACCTGATTTTATTTTCATTTGTGTTCATCTCCAAATTTTACATATCATCTGGTGTCTTTATATAGATTAAAGTTTCTATCCTCAAGGAGATTTCAATTTTTCTATTATTACTACATCCAACAGGACTTTACGAACGAGTGACAGGTATTTAAATTTTTTTTTATTAGCTAATGAATAAAATCTTTCACTTTTCTTTTTGAAATCAACCTTTATTTACCTTTGTTGAATGGTAATAACCTATAGCAAAATTGATCTTGATTTGAGTTTAGTGCTACAAATGTGTTCATTTTTACTAATTAAGAAATGTAAATGAATAGTTCCTGTATTCTATATTGACTTCTTCAAGGATTAAATAATTTTACATACATACATATACATGTATATGTATATGAAATCTGTTAAGTACCAAATGTCTACTGAATAGATAAAATTAAACCAAGTTCTTGACCTCAAAATTCTTAAATTATAAAATGACATTTGAAAAAGTTTGATGAGCAGTTACCATTATTAATAAAACTTTAAAAGGAAATGATAAAATTCATTAATTCTATAAAAAGAAAATAATTTTTATACTGCTTTATATTCATGAAATTTAATTTCATGGTTAACCAAAAAGTTCAAAACTGTCAATGAAGAAATGTCTTCAGCCTAATTAATGTCAACTTTTTGAAATGTGCACTCTATGCTGTGAAAACTGATATTTCCAATTTAGGATAACAAAATCTTAAGAATGTAGAATTTAAGAGGCAAATGCTCTTACCAATGTTTTTCTCATGAAATGTTGATCATCTTTAAACATGTAAGTCTCCAGTGCTGCCCCACCACTAAATTTATTTATAAATTACTGTAACATTGCTGCACTCCAAAGGAGTCAATCACTATTTTCTGTATTTTAAATGTGATGAATCACCTGAAATGGGTTGGCTCTTTGTACAGTTTATATAATGCTGATCATGCTTTTGATGGTAGGACTAGTAATATATAGAAATATTCATATCAGTAATTTTTATTTCAAAATTCTTCTCTAAAATGCAGTGGGATTGCATGTAATTTGAACAGGTTTTTGCCTTAAAGATTCATATTATTATTTTAAGTATTAAAATTATACTCAACTCTGCTGAACATATAGCTTTTCCTGGTCACGAGAAAGTTGTCCAATTTTTTCCTAAACTATTGATTCCAAATCCGCCTTTTATGTGGACTTTTCTGTTTTATCCATGTTTAATATTTGATTCTAAGAAAACTTTTCCTGCTGTAACTAGAATTTAGGAATGACTAATTTTCTCTCTTAATTCAATTTCATCAAATTTAAAATATACATATTCAGTTAAAAACTACGCTCACCTCTGTTGATGAGTACAGCAATAGTGTCCTATAAGAATTTCTCTTGGGATTAGAGAAAGGAATAAAGAGAGGCTACATGAAAATAAATAATTTATTATAATAAAAGGTAGAAATGGTATTAATAGGAAAACATTTGTTTTATGTGTATAAAATATGATCTACTAACACTGTTACAAAGTCTGTATGTGCTGCTCATAATCATCTGATTGTCCCATAATAAAGTTAAAATTTATATAACAATCCAGCTTGCTTTCACTGAAAATTGGAATTGCTTATTTCTCCAAATATAAAAAAATTATATCATTAGGTTTCTTAAACCATTTCCTAAGAAAAGTACCTTATAAATTACTTGAAAAATGGGTTAACAACTATTTCTATGGCCATCTTTCTTAGAAGCCAAGATTCTGAAATCACTTATGTTCAACTATTTTGAAATTTTGAGGAATAAATAGTTACAGATGAATTAGAAATCACCACATATGCACCATAGTTTCCTGTTACTAAAGGAAGAACACTGAAATCTGAAATCAGCCAGCACATTTAATTTTGGAAAATATAAAATAATATTGCCAAGGATTTAATTTCATATGTGTGAGAAAGAAAAAAAAATGAGAATAACAGCCTTAGATTACTTTTTTTTACCATTATACACAATTTTTGCTCAATCTTAATATCTTAATTTTAAAAAGTTAACCCAGTTCTTATTTGTAGTTTTATAGTCATTAAAATTGTATTGTTGTAATATACATATAATGATTCTCACAGATCATGGTGTACAGCTCATCACTCTGACAATAAATTTACTCAATGCAACCCACTAAATATCAAAAATCCCCACTGACATTACCCAAGGAACTGCCTCATGGACTTTCTCTCTTAATACTTTCCTTCTTGGAGAGCCAAGTAGCCTGCTGTCAATCACTATGGATTAGTTGATTTATTCATTTACCACTATTTCTACAGGGAACAATAAGTATATATTTTCCTAAGATTATTTTTTACTTTTATTTTTTACTTCACAAATGATAACTTTGATATATTTGTATTTCTCCATGTATTTACAAACCATCAGTTTGATTCTTTTAAGGCTAAATATTTTTAATCTTTATTTTTTAATAAAAATGTATATATTAATGGAATATCAAGTGATGTTTTGATACATGTTATATAATCTTAAAATCAGGTTAAACATTTATCTCCTCAAATATTTATCATTTCTTTATGGTAAAAACATTCAAATCCTTTTTTCTTAAGTTTAAAATACACAGTCCATTATTATGTAAAGTTAGGGAATAACGTCAAAACTTCTTGTTCTTATGTAACTGTAACTAAGTACATGCTGATCTTTCCCCTTCTTCCTTCCCTACTATCTGTAGCTTTTGGTAATCACCATTCTACCCTCAAACATCTATGAGATCCACTTTTTAGATTCCACATGTGAGAGAGATCATGTGGTATTTGTCTTTCTGTGATTTCACTTAACATAATGATTCATAATTCCCTCCATGTTGTTGCAAATGACAGTATGTCGTTGATTTTGTGGCTGAATAGTGTTCCATTGTGTACAAGTACCACATTTTCTTTATTCATTTCTCAGTTGATGGAAACTTAGGTTGTTTCATTTCTTGACTGTTTTTAGTAGTGTTGCCATGAACATAGAAATGCAGATGTCTCTTTGACATACTGATTTCATTTCCTTTGGAAATATACCCAATAATGGGATGAATGGATCACATGAAGACCCTATTTTTAATTTGTTGAGGAAACTTCATGCTATTTTTTCCACAATGCCTGTACTAATTTACACTCCCACCAACAATGTGCAAGTGTTCCCTTTTATCCATATCCTCACCAGCACCTGCCAACATTTCTGATAATAGCCATTCTTACTGGGGTATGATAACACCTCATTATGGTTTTGAATTGCTTTCCCTGATGAACAGTGATTTGGGGCATTTTTCATACACCTATTGGCCATTTTTATGTCTACTTTTGAGAACTGTGTTTTTAGGTCTGGTGCCCATTTTGATGATGATGATGATGATGATGATGATGACGACGACGGTGACAAAGATTTTGCTATTAAGTTTTTGTAGTTCTTTACCAATTCTAAGTATTAACTCCTTATTACATGAATAGTTTGAAAAATTCTCTCTTTAGGATGTATCTGCTATCTGTTTAATGTTTCCTTCGCTGTGAAGATGCTTTTCAATTGTATGTAATACTAATGTCTATTTTTTAAGTGTTTTTGAAATCTTGTCCAAAAAATCTCTTGCCACTCCAAGATGTTCTGACACATTTCTCTTGTTCATTCTTCTTGTCAGGGTTTTCAGTCCTCGTTTCCTCCTGACCTGCAGGAGAGAGAGGGAGAACACACCCTGGCCAGGACGGGCCAAGAAAGGAGAAGGCCGACTGACTGCTGGCACTCAGCCCTCCCTCGCTGGAGGACAATCAGACACATCAGGGAGACAAGTCAAGGCTGGAGCTCATTTATTGAGGAAGCACACACAGCTAATATAAGGCACAGGAGCCAATCAAGATAAAGGTCAGAAGGGGAGGAGAGTTCTGAGCCTATCCTAGAGGTGGTCCGATTTTTCATCACAAGCCAGGGTAATACCTTCTGGCTGATTGCCAGGCACCATCTTAGCCATGTGTGGCCCCAAGACCAGGAAGTGAGCATCAGTCTGCAAGTTAGGCTTCCTTTTCTCCATCATAGGTTTCTATTTCTCTGATGTAATGTGCCCTACACTTCTAATATTTTTATAGCTTTAGATGTTGCATGCAACATGCACCATTTCTACATTAGAGCATTCTGAAGTTGTTTCTTTACATCCTCTTATGAGTGAGTTTACAACTTCTGATGTCTTCCTCTTCTCATTAATATTTCTTTTTTTTTCCTTATGAAAGAAAATCTTTTACACTCACAGCTTTTGTTTGAGAATGTTTTTATCTCTTATTCATTCCCAAAAGATAGTTTTATTGGATACAATATTCTTAGTTAACTGATTTTTTTTCTTAAGTTCTTTGAAAAATCTCATTCCACTCTCTCCTGACCTGTAGGTTTTTGCTGAGAAGTCTGTCAGGCAAAATGGGACCCCCTTATGTATCATTTGATTCTTTTCTCTTGCTACCTTGAGAATCTTCTTTTTATCATTTACCTTTGAAGGATTGATTTATAATATCTTGAGGGGGAACTGGGTGCATTAAATCTGATTGGTGACTCTTAACTTTTCTGTACCTGAATATTTATATCTTTATCTTAGTTTGGGAAGATTTTATTAAGATCTATATGAAAGCACGTTTTAACCTGTTTGACATTCCTCTCAAGTCCCAATAATATGAACATTGCCTTTTTGGTGGTTTTGTTTTTAATGTGGCATTCAGTAGTGACTTTTCTCCAGCCTGGCACCAATTCAAAACGGCATTGATATTGTATGCCTTCAACTAACCTTTACTATCAACTGCAACATTTGTGAAATTATGAGACTAAGAATAAAGCTTTATTTGAAACTACTGTGGAAAATCAATGCATTAGTACTTTGATACAATAATCACTATGGGAGTGCAACTCATTGCATCCTGAGAATTATAGTTCCCTTGGGAAAAATGTTAGAAATGGTAGAAGAAAAATGAAGAGCCTAAGTAGTATGTGCCTAGAGTATTATAGATTTATTCAGTCCAAAGGACTAGAAAAAAGGAGTTCCTGACTAAGTCCAATAGAAACTGTTCAAAATATCTGAATTTAGCTGTCTCACATAAATATATGCACTGCTATTTTAGAGGTGAAAATTGGAACAAATCAACATACTAGAGGTCATTGAATGGACAACTTTTATATCTTGGCAAATATGTATCAATCTAGCTATCCTCATTATATTCTATGCACATAAGAAAAGAACTGTAAATGAAATACAAAATTATCATTTTGGGGATAGATAAGAACAGCCTTTCATATATTGCAAGAAAAATTTGCTAAAATAATCATTAAATAAATTTGGTGGATTAATTTATATGTGTCTATTACAAACTTATTGGATTAAATAAATTAAACCACTTGGACAAACAGATTAATCCATTAAATCCAAGCAGAAATTTATAAGGAGAGGACAAATAGGGGAAAAAACATAATATAAAAAGGAAGTTGATAAAGATGAATTAAAATATTTGAAAATAAAAAATTATCAAAATCTTTACTGTGGGCTGGGGTTATAGCTCAGTGGTAGAGAGCTCACTTACCACATGAGAGGCATTAGATTTGATCCTCAGCATCACATAAAAATAAATTAATAAAATAAGTTATTGTGTCCAACTACAACTAAAAATATTTTTTACATCTTTATTGCTGAGAATTTTAGCAATTAAAAGCAGAATTTTAGCTATTAAAAGTCAAATAATATACACACTGACCACTAGAAGAATGAAAAAATAAAATGGTTGAGGTGAAGATAAAATGAGATTTTTTAAGGATAATAATTTTATTAAAGCTTGAAGATAAAATAATTAGAATGCATAAATATTATAAATCATAATTTAAGGAGTGACTTTAGTTGAATGAATTCAATGTAAGCTTTTAAAATTATTTTTATGTTTTGGTAATAAAGTCATACTTTATTTTTTAAATATATATATATTTGGTACCAGGGATTCAACCCAGGGACACTTAACCATTGAGCCACATTTTCAGGTTTGTGTGTGTGTGTGTGTGTGTGTGTGTGTGAGAGAGAGAGACAAGTCTTACTAAGTTGTTTAGGGCTTCACTAAGTTGCTGAAGCTGGTTTTGAACTTGTGATCCTCCTGCCTCAGCCTCTTGAGCCCAGGAGAGAAAAGAAAGGCATACAGAACCAAGCCCAGCAAAAACAAAAACAAAAAAGCAAAACCAATCTTCTAGATGCAGAAAATGATAGAATAAGAATGGCTCTTTTTATCATTATCAAAAATGATTAATTTTTTTCAAGCACACAATTAAAAAAACTGATCATACCAAATGCAAACTACTTGATATTCAAATAAAAATAATTGGTTTTTTAACTCTATAACCCATAACAAGTTCCATGATAAATACATTGTTTTGTCCACTGTTCAGAACCCCCAGACAATAACTTCTTTATAGTAGATGCTTTATACAATTTTCTGACTAGTTTCTCCATTTAAAAATTATCCAGAATTATAGAAAACATAAAAAATGAAAGCCTTTGAAGACCTAAAAATCTGGCCCTGGGCTCCCTCTCTTGAAGGTCTCACCACCTTATACTAGGACCCTGGGCTTGGGACCAAACTTCTAGTACATGGGCCTTTGGGGAAATTTTAGTTCCAAACTCTAGTAGTTCTTATCCATTTTCCTCTGATATTGCACATGCTTGAAAAACATCTGATATTTTATTAAGATTAAACTCAATTTTTTGATAGAAAAACATGAATAGGAGGGTATTAAAGCAGCCTTGACTTATAAAGTAGTTATTTTCTTTCAAAATGCTATACTTTCTATTTAGAGCACGTGGTTTCATCAGATAAATACACCGTTTTTATTTACCTATATCAAATAATTACGAATATAGTGAAATGCTGTATTTGACAAGCTCATGAAAGTTTAATTCAATTATAATAATTATTATTTGGTCAAAAAAGGGATCTTTATAAAACCCTCCACAGAAAAGGCCTTTTTTTAGCTGGGTCATTCATGGAAGTACTTTAATAGTCACCTAGTGTAATGATCTGTGCGGTGAGCATAAATTATGTTACACTAAATATTCTTCATGCTAAAGAATTATTTTTGATCTCCACATCCATACACTTTCTAAAACATCCCATGACAGCACAGCGACTGATTGGATCTGATTTGAATTACAGTGTTATGATCAAATGCACTGTGCATTTCTGACAGGTATGCTACAAACCGAATTGCAATCTGAGGCCAGAAGAGAGATTAAATCCTAGATTTACCTAACTACAATTTATAGTCATAGAACTCATATCTTAACTATCCTTAAATAAAAATGGTCAGACTGATGGTAGTAAAAAGTGTTTCTTATTTAAGTGTAAATCAGGGAAGACAGTAAAATGAAGTAGTAGTCATTTCAGCTCTTTTCTCATTTTATTTCACCTTGAAAGATAATGTGATGAGATGAATTGCAAGAACTGCTACAATACTTTTGTATGTTGTTCATCTAGAAATGGAATTGTTTGACAATATATGCCTGAATGAACTTTTAATTCATGCAACAGAATATTAATCAACATCTGCCTGTATCAGCATGCCTCAATCTCCAAAATAGAATGCTGAATTAAAAGAATAAGAAGGGAAAGGATCAAGCTCCAGTATACCAATTTTAAAAATAAAAAAAATACCTATCTTTTAATGGATACACACATTAGTTTCAAAGTATAAAATACTAGTATGCAAATTTAAAACAAACACCAATTTTAAGACACAGCTTATATCTGGGTTGAAAAAGAAGGATTTTACCTCTTTCTTTAAAATATACGGATATGAAACAAATACCCTAAGGTAACTCTGGAAGGTTATAGAGGAAAAGTTACTATACTGGTATTTGAAATTTAAATCTCGTAATAATATATAGCAGCATGTTTCACCCCATTATTAGCAAAAGTTGACCTTTAGGTGTATTTTCTGAAGTTTTTCTTAAAAGGGGGGAGAAATATTTACTCTAAATAAAGGAAGTCATGTCTGTACAAGGGAAAAGACTTTTCTTTTGTTTTTCCATAAGCTATTATACAAGAAACTCTTAAATATTTTCTACCTATCATTGTAGTATTTGTTTTGGTAGATATATTCCTATAGAAATAAATCACTCTAATCTCATACTGATGCTTCCAATTAAGCACCCTTTTCTGTAAATTATAATATATATAATATATATAATATATAATATATATAATTTGTAAATTAATAGTTGAAAATATTTAATCCCAATCTTCTGTAAACAGCTAACCTAATTACTACATGCTTAAGTTGCACATTTTTTGTCTATTGAGCCAAATATACTTTACAGTTACAAAAATAAATGTTTTGTTACTATAAAATTATTATTATTAGATTGTAGTATTAATTAGGCTTTTATTTAAAAAAATCTAATTGAATTCAATGGCAAACTTAAGGGCAATGACCTCTCTGAAGTACTTTCTCTGTTGCTCTTAATGCAACCTTGTAAATCTTAGGTTAAGCTAAAACTAAAACTTCATTCTTACGTTTTCATCATCAACAATTTGTGTTTGTGTGTGTGTATGAGAGAGAAACAGAAATATGCATATTTAAAACAAAACACACAATGATTTCTGGACTTAAGATATATGATTATCCTGGTTTACCTTATTAGAAGATTAAAACAAATGAAAAGGCTCATCTCAACAAATACTTGATTATTAATGTAGTGCACAGCTCAAATTTCATCAGTGAAAGTATTTTTCAAGTTCAATTATTGCATCTTCCCAAATTCTTGTTAAAATTGATTTTTTTGCTTACCTTGACACCCCAACACAGTAACATAGTAGTACTTAAAAGTTATCATAAATTAAAGTTGTTTTTTTTTTTTTTTTTTAGCTAGTTTTACTTGGAAGATGCTTGAAAATGGATGAATGAACAGATCCATTGTGTAAAAACCAGTAGGGATCTAAAAAATATTCCAAATTCATAATGACAGAACAAGTGCTATTATATTTTTAAAAAGGACTGTTTGGAGATATGTGTCTTTCAGTAATTATACCAAGAAGAACTTTGAAGAACAGTATGAAAAAATTAGACTATGCTCTTTATTTTTTATATAATGTACAAATACACATGTAATTTTACATGTGGACATGTATACATGCACATGTAGATATAGTGACTTCTTAAAATCAAAATTTCTCCTAATTAATAAAATACATGGACAGTGATACTCAACAGGGGATTGTTTTATATACTTCATTAAAATATATCTACAATATTTTTTAGATCAAACCTAACTATATAACTGTTACTAAAAAATTAAGACTACTACTTACAAAGAAGGTATTTATACATGAATTTTCTACCATTCATTCATGCATGAACACTTACACATGAATAATATTGATTTTCAATTGCTTGTTTTTATGAACTTTTTTTTTTTGGTTACCTGACATTTATTTCTACATTTTTTTCTTGTCCATTCTAGTTTTTTTTTTTTTTTTAACAGCATTTGAGTGTGTGTGTAAATTTATTGCCTCTCTCGCATCATCCCTAAATATGCAAGTTGCATGTTTGTTGGAACATTTATTTTTCTGTTGTATACACATAGCCACAAAATATGCCTGATAAATAAGAATCACTTAAAAATATACGTTGAATGAGTAAAACACTGAAATACAAATAGCTAACATTTATTTGCTTTCCAAATCTCAAATATACCATTACTTCCTTGTATATATCATACATAATTTACATGCAATTAAACATGTATCTTATTTCTCAAAAGATGTGCTTCAAGAAATCCAGCAATGTATCTACATATTATAGTAGGAAATAATAAAATTTGACTAAATTTTGACTAATCTACTGAAACATACATAGTTTTAGTCAAGCTAAAATACCAGATATTAAAGAAATTCCTGTAATTTGATAATTTTTTTCTGACAAATTTAAGATGGTAGATTAGAGGAAGGCTGTATTCCTAGTTGCTGTATGGCTCAGGATTCAAACAGTGTGAGGACTGCTTCTCTGTGAGGTGGGTAAAAGAGGGATTTCACTAAAATTCAAAATTGGGCAGTCAGAGAGTCTTAGAGAATCAGAAATTTGAATACATTAAACAAAGAAGAAGAGTACAATGGACTTAAGCCAGCTGTGGCAGCAGCAGTGGTAGGGGCACTGGTTCACCACAGAGTGGAGGAAGAACACAGAGAAAATCATAAGGGGCAGATTTGGGAAGGAAAAACCTGAGATCAAAAAGACAACCTGAACCTAAAGCTGATTCAGAGGCTTCACTGAAAATCCATGTTTGAAAAATGCTCTGTGTTTCTCAACTGTCTGAGAGCTGACTGATGCAGGAGCAGTCTTCAGGTGGCCACACCACAGCTGTTGCCTCCCAGCTGGGAGATCATAGCAAACTGCCATACTGTCCTGGCAAGTACCTACCATACAACCTAAGGTGAACCTAGCAGAACATGAATGAAACAGGGCCAGAGAGGACTGTACCAAGGGGAATTCATGTCAAAATAATGATGGGGAGCCAACTGACTTCTGTGAGTCTGGCGGCTCACATGTCCAACTGAAGTGGGTTGGAAATCTAAACACTGCAAGTGTGAATATACTCAGGGTCTAATCCTCGGAAGGCTGTTTTCATGGGAACAGAGTGTATGGAGCATGGTTCCCCTGCACCATGAGTAGAATTCTTGGGAAGCTCTGGAGATCCAGACTCTGGACGGAGATCTGCAACTGCCAGGCACTCAAGGTGTGTTGACCTAATCTTTCCAGAGTAACCACCTACCCAACAAAGCCCCTGAAGCCTGATTAAACCTAAGCCCCACCCTCTGGAACTGCATTCAGAGAGCTCTGCCAGCAGCCCCACCCTAAGACTGAATGAAGACAAAACTCCAACTAACAGTACTTCTCATTCTATTCTACCTTATGCTGGTGAGAAAGGAAATGAGTTATTTCAGCCAATTTCAATCTTAGGCCACCCCAACTGGGAGCTCCATGAGCAACACAAAAAGAGAAAAAGGTTAACAATCCCTGCCCTTCACATGTCACATCCCACCCTCCACATAGCCCAAGAAGAAACAGAAAGACTGGTAGACATAGATGGTGATCATCCATTACTGTCAATTATTTTGACCACCTCAATAAAGATGATTTCTTCATTTTTCATTAAGAACCTTTTTTTTTCGTGTGTGTGTGTGTGTATGTGTGTGTGTGTGTGTGTGTAGGTGTGTAGTGTTCTTGCTATGCTGAATGTTTCATGGAAAAATAATCACATATATATTTGTTTTCTTTAGTCTCATATTAGGATTTTTTAAATGTTATTTTTTTCTTACTTTGTCTTTTGAGGGATAGGTTTTTAGTTTGTATATTTTTGCCACTTTGTTTCCATTTGGTTTTTTTCTCTTATTTCTTTTTATCTCTTTTCTTCAGTAAATAGCTGAATTATCTTAATCTTTCTATTTGTTTCTATTTGTTCTTCTTATAATTTGCTACATCTCTTCTGCATTCTGTCTTGAAATACACTTTTTAAAACTGTATACCCTTTTCTAGTTTCCTATCACATTTTCTTTTTTCTTAACTGTATTTTTATGATCTTTTAGAAATAATTGGTTTATGTAATTCCTGCCACCACCATTCATGCTGTTACAACTATTACTGCTGTGGATGAAAGAATTGACCCTTGTTGTTTGCTTTAATTCCAGATCTAGTTTATGGCTATAACTGTTTTTGCTGTTGGCATTTGCTGACCCCCACCATTTCTGTGAGGTGCCAGAAATCTACAAGGACACTACAAATTCACAAGGTAGACTGTGAATTGTTATAAAAATGCCCAATGAATTCCAAGAGAACACAAAAACAACTGAATGAATTATGAAAGTCAGTAGAAGATATGAAGGAGAAATTCATTAAGGAAGTAATGAGACACTGAAAAAGAAATATTGGAAATGAAAGATACATTAAAACAAACAAAATGTTCAACAGAAAGACTTTCTAAAAGTGTCTAACATGTGGAAAATAGAATATCAGAGCCGGAAGACAAAAGTGGCCAGCCTGAACATTCAGATATTACAAAAAAACAGAAAATTAACAACCATGATTAGAATATACAAGAAATCTAGGACATTAAGAAACCAAATTTAAAAATCACTGGAATTGAGGAGGGTTGTGAGATGAATAACCTCTACAGGGAAATAATAACAGAAAATTTCCCAAACCTCAAGAATGAGCTGAAAATCCAGATGCAGAAGGAATTCAGAACACTGAATAGACATGATAAAAAAAGAACCGCTCCAAGACACAGTATAATTACAATACCTTACATACTCAGCAAGGACAAAAAATTGAAAGCCTGAAACCAAAAATATCAGATCAAAGTGAGAGGCAACCCAAACAGAACCACTTATGATTTCTCAGCATGAACTCTAAAAGCAAGGGGGCTTAGGAGGATGTCTTCCATGTTGTAAAAGGAAATAAATGTCAATCAGGATTGCTATATCCAGCAAAGCTATCCTTCAAAATTAAAAAAAAAAAAAATAATAAAATCTTTCAAAGATAGGCACAAATTAAAAGAATTCATAACTACTAAACTGGCAATACAAATTTGATACAGACTCAAGGGGGAGCAGAAGATGGCGGCAAATAGAGTGCATCACCACCGTGTACCGTGTCACTGCGCAGGTGAATAACAAGTTAGAATGGCCAAAAGCTATCTTGTTAGGAATTTCCAGCAAAAGTGGGGTGCACCGAAACCTAGAGGAAGGATTTCCATCGCCCGAGGATCGGTTACTGGGGCTCAATGGCAAGTGAACCGTGTGCCCAGAGATTCAGGCTGATTTATCGGTGGCCTGCCCCGCAGCTAGAGACTGTGGCGCGCCGCAAATGGTGTGCTAGCAACGCAGAAAAACAGTGCTGCAGATTCTGTGGGCTCCTGCCTGCTGTGCCCTCACTGTGCTCCGGGCTGAGTTCTGGGTTTGAGACAGGGGAAGGAAGCGGTCCAGTTCTGTCCTCCACACCGGACAACACACCGAGGAAGCCAGCGGCCACTATCTTGGAGAGCTGACATCACCATCGCCAGTTTTCGACAGATTGCAGCTCATTCAGCGATAGAACAGGTGTGTGTCATTTAGACCATCTCCCATACAGCGGGGAAATCACATAAAATCTCTCCCCGGCTTTCCGGGGGCATGATTAACAGAGTGAGCGTGAATAGAGGCATGGGGAAAGTTAAAGGCACCTGACCTCCAACTCCCCCCTCCCACCAGCTGCAAAAACGAAACCTGTCTCTCCAGCTCTCGGAGGAGGGGCTAGCAGAGGGAATCAAAACAATAAGGTGCCAGTTCCCAATAGCCGCGCTCCACGTCCAGGAAACTGCAGGCCTGGAGTGTAGCTTGAACTGCTGAGAGGTATCACACTGGGAAAGGCCTGGCTGGCAGGAGAAGCGAGGGGACTAGAGACCAGGAATAAACCTAAGCTAACAGGTTTTGAGAGACACCAAGGGAGGGAGGAGGGAGAAGCCTCACATGGATTGTTTCCTACAGCTGGAGGGCAAAATCTTGGCCTGGAAGGCACAGCACCACCTACTGGAAGTGAAGAAAATAGAAGCCTAACAGTGCCCTCCCCTTTTTTTAAAATTTATTTAATTTTTTAATTTTATTATTTTTTCTTTTTTTTAAATTATATTATTATTTTTTAACAGTAATTTTTATTTTACTGCATTTTATTATTATTATTTTTTTATTTATCATTTCTTTTTCTATTCTATTCTTTTCTCTTTCTTTCCTTTCTCCCTCTCTCTTTCTTGGTTTGCTTCCTTACCTTTTCCCCATCTTTCCTCTTAAGCATGACCACCCAGATTACGTACAACTTACTAAATGCAAATAGATGAATACTACGAATCAGTCTATAGTCCGCCTAACCCCTTAACTACCCACAAGTACTTCTGTCTATTCTCTTGTTAATAGCAAGAGAATGTTTGAGCAACCCCCCCAAAGAAGCTAACATATACTAACCTCCATAACATCATATCGCCCCACCTCAACAAAAAATCCTAAATTCAAACCTCAATTCTATATATGCCATCAAAATATGTAGGCCTTTAATGAAACTAATGAATTTACCTTAAATCACAATTAAATCCAACATCTCTAAACATTGTCTCCCAACACAAAGGAGAGATATTGGAACTATAAAAACCAAAACAAATTTAAAGAAGAAAACAGAAACAGAGCAGTCAAACAGAGTTGGAAAGTAACGTGAGCACCATGAAAAAACAAGGGAAAAAAGGATTACAAACAATGCAGGACAACTTAAATTCACAGGAGAACCTAGAGGCATCAGAAAAATGGACAGAGAAAGAACTCAAGGCATACCTAACTGAGATGGAACGGAATCTTAGAGAAGACTTTAGACAGCAAGTACAAACAATGAAAGAATACTTTGAAAATGAATTATATAAGCAAATTCAAATGGCAAAGAATGAGCTCTACCAGGAGAGAGAGATTTAAAAAAAAAAAATCAAATAGTAATCCTAGAAATGCAGGAAACCAAAAACCAAATTAAAAACTCAAACAAGAATATTACAAATAGACTAGATCAAATAGAAGTCAGAACATCAGATAATGAAGACAAAGTTTATCAACTTGAAAAGAATATAGTCAACAGAGAAAGGATGCTAAGAAATCAGGAGCAATCCATCCAAGAGATAAGGGATGTCATTAAAAAAAACAAACTTGAGAGTCATTGGGATAGAAGAAGGTGTAGAGGTTCAAAACAAAGGAATGAACAATCTATTGAATGAAATAATCTTAGAAAACTTCCCAGATATGAAAGATGGAATGGATTGCCAAATCCTGGAAGCCTATAGGACCCCAAACATACAAAACCGTAATAGACCAACTCCAAGACACACAATTATGAAGATATCCAACATACAGAACAAGGAGAGAATATTAAAAGCTACAAGAGAAAGTAGGCAGACTACATTCAGGGGTAAACCAATCAGGTTAACAGCTGATTTTTCATCACAGACATTGAAAGCGAGAAGATCCTGGAACAACGTTTTTCAAATGCTGAAAAATAATGGATTCCAACCAAGAATACTGTACCAGCAAAACTAAGCTTCAGATTTGACAATGAAATTAAAATATTTCACGCTAAACAAAAATTAAAAGAATTCGCAGCCAGAAAACCGGCACTGCAAGGCATTTTGAGCAAAACACTATAAGAAGAGGAATGAAAAACAGCACCCAAAACTAACAGTGGGAGGTAACTCAGTAAAGGGAAGAAAAAAATAACCAAAAAGGAAAAACTAGCCAAATTAGAATACATAAATAAATAAGCATGACTGGAAGTACAAACCATATATCAATAGTAACCTTAAATGTTAATGGCTTAAATTCACCAATCAAGAGACATAGGCTAGTAACCTGGATTAAAAAAAAAAAAACAAATCCAACAATATACTGCCTTCAGGAGACTCATATGATAGGAAAAGACATACACAGGCTGAAGGTGAAAGGTTGGGAAAACTCATACCACTCACATGGTCCTCGGAAGCAAGCAGGAGTGGCCATACTCATATCAAATAAAATCAACTTCAAACCTAAGTTAATCTAAAGGGATAAAGAAGGACACTATATACTGTCAAAAGGAACCATCCACCAACAAGACATAACAATTATCAATATGTATGCTCCAAACAATGGTGCTGCAACATTCATAAAACAAACTCTCCTCAAGTTCAAGAGTCAAATAGACCACAACACAATAATTATGGGTGACTTCCACAAACTGCTCTCTCCATTGGACAGATCCTCCAGACAAAAGCTGAATAAAGAAACTATAGAACTCAATAACACAATCAATAACCTAGACTTAACTGACATATATAGAATATATCAACCATCATCAAGTGGATACACGTTCTTCTCAGCAGCACATGGATCCTTCTCAAAGATAGACCATATATTATGCCATAGGGCAACTCTTAGTAAATATAAAGGTGTGGAGATAATACCATGCATCTTATCTGATCATAACGGAATGAAACTGGAAATCAATGATAAAAGGAAGGAAGGAAAAATCCTGCATCACCTGGAAAATGAACAATATGTTACTGAATGATCAATGGGTTACAGAAGACATAAAGGAGGAAATCAGAAAATTCTTAGAGATAAATGAAAATACAGACACAACATATTGCAATCTATGGGACACAATGAAAGCAGTTTTAAGAGGGAAATTCATTGCCTGGAGTTCATTCCTCAAAAAAAGAAAAAAACAAATAAATGAACTCACATTTCATCTCAAAACCCTAGAAGAGGAAAAGCAAAACAATAGCAAAGATAGTAGAAGGCAAGAAATAATTAAAATCAGAATGCAAATCAATGAAATCGAAACCTAAAAAAAAAAAAATTGAAAAAATTGATAAAACTAAAAGTTGGTTCTATGAAAAAATAAATAAGATCGACAGACCCTTAGCCATGCTAATGAATAGAAGAAGAGAGAGAACTCAAATTACTAACATACGGGATGAAAAAGGCAATGTCACAACAGACACTACAGAAATATAGAAGACAATTAGGAATTATTTTGAAACCCTATATTCCAATAAAATAGAAGATAGTGAAGATATCGATAAATTTCTTAAGTCATATGATTTGCCCAGATTGAGTCAGGAAGATACACACAATTTAAACAGACCAATAACAAAGGAGGAAATACAAGAAGCCATCAAAAGACTACCAACCAAGAAAAGCCCTGGACCAGATGGATATACAGTGGAGTTTTACAACACCTTCAAAGAAGAATTAATACCAATACTTTTCAAGTTATTCAATAAATAGAAAAAGAAGTAGCTCTTCCAAATTCATTCTATGAGGCCAACATCACCCTGATCCCGAAACCAGACAAAGACACTTCAAAGAAAGAAAACTACAGACCAATATCTCTAATGAACTTAGATGCAAAAATCCTCAATAAAATCCTGGTGAATCGAATACAAAAGCATATCAAAAAAATTGTACGCCATGATCAAGTAGGATTCATCCCTGGGATGCAAGGCTGGTTCAATATACGGAAATCAATAAATGTTATTCACCACATCAATAGACTTAAAGATAAGAACCAC
Organism: Marmota flaviventris; assembly: GCF_047511675.1. NCBI lineage: Eukaryota > Metazoa > Chordata > Mammalia > Rodentia > Sciuridae > Marmota > Marmota flaviventris. The sequence goes on along the minus strand of NC_092498.1, from coordinate 68,065,126 downwards.
ATGATCATCTCCATAGATGCAGAAAAAGCATTCGACAGAGTACAGCATCCCTTTATGTTCAAAATGCTAGAAAAACTAGGGATAACAGGAACTTACCTCAACATTATTAAAGCTATATATGCTAAGCCTCAGGCTAGCATCATCCTGAATGGAGAAAAACTGAAGGCATTCCCTCTAAAAACTGGAAGAAGACAGGGATGCCCTCTCTCACCACTTCTATTCAATTTAGTTCTCGAAATACTAGCCAGAGCAATTAGACAGACAAAAGAAATTAAAGGCATAAAAAATAGGAAAAGAAGAACTTAAATTATCACTATTTTCAGATGATATGATAATATATCTAACAGACCCAAAAGGGTCTACAAAGAAATTACTAGAGCTAATAAATGAATTCAGCAAAGTGGCAAGATATAAAATCAACACGCATAAATCAAAGGCATTCCTGTATATCAGCGACAAATCTTCTGAAATGGAAATGAGGACAACCACCCCATTCACAATATCCTCAAAAAAAAAAAAAAAAAAAAAATACTTGGGAATCAACCTAACAAAAGAGGTGAAAGATTTATATAATGAAAACTACAGAACCCTAAAGAGAGAAATAGAAGAAGACCTTAGGAGATGGAAAAATATACCCTGTTCATGGATAGGAAGAACTAACATCATCAAAATGGCGATATTACTCAAAGTTCTCTATAGGTTTAATGCAATGCCAATCAAAATCCCAACAGCATTTCTTGTAGAAATAGATAAAGCAATCATGAAATTCATATGGAAAAACAAAAGACCCAGAATAGCAAAAACAATTCTAAGCAGGAAGTGTGAATCAGGCGGTATAGCAATACCAGATTTCAAACTATATTACAGAGCAATAGTAACAAAAACACCATGGTACTGGTATCAAAACAGGCGGGTGGACCAATGGTACAGAATAGAGGACACAGAGACCAATCCACAAAACTACAACTTTCTTATATTTGATAAAGGGGCTAAAAGCATGCAATGGAGGAAGGATAGCATCTTCAACAAATGGTGCTGGGAAAACTGGAAATCCATATGCAACAAAATGAAACTGAACCCCTCTCTCTCGCCATGCACAAAAGTTAACTCAAAATGGATCAAAGAGCTTGATATCAAATCAGAGACTCTGCGCCTGATAGAAGAAAAAGTTGGCTCCGACCTACATATTGTGGGGTCAGGCTCCAAATTCCTTAATAGGTCACCCATAGCACAAGAGTAAATAACTAGAATCAACAAATGGGACTTATTCAAACTAAAAAGTTTTTTCTCCGCAAGAAAAACAATAAGAGAGGTAAATAGGGAGCCTACATCCTGGGAACAAATCTTTACTCCTCACACTTCAGATAGAGCCCTAATATCCAGAGTATACAAAGAACTCAAAAAATTAAACAATAAAATAACAAATAACCCAATCAACAAATGGGCCAAGGACCTGAACAGACACTTCTCAGAGGACGACATACAATCAATCAACAAGTACATGAAAAAATGCTCACCATCTCTAGCAGTCAGAGAAATGCAAATCAAAACCACCCTAAGATACCATCTCACTCCAGTAAGATTAGCAGCCATTATGAAGTCAAACAACAACAAGTGCTGGCGAGGATGTGGGGAAAAGGGTACACTTGTACTTTGCTGGTGGGACTGCAAATTGGTGCAGCCAATTTGGAAAGCAGTATGGAGATTCCTGGGAAAGCTGGGAATGGAACCACCATTTGACCCAGCTATTGCCCTTCTGGGACTATTCCCTGAAGACCTTAAAAGACTGTACTACAGGGATACTGCCACATCGATGTTCATAGCAGCACAATTCACAATAGCTAGACTGTGGAACCAACCCAGATGCCCTTCAGTAGATGAATGGATAAAAAAAATGTGGCATTTATACACAGTGGAGTATTACACAGCACTAAAAAATGACAAAATCATGGAATTTGCAGGGAAATGGATGGCATTAGAGCAGATTATGCTAAGTGAAGCTAGCCAATCCCTAAAAAAACAAATGCCAGATGTCTTCTTTGATATAATGAGAGCAAGTAAGAACAGAGCAGGGAGGAAGAGCAGGAGGAAAAGATTAACATTAAACAGAGATGAGAGATGGGAGGGAAAGGGAGAGAGAAGGGGAATTGCATGGAAATGGAAGGAGACCCTCATTTTTATACAAAATTACATATAAGAGGTTGTGAGGGGAAAGGGAAAAAAAAACAAGGGAGATAATTAAATTACAGCAGATGGGGTAGAAAGAGAAGATGGGGGGGAGGGGAGGGGGGATCCTAGAGGATAGGAAAGGTAGCAGAATACAACAGTTACTAATATGGCATTATGTAAAAACGTGGATGTGTAACTGATGTGATTCTGCAATCTGTATTTGGGGTAAAAATGGGAGTTCATAACCCACTTGAATCTAAAGTATGAAATATGATATGTCAAGAGCTTTGTAATGTTTTGTACAACCAATAAAAAAAAAACTGGCAATACAGAACTTGAAGGAATATTCCACATAGAAGAAATAAAAGGCAAACCCAGATTTCACAAATTAACAAATCTCATGTGAAGTATAGCTAAGTAAGTGAGAAACAGGACCAAGTTAAATATGTGAAATAAATTAAAATGTCAGAAATTAATACATATCTTTCTATAATAATTTAAATATAAATGGTCTCAATTCTCCAATTTTCAAAATATACTCTAGTGTCATGTATATCTAAAAAGAACAAATAAAAAAAACCTACAGAAAATACATAAGCACATGGAGATTAAGCAATTCTCTTTTGAATGAAGAATGGTGATAAGAGAAAAAGGGAGAAATCAAAAAATTGTTCGACTCAAATGAGAATAGTGGTTCCACAGAGCAGAACCTACAGTACACAATGAAGACAGTTCTAAGAGGAAAACTGTTAACCTTGAGTGCCTACATAAGAAAATCAAAAGGATCCAAAATAGACAACCTCATGATCTATCTCAAGGCCCTTGCAAAAGAAAAACAAATTCCCAAACAAGTAGAAGGAATTAATTACAATCAGAACTTGAGAGTTAAAAAAAAAAACACAAAGAATCAATAAAACAAAAAAGTTCTTTGAAATGATAAACAAGATTGATAAGCACTTCACCAAACTAACCAAAAGAGAGAAGACCCAAGTTAATAATATTAGAGATGAAAAAGTTGAAAGCACAACAGACATTACAGAAATCCAGCAAATCATTAGAGACTATTTTAAAACTTATATTTTAATTAATTGGAAACCTAGAAGAAATGGAAACATTTTTAGACAAATACAATCTGCCAAAACTGAATCAAGAGGACATACAAACCCTAAACTGAACAATAAATTGTAATGTGATAGGAGTAGTAATAAATAGCATTCCAACAAAGCCAAAGAACAGATGAATTCTCATCTGAGTTCTACAAAACCTATAAAGAAGAACTAATGCCAGCTTTCAAATTATTCTGTGAAAGAGAAAGGGATAGCACACTTCAAAATTCATTCAATGGCACCGGTATCACACTCTTACCAAAACCAGATAAGGACACATCAAGAAACAGAAACTACAAACCAATATTCCTGATGAACTTAGATGCAAAAACTTAATAAAATGTTAGCAAAATCATGTTCAACAACATATTAAAAAGATTGAAATAAAACCAACTTGGTCATGTTGTACAAAGATGCAAGGATGGTTTAATAAAGGCAAAGCAATGAACATTATTCATTGGATAATCAGAATTAAGGACAAAATTTATTTAGTATTTTCATAGATACAGAGAAATCCTTTGACAAAATTCAGATCCCATTCAAGATAAAAGTACTGAAGAAACTAGGGAAGGAAGGAATCTACCTCAACATTAAAAGGGTTACATATAAAAAAACCCTCCAAATCAATCTCATAATACATGGGGAAAAACTGAAAACAATTCAGTGGACAAGGATGTCCACTCTCAACATTCCTATTTAATATAGTGCTAAAAATTTTAGCCAGAGACATTAGTTAAGATAAAGAAATAAAAGGGATAAAAATATGAAAGGAAAAGTAAAATCATCACTGCTTGCAGATAATATGATCTTATACCTAGATGATCCAAAAAAAAAAAAAAAAGAATTACCAAAAGTCTGAGAGAGTTAATAAACACATTTGGCAAAACAATAGGTCACAAAATCAACATAAAAAATCAATAGCTTTCCTATATATTAACAAACCTGTTGAGAACTAAATCAGAAAAACAATGCCTTTCATGATGGCCTCAAAAAAAATACCTAGGAATAAATCTCACCAAGGAAGTGAAGGACTTCTACAATGAAAACTATAGAATGTTGAGAAAAGAAATTGAAGACACAACAGAAAGGCCTCCCATGTTTATGGATAAGCAGAATCAATATAGTTAAAATAGCCATACTACCAAAAGCAACATATAGATTCATTGTAATTCCAATCAAAATTTCAATGATATTGTTCACAGAACAAGAACAAAGAGTCCTAAAATACATTGAGAAGAATATGGAATCCAGAATGCCTAAAGCATTTATAAGCCAAAAAAAGCAATGCTGGGGGCATCAGAATACCTGACTTTAGATTATACTATAGATCTACAGTAACAAAAACAACATGGTACCATCATCAAAACAGGTGCTTAGACCAAAAGCACAGAATAGAAGACACAGAGACAAACCCATATACCCACAGTCATCTGATCCTAGACAAAGGTACCAGAGACATATATTAAAGACATATATAACCTTTTAAATATGTGGTAATGAAAAAAATGGTTTTTCATACATGGAAGAATGAAACTATACCCTCATATCTCACTCTGTACAAATATTAACTCAAAATGGATCAAAGATTTAGGAAATGGGATAGAAACTACTCAACTCCTAGAAGAGAACATAAGATCAACAATAGAGCACATAGGCACAGGCAACAGCTTTCTCAACAGGACTTCAGAATATGCAAAACCCAAAACCTACCCCATAATAAATGGGGGGGAAAACCCCTCAGGAAATACCAAGAGTTAATAAATGAGATGGCATCAAATTAAAACACTGCACAGCAAACAATTAGGAAACAATTAGGAATTTGAAGAGAGAACCCACAGAATGGGAGAAAATCTTTGCTAGCTATTATTCTGGCAGAGGATTAATATCTAGAATATATAATGAACTCAAAAACTTTACCAAAAAAATCTTAAAACCCAATTAATAAGTGGGCAAATGAATTAAACAGGTACTTCTCAAAAGAAGAAATACAAATAGCTAGCAAATACATGGAAAAAAAGGTTCAACATCATTAACAATTAGGGAAATGCAAACCAAAGACAGTCTGAGATTCCATCTCATACCAGTCAGAATGACAGACAGGACAGGAACAATTTTACACTGTTTGTGGAATTGTAAATTAGTATAACCACAATGAAATCAGTTTGGAGTTTCCACAAAAGACATGAAACCACCATATGACCCAGCTATATGCTCCTTGGTAATTATCCTAAAGAATTAAAGTCATCATACAACAGTAATACATGTATACCCATGTTTACAGCAGCACAATTCACAATAACAAAGCTATGGAACAGCCTAGGTATCCATCAATTGGGAAATTTATATATAAGAAAATGTGATTTTATATATATCACACACACACACACACACACACACACACACACACACTCACACACACTTTTATTCAGCCCTAAAGAAAAATGAAATTATTTCATTTACAGGAAAATGGATGGAACAAGACCACTACATTAGGCAAAATAAGTCAAACTCAGAAGGTTAAGAGTCCTATGTTTTCTCTTATACTTGGAAGGCAGAGAAGAAAAAGGAAAAGTGTGTTGGCAGGGGTATCTCAAGAAAATCAAAGAGAATCAGTAAAGGACAGGAACCAGGTGGTTGGAGGTACAGAAGGAGGGTGGGAGTGCTTGGGAGTAATATTGGCCAAATGATATTTTTGTCTTGTGTGCATGTACAAAAATATAAAAATAAATGCTATCATTATGTCTATATACAATGAACCAATAAAAATGTGAAAAATTTTTAAAATTTTAAAAATAATCTGACATTATTACAACAAAAATGGTGAACATTAGGATCCTAAAACACTGTAAATATTGTTCAGTAATGTGTCAATCTGAAAAGAAGTTAGTGAAGATAAGTAAAAGCAAGAGGTCTGAATAAAAAGTAACAAAAGATATAGTTTAGATGAAAAATCAATATTGAAAACTCATAACCCTTTGGAACAGATGAATATGAAAGCAGTTTAGACATGATCTTAATGTTTTGAACGTTTATCCACTATAGCTGACATTAAATATGTAGGAAATTTCCATCTTTCCCAGTAAAACTGGTAAGCATCTCATTGAAATGTCTTTTTGAAAAATAAATCAGATAGTACTCTATAATCTTTATTTCTATATTAAAGAATCATATAAAGTGGTGCTGATAAGAGGAAATCTTGAAACTTGGGCTGACTAAATAAAATCAATAAGCATTTTATTAGTCTCAAGAGAAACCAATCCTAGGAAGAGACAGACAGTATTGCTGATTCAAAAAGTCCTTTACCTTTCCTAGTTGTCCTCAATTTTTTAAATATAATTTTAGGTTAGTAGTTGGTATTTTCATTGACATAATAATTCTAGGTTTTATAGTATATTCTGAACTGCATAGGTAATTCTAACAAGTCCTCCATGAAATTGTAATGTCATATTAGTTAAATTTTATTCATTTATAATTTTTTTGCCAGGTAAGAGAATTAAGTGATTACCATCTAAAGCAGCTGACTCTGAAAATGCTGAGTTTGCATGTGTACAGTTCCTCTTTCCTCCAAGGTTGAAATCTTTGATAACCAAAATTAGTAATATTTCCTAGGAATGGCCCCATTCCGTTTATAACAACAGGATTATTTTCTAGCTAATTGAATAACTAACTACATATCCTATAAGATTAGAGGAGAGGTGAAATAAATCTTTACTAAGATATGAAATGAATAATGACCCTGTATAGTTCATGTATAAACACAGTAAAGGTAAAGTCCTGTCACATCTACAATCATATTTAATTTATTCTAAAACACTATTATGTAAAAACTGAAGTTCAGACAGTTAAGATATTTATTGAAAATCAAATCAATATTAAAATTCCAACACCAAGATTCAAATCCAGGTAATTTAACTCAAAATCTCGCAATGTTAGCTGAAAGGTTACATTGCAAGTTCTCCTTTGCTAGTTCTATTTTATTTATTTTTATGGAAAATAGAGTCAAATAACCTCAAAGGGAAGATAAGTTGTTTTTGATAGTTTTATTAATAAAAAGTATAATTACACAGTGAATACTTTGACTTTCCCTAATTAATTTGGGGGGTTTTATATCAATCAAAACACTGGAAGATTTCAAATAAAAGAACCAAAGAAAATAAAAGTGATAATGATAAACATGCTAATTAAGACAGGAAGCCCATCAAGAGTGGAACAAGAAATCTGAATCTGGGGTCAGAAATAAATCCAAAAGGCAACAAATCTCAAGAAAAATATACAAGAACCTCAGAGGTTTATGACATCATTAGAAGAAGAAAATGCACCAAATCATATATTTATGAAAATAGAGAGTGTGCCAATTTAAAAATAACTAAAAAAAAGTTGAAAGAAAAAAGTAGAAAATTCACCAAATATCAGTATACCATGTGTCTTACTGCAAGGCTTTGTGGTGAAAAGACTAAACTGAAAGAGAAGTGCTAGAAAAAGAGGAGCTAGCAACAGGTATAAAATTATGCTAAATTAATGTATTAAGAGTGTATGAACTTTAATTTGAAAATAGTTTCTTAAAAGGTGTCCAGGAAAAATCCCTGCATGATTTACATAACTGAAATTTAAAATTCATGTATAAAGTGTCAATCTTTCAAAAAAACATAATATCTAAGTCAGGGAGGGGGAATGGAAAAGCAAGAATTAGGGGAAAATAACTGAATATAAGTAATCTTTTAAACTCTAACCCAAGATATCTTCCTAAAAAAAATGAAGACCTGGATCTAAAAATTGAAAAAGAGGAGAAAATTAACTCACAATGATTAACTCTTAGAAGTATCCTAGTAAAACTATTAAATTTTGAGGATACAGATAAAAAAATTATTCAATTTTTCAGTCAAAAAGATCAAAGAAGTTACAAGGCAAAAATAATTAGACTGACAATCAATTTTTTAAAACTAACATTCAAAGCAAGGGCACAATGAAGTAAGATTTTCAAAGAGTCAGCAAAAGAATGTCTGTAGCAAGGGTCTTATAACAAGGTAGGCATTCCTTTTATATAAAAGCTGTTGAAAACATTTAAGCACACATGAATTTAAGGAATTTTCTTCTTAATGAGACCTTTATACAAAACTAACATGAACCCCATCTGAATAAGAGATGCCTGGGGAAAATTAAGCAAAAAGACTGATACTGAGGAACAGCTGCCAGAGCTCAGACTTGTCCAAGGACCGCCTCTACCCACCAGTAGACACCCTCCCATGTAAGGCTCTGCCAAGACCAGCCTCACTGACCTGTGCACAGGAGCAAGGGCCCAGGATAAGCTTGGGTCCGACCTCTCACCGTGTGGGACTCAGGTCTAAACTACTTCCATCTTGAGACACTTCAGCTGTCCCCATAGTCTTCCCCATGCAGTAGTCTCTACTTTGGGACAACATACTGGGCCTAGAAGCAGCTATATCTCAGAGCAGGCATCCCAAAGCCAGCGTAAGGCCCACCCTTTCAGCCCCATCTCTGAAAGATGTTGCATCCATTTTGGGGAACTTCCTCTACTATCTCGAGTTATTTCCTGTTATTGTACCACCACCTATAGTTGCAATAGCATCCATCCTGGGACACCGGCAGGGTCTAGAAGCCCAACACCAAGGTAAGATACAGATAATCTGTATAGATACTACAAAGTTATAGGGTAGAAATTGTAATACCTCAGATCCACACTGCAACAAAGGAAGTCACACAGACAACATAAAAAAACAAGGGAGGAAAGTGCCCCAAACAAACCAGGATATCACAATAATAGACCCCAGGGACAGCACAATTGATGAAATGTTAGAGAAGGAGTTCAGAATGTTCATAATTAAAATGATCTGTGAATTAATGAATAACCTAAATGAGAAAATACAGGCAAACATTGATCACTCCAACAAAGAGATAAGAGCAAATACAGGCAACCATTGATGACACCAATAAACAGGGAAAGGAGCAAATACAGGCATCCACTAATCACATCAACAAAGACACAAGGGAGAAAATACGGGTAGCAAAAGATTACTTCAAGAAAGAGAGAGAGATCTGGAAAAAAAAAAAATCAGAAATCCTTGAAATGAAAGAAACAATGAACCAAATAAAAAACCCAAAAGACTAAATCACTTGGAAGACAGAATGTCAAATAAAGAAGATTTGTATACAATCTGGAAAATAAAGTTGACCACAGAGTGAATATGGTAAAGAACCATGAGCAGAACATCCAAGAACTATGGGATAGCATCAAAAGACCAAATCTAAGAGTTACTGGATAGAGGGAGGCATAGAGTTTCAAACCAAAGGAATGTGCAATCTCTTCAAAGAGATAATATCGGAAAATTTCCCAAACATGAAGAATGATTGGAAAACCAAATACAAGATGCTTACATGATACCAAATGTACAAAATTACAACAGATCTACAACAAGGTAGATTATGAAGGAAATGTCTAGCATACAGAATAAGGATAGAATATTAAAGGCCACAAGAGAGAGGAATCAGATCACATATATGGGGAGACCTAGTTGTATCTCAGCAGATTTTTCAACCCAGTCCCTCAAAGCCAGAAGATCCTGGGACAGCATATACCAAGCTCTGACAGAAAATGGACACCAACCAAGAATCTTAGATTTGATAATGAAATAAAAACCTTCCATGATAAACAAAAGTTAAAAGAAATTATAACTAGAAAGCCTGCACTTCAGAACATTCTTGGCAAAATATTCCATGGAGAGGAATTGAAAAACAACAATGAAAATAAGCAGAAAAATTAAACAAGGGAGAAACCAAGTCAAGTTCAATACAAAAATAAACAAAAATGACTAGGAATACAAATCATGTCTCAATAATAACCCTGAATGTTAATGGCCTAAACTCATAAATCTAAAGACATATACTGGAAGGTTGGATTTGAAAAAAAAAAAAAAAAAAACCCAACAATATGCTACCTCTCTGCCTCTAAGAGACTCATCTCAGATGAAAAGACTTCCACAGACTGAAGGTGAAAGATGGGGAAAAATCATACCACTCCCATAGACTGCAGAAGAAAGCAGGGGTTTCCATTCTCATATCAAATAAAGTAGACTTCAAGCCAAAGTTTATCAAAATAGATCAAAAATAATAATAATTCATACTGCTTAATGAAACCATTCATCAAAAGCACATAACAGTAATATATATGCCCCAAACAATGCAGCATCTACATTCAAACAAATTCTTCTCAAGTTCAAGAGTCAAATAGACCACAACACAATAATTCGGAGTGACTTTAACACACTTCTTTGACAAGTGGATAGGTCTTCCAAACAAAAGCCGAACAAAGAAACAATAGAACTCAATAACACAATTAATAACTTAGACTTAACTGACATATATAGAATATTTCATCCTTCAACAAGCGAATATACTTTCTTCTCAGCAGCTCATGGATCCTTCTCTAAAATAGACCATATATTACACCAAAAAACAATTCTCAGCAAATATAAAAAAGTAGAGATACTACCCTACAGTCTATCAGATCATAAGGAAATGAAACTAGAAATCAATGATAAAATTAAATTAAAAAAGCTACTCCAACACCTGGAGACTAAATAATATGCTACTGAATGAACAATGGGTTGCAGAAGACATCAAGGAGGAGATTTAAAAATTCTTGGAGGTGGATAAGAACACAGATACAATATATCAAAATCTCTGGGACACAATAAAGGCAGCACTAAGAGGAAAGTTTATTGCATAAAGTTCATTCCTTAAAAGAAAAAGTCAACAAATAAATGACTTAACATTACATCCCAAAGCCCTAGAAAAAGAAAAAATCAACACCAAAAGCAGTAGAAGACGGAAATTAAAATTAGAGCTGAAATCAATGAAATCAAAACAAAGGAAACAATTTAAAAAATTGACAGAACAAAAAGTTGGTTTTGAAAAATAAAATTGACAGAACCTTATCCATGCCAAGGAAGAGAAGGAGAGAGAAAAGTCAAATTACTAATATCTGTGATGAAAAAGGAAATATTACAATAGACACTACAGAAATACAGAAGATAATTAGAAATTATTTTGAAAACTTATACTCCAATGAAATAGAAAATATCGAAGACACTAAAAATTTCTAGAGTCATAGATTTGATCAAATTGAATCAGGAAGATATACACAATTTAAACACATCAATTCCAAGTGATGAAACAGAAGATACCATCAGAAGCCTACCAACCAAGAAAAGCCCAGGAGCAGATGAATACACAGCTGTATTCTATGAGACCTTTAAATGGGAACTAATACCAATACTCTTCAAATTATTTCAGGAAATATAAAAAGAGAGAGCATTTCCAAACTCATTTTATGAGGCCAGTATTACCCTGATTCCAAAACCAGGCAAAGACACATCAATGAAAGAAAACTTCAGACCAATATCTCTAATCAACATAGATGCAAAAATTCTCAATAAAACTCTGGCAAATCAAAAACAAAAACATATCAAAATGATCATGCACCACAATCAAGTGGGATTCATCCCAGGGATGCAAGGTTGGTTCAACATATGGAAATTGATAAATGTAATTCATCACATCAGTAGACTTAACAGTAAGAACCATATGATCATCTCAATACATGTAGAAAAAGCATCTGACAAAATACAACACCCATTCATGTTCAAAAGACTAGAAAAACTAGGGATAATAGGAACATACCTCAACACCATACAAGCTATGTATGCTAAGCCCTAGACCAACATCATTCTAAATGGAGAAAAAAAATTAAAAGCATTCCCTCTAAAATCTGGAACAAGACAGCGATGTGCTCTTCTATTTAACATAGTTCTTGAAGCACTGGCCAGAGCAATTAGACAGATAAAAGAAATTAAAGGGATACTGATAGGTAAAGAAGAATTCAAATTAGCACTATTTACCAATGATATGATTTTATGCCTAGAAGACCCCCAAAATTCCACTAGAAACCTTCTAGAACTAGGAAATGAATTCAGCAAATAGCAGGATATAAAATGAATAATCATAAATCGAAGGAATTTCTATATATTAGAGACAAAACTTCTGAAAGACAAACAAGGAAGACTACCCCATTTATAATTGCCTCAAAAAACCAAAATACTTGGGAATCAACTAACAAAAGAAGTGAAAGACCTCTACAACAAAAACTATGGAATGCTAAAGAAAGAAATTAAAGAAGACTTCAGAAGATGGAAAGATCTCCCTTATTTGTGGATAGGCAGAATATTGTCAAAATGACCATACTACCAAAAGTACAATACAGATTTAATGCAATTCCAATCAAAACCCCAATTACATTCCTTATAGAAATCGAAAAAGCAATCATGAAATTCATCTGGAAAAAGAGAACCAGAATAGTTAAAGCAATCCTTAGCGAGAAGAGTAAAGCATGTGGCATCACTATACCAGATCTCAAACTATATTACAGAGGAAAAGAAACAAAAACAACATGTTATTGGCACCAACACAGACGTGTAGACCAATGATACAGAATATAGGACACAAAGACTAATTCACATTAATACAGTTATCTTGTATTAGACAAAGTTGTTTTATATTAGCCAAAAATGTACATTGGAGAAAGCATAGCCTCTTCAACAAATGGTGCTGGGAAAACTGGCAATCCATATTCAACAAAATGAAATTAAACTCCTATTTCTCACCATGCACAAAACTCAACTCAAAGTGGATCAAGGATCTAGGAAGTAAACCAGACACACTACAACTATTCTAAGAAAAAGTAGGCCCAAATCTCCATTATGTCGGATTAGGCCTCAACTTAATGAGAGCACTGTAGCACAAGAATTAAAATCAAGAATTAATAAATGCGATGAATTCAAACTAAAAAGCTTTTCAGCAAAAGAAATAATCAGGTGAATAGAGAGCCTACATCTTGGGAGCAAATTTTTACCACACACACACACACACACACACACACACACACACATCAGATAGAGCACTAGTCTCTAGGATATATAAAAAACTCAAAAACTTTAACACCAAAAAAACCAAATAACCCAATCACTAAATGGACCAAGGACCTGAACAGATACTTCTCAGAAGGTAATATACAATTGATCAACAAATATATGAAAAAATGCTTAACATCTCTAGCAATTAAAGAAATGCAAATCAAAACTAAGATTTCATCTCACTGCAGTCAGAATGGCAGCTATTAAGAAGAACAAAAACAATAAGTGTTGGTGAGGATGTGGGGACAATGGCACACTTATACATTGTTGGTGGGACAGAAAATTGGTGCAGCCAATATGGAAGGAAGTATGGAGATTGCTTCAAAAACTGGTAATGGAACGACCATCTGACCCAGCTATCCCACTCCTCGGTCTATATCCAAAGGACTTAAAAACAGCATACTACAGGGACTCAGCCACATCAATGTTTATAGCAGCACAATTCACAATAGGTAAACTCTGGAACCAACCTAGATGCCCTTCAGTAGATGAATGGATAAAGAAAATGTGGCATATATACACAATGGAATATTATTCAGCATTAAAAAGGAATAAAATCACATGGCATTTTCTGGTAAATGGATGGAGTTGGAGAATGCCAAGTGAAGTTGGCCAATCTCCCAAATCCAAAGGCAGAATGTTTTCTCTGATTTAAGGCTGATGATTCATAATGTGGTGGTGGTGGGACATGGGAGGATTATATGAACTCTATATCAGGCTAAGGGGAACATGGGAGGGAGAGGAAGGGAAGGGGGATGGTTGTAGGAAAGACAGTGGAATGAGATGGACATCATTACCCTAAGTACATGTATGAAGACATGTATGTACCTTGTGTACAACCAGAGATACGAGAAATTGTGTTCTATGTGTGTAATATGAATTGTAACGTGTTCTGATGCTCTATATAGCAATTAAAATTTAAAAAGGCTGGTACTGAGAAATTTAATACATGCAATTTCAACTTAATGTTAAAAGGATTGTGGGGATAAGGTGCACTATTAATTCATGTACATATTCTGTTTAAAGTCACAAAGTACGAATTTTTAATAGGAGTCGAAAGGAATATAAAAAGGAAATGTGAATGAGTTTACTCATTCTTGAACAGATAATGGAAGGTAGAGTACACCATTGAAAACGGAGAAACCAAGTAGGAAAAGTTGAAGAATGCAAAACAGAACTAAAAATTTTATAAAGGTAGAAATATAGAGGTAGTAGTATAAAAATACTATTAATTCCAGATTATTTTTATTATAATTAAATGTAAGAAAATAATTATTCCAATTATTTTCTTTTAACTAAAGAAAATATGGGGTCACATCATATAAAGAAAGTAATATAAAATTATAATAGGTAATATATAATTATAAATGACAGAAATGGGACCAAATATATCATGCATATCTCTAAATATGAATGGGCTTAATTTATTTATTAGGAGAATAAGGATTTTCAATTTCCTCATAAAATAAGACCCAACTATGTTGTATTCAAGAGGCAGATCTAAAAGAAAGTGACTTTCAAAGACCAAATGTTAAGGGATCAACAATGGTCTGCCATACAACAGAAACAAAAAGAAAGCAGAGGTAGCAAATCAATGATCAAATACAGTATAATTTAAATCCATGAGAGTTCAAGGTGAAAAAGAGACACTTTTAATGCTAAATGTACAACTGATGATTTTCAAAAACCACACTGAGGTTAGAGAAGAAAATAACTAGAAAACTACTGTCTTGTGACTGTAAGAATTATACACAATTAGCATAATATAGTCATTAAATTTTTCCCCACAATGGTATGATTTAACATTTCTGAGATTATGCATATTTAAAGATTAGGTCAATTGACAAAAACATTTTGATGATGGCATTTAAAGTCTTTACCATTGCTAGAAAAAACCCTGCGGTCATTATTTTTGTCCTAGGTGTTATCAGTAAGAACATCCTATTTCCTATGTCTGCCCTTTGACACCAGGAGCAATAAAATGGAAGAAGGAGGCTCATTTTTATCTTCTTCATACTGTTTTCTAAATCCATGCTTGAATGAAAAGAGGCTCCTTAAAGAAATGTTTGAATCCAATGTTGAGGTAAGTAAAATGTAAGTGTGGAGTCAGAAGGGCTCAAAATAAAGAGAAGATAGTGTAGAACAAACTAAAGATAATCCTAGTGAGATTCATATGTCAGTATTAAGTGGCGTACATAATTCTCACTGCTGCAGTATTTCTCACTATATGAATACACCATTTTTTTAAATGGATTCTCTGTTGATGAGTGTTTAGATTCCAGTTTGGGTCTACTAAGAATTATGCTGCTGTGAACATTTCTCTATATGTCTTTTAATAAGCATGTGAATCATTCTATTTGGTATATATTTCAGAAGGAAACTTCTAGACCATAAAGAATGCATATTTTCAATTTTAATAGAAGAAAGAAATTATGTTCTTCTATTGAGAGGTTTTATCAATTTACTTTCCCACTAGCCATGGGATTCTGATTTTTAAGAGTATCCCAACAATTAAGAGTTAATTGGCAGCAGATTTCATAGTGATTAAATAGAAGTAAGAACATATATATTCAAAAAGGGCTCCCAGATTCTGTCCTTGCCTCTTATAACCTACCAACCTGGTTGATTTTAAATCAAAGCATTAAGATCATGTAAGTTCTCAGTTTGAAACTATTCAGTGGCTTTTCCTTTCACTGTAAGTAGGAAATCTTACTAACATAACACAATGAGACAATAATGAACCTTCCTATGTTTCTGATTTTCTTTCCACATGGTAATTTGGCTCTAGCCACTTTTCTTATTCCTCCTTGACCCACAGCAAACCCGCTTCTACCTCATGTCCTTCAACACAGGCTGTTCTGTGGCATGGAAAACCCTTCCCCTAGATGTTTACATGGCTTCCTCATTACACGTTTCCTCAAATTATTTAAAAAATATTTTGGTGGATTATAATTATACATAATACTGTGATTTGTTGTTATATTATCATACATGCACAATGTAATGATATAATTTGGTCAATTTCAAAATTCTTAAAAGACCCATCTTTCTGTTAATATTCTATTTACTGAATTACTTGATTTTATTTTCATTTAACATAACATACATTTTGCTTTTTAATCTTATTTGTTGTCTTTTCCTCTTTATTAGAACATTATGTACATATAGGTATTCTGAAATTTGAACTTTCAGACCCAAGCATTTTGGATAAGAGTACTCAACCTGTATTGAATCCTGATAACTGAAGACTTGTTTTATGAATCAAAGAGTCAAATTCATTTTAAAAATGTGGATCTTTGACATACTGAAATCTCTGTTTTTGAACAGGAAAACATGATGCATACTATCCCGATAAACAGAAGTAAAATTTTAGTAAAACAAAAAAGAATGTTCGCTGGGCACAGTGGCACATGCCTGTAATCCCAGTGCCTCCGGAGGCTGAGGAAGGAGGATTGTGAGTTCAAAGCCAGCCTCAGCAATGGCAAGGTGCTAAACAACTCAATAAGATCCTGTCTCTAAATAAAATACAAAATAGGGCTGATCGGCTCAGTGGTGGTTGAGTACCCCTGAGTTCAATCACCAGTACAAAAAAAAAAAAAAGAAAAAGAAAAAGAATGTTCCATTAAACAGCAATTTTTTTTAAAAAAGAAATCTACTACTATATATCATGGCATTGAAAAAATGGTATATAAGAAAATCTTGAATAAATACATAAATATAACAATGGTTCTCAAAGTTTTAATACCATGTGCCTAATTGTATATTTTTTTCTTTGGATTTTTATTGCCTTTCATTCATAATAATTCTTGAAATTCTGGATTTATCAGCTACATAAATTTTGAAAAATTTTCAGCCTGTATTCTTAGACATTATTTTTTTCTTCTTTCTTTCTTCTGGAACTATTTTGGAGTCTTTCTACCATATCCCTTATTTCTCTGGGTTTCCACCCAAATGTTTTCTGATTATTAGCCTCCAAGTTAACTAATCATTTCTTTTGTTGTCTTGAACACTGTATTCTTCATTTCTTCAAAGTTTTTGCTTCTTTTCCATGAGTTCTTGTTCCCTAGTGAAATGTTTCATTTTTTAAACTATTAAACTATAATTATTCTGGAAACTCTGATTACTATTATACCTCTTTTGATACCTATCTCAGCACCTCACGTCCTTTACACAGGCTGTTCCTTGTGTATTCTTGTGGAACTAGTAAATAATTCCAGATGAAATTATGTTGAGAAGCTTGGGTCACTGACTATATTTCCTTGATAGTGGCATGCTTAATGTCCCAGTTGCCTTTGTGTTCCTTTAATTTTTTTAAACACCATTTAGAAAACTTTATTCAGCTTATGTCAGTTCCTGCCAAGACTGTTAGCTTAATACAAGCTATGAAATTCAAGCTAAATGGAAATTTATATAAACATATGTCTTGGATAAAAATATTCAGCTCTTTAAAATAAGCAAAAGTTGTATTTTGTAAAAATGGAAAAAGAAATTTTTCCTTTAATTTGCAGGTCAACAAATGTTAATGATAAACTAACACCTATCATTGCCATGTTTAGAATATTAATATTAGATAATCTGTTAATATCCAATAATCATACTAATGCAAAATTTTCTTATACCACAGTGATTTACAAAAAAAAAAAAAAACTTCATGATACGAATAATAGAATACTTCTAAATACAAAATGGACAAAAGTCAACTAGTTTTCTATATAAAGCAAATAAAAACAGAAAGCAAGACTAACTGCACAGTATGCAGGGCCCAGTGCAAAATTAAAATGCAGAGGTCACTTTTAGAAATTAAAAACTTTGAACTACCTACAGCTGAGTATTAAACAGACTTTTCAAATAGTAAATTATCCTTTATTCCTAAAACTTATAAATAGGGAGAAACTTTAAAAATCCTCCTGATTGCAATGCTCCATCTACTTTCTCTAGTGATGATTTGTATGGTGCACAAAGTAGTGTGTATGCATGACTGGGGAAATAATTCCAGATAATGAGAATGTATATAATAAGTGCTGTTCTTTAAAAGGGATATACATGATATGAAGAAAAATAACTTACACCTTTCTCAATATAGCAAAACATGCAAAAATATGCACTTTATAAATTAACTGTAATGTATGTCTTCTTGAGAGCCGTTCTGAGTGCTGCCTTTTTTATTCCTGGAGCCCTCACTTTCATTCTGTTGCCTTATTCTGAGCCCAAATATGCACGCATGAATTCTTAGTCCAACTGTTCCACCTGCTTCCCTGATCTTTGTAATCTCAGTTCATAGTAGATATTCAATAAATAACAGCTTCACCAAGCTGAAGTGAACTAAGCCAGTAATGTCTGTAATTTATTCATCAAACATTTCTTGACTTCCTAGCATTTTTCAGATGATGGACAAATACCATTGAGCAAGACAGATAGGATCACTGTTCTACTTATAACAAAGCTTAAAAAAATACTACTCAAATAATAAGTATGATGAAGCTGTAGAATGTTAACATGTAACTAGAATATTAGGACTCTAAGATTACCTAGAATAAAAAAAAGTCGCTAAAATGATTATTATTATTTCATTAAAATTATCAGGTTATGCAGATGATCAATCTTAAATTCATCTTCCCTTGTTCTGAGATCATGATGTCATCTCCAATTTTCAAATTTCAGACTGTGATTGTCATACAAACTCCATATCCAAGAGATGTAAGACTGTTAGGATTCTCAAATTCTAATAATTTTTTTTATTAAAACGTGAGTTTCTGGGTTGGTAATTTTTCAGTGGATACCATGATCAACTAATTCATTTACTTTTCTTGAAAGAATAAAACTATGAATAGATAATATCTCCATAGTCACTGATAAAAGATACAAAGCTATCACATGTTCATAGGTTGGCCTTTGATTCATAACACTAGGACCAAATCAGTTTAGAAAGATAATTACACTCTAGAAACACTAAGCTTCTTCTTTCCTAAGAGTAAAGTAATAATATAGCAAATTCTGAAATATTAATTCCAAAGCCTACAGGGCCAGAGTTATTACATGATAATCTATGTTAAAATTTTAAATTTGCAACATTCCGTGACAAAGCTAAAGCATGAGACAAAAATTTCAGTTTCTAAGCTAAAAGATATTTGCATGTGTATATATTGTATCTCATACCCATATCTAAGCTCAATAGTAGCTTCTCATGAAAGTAAAAAAGCTTCTCCACAGCAAAGTAGACAATTGATATAGAGACAGCCTAAAAAGTGGGATAAAAACCAGGCAACTACTCTTCCAATAGAGAATTACTATCCAGAACATGTAAAAAAGTTAATATAAAAAAACAAAACTACCCAATCTATAAGAGGAAAAGTGAGATGAACAAACACTTCTAAAAAGAAGTACAAATGGTCAATAATTATATGCAAAAATGTTCAACACTTTTAGCTCTCCGGAAAATGCACATCAAAACTACAATAAAATTCTACCTTTACCCAGTCAGGATGGGGTATATTTTGTGTTTATCAAGAATAGGAATAAAAATAAATGCTGGCAAGGATGTGGGGGAAATTACTTTTTCTTTCTTATGTACTCTTGGTGGGAATGGTAATTAGTACAGCCACTATGGAAATCTGTATGGAGGTTCCTCAAACTAAAAATAAAACTATCATATGATCCAGATGTATCACTCCTTGGTATATACCAGAATGAATTAAAACCAGCATACTGTAGAGACACTGGCATACTCATGTTTATTATGGCACAAGTAACAACAGACAAGTTATGGAATCAGCTTAGGAACCTGTCAACAGATGAATGGATGAACACACACGCACATACGCACACGATTAGTATCCAGTTATAAAAATAAAGAAAAAAATCATGTCCTTACCAGGAAGATGGATGGAACTGGAAATCATAGTGTTCAGTGAAATAAATCAGACACACAAAAAAACAAGTATTGCATATCTTCCCTCACATGTGTCATCATTTTGGATAGAGGAGGAAAAAAAGATATGAGCAGCAGAAATTATTGGAAAGGAGGAGATGATTGTTGAAGAGGAGTGAAGACGAAGGATGAAGGGAAACTGAATGTGATAAAGTGTATTATTTGCATGTACAAATACATCACAATGAAACCCATTTTTCTATATAACTAAAACAAATAAAATATAAAAAATATAATCCCCCCAAAACTAGCATAAAACTAAAAAACTTTAAGCCTTCTATATAATTTTTTAGTTATTTATTTTAAAATCTAAAACTTCAAGTGAAAGTCATTTTCCATATTAATTTTGCTTTTAGTCTTGGACCTTTGGGGATAGAGCAATTAAAGCCCTGTATTAAGGAGGATAATAGTAATAATAACTTAAATTTTCTTTCAGAAATGGGTAATTGTGTTCTCTAAGCACTCCTACTGGTTGAAACTAATGTGTATACACAGAATCACCTATAATTTGCAAAGTGCAGTGTAAAATGGAACTGCAAATCCACATGTTTAATGACTAATAGTTACAAGATAGCAAGGCCAGAGCATTAAGCCAATGTGAAGCATGGACCCTGCTCTGTGATTGCAAGCCCATAAGCCTGCCCTGAATATAAATTTTTTCCATAGTTGTTTCTCTCACTAAAACTGCTTCTCATTTCTTTTCCTTTTCCCATTCCAAAATTGTGTTGGGGATTAAAAGAAAGTATGTGTGTGAATATTAAACATTCATAATTCTATATGAAAAGTGTGTTCTAATAATACATTAGGTATCAGTTATTGGTTGACATACATAGTCAAGGAAATTATCTTTTGTGGATTTACTGTAAATACTTGGTAAAATAAAACCATCAAAGACTTTTCCAGTTGACTTAATATCAGTTGTTCTGTCACTGATTTATTTATACAAAATTATTAAGCACTTGTAGTATCTACTGATTATGTTTAAAAATTATTTAAATCTAAAATTATTACAATATAGGCCAAGTTTTGCTAAGTATCCATGGACAAACCAAAACCAATAAAATATAATAAGGAAATGAACACTATCTATGGTACAAATGCTAAAGTAGCAAACTTGATTATAGGCAGAACATGGAATACATTGCTATTAAAAAGCCACTATTAAAAATGTTTGCTTATTTTAACATGACCCAATTAACATATAAAAACCATTATACTGTGCTTAAAAGTAACTGAATGCCTATATCTTCAATATATTTGTAATTTCTCAGTTAAAATATTAAAAGAGGGTACAATACATTGTTAGTTTTCATATTTAAAATAGTTATGTGCATCTTCACAGTACAAATACCAAATAAACTAATTGAAAAAAGTTCCCCCACAGTTCACTGCCATGTCTGAGAAATCTTCTGATTATACCTCCATATAACTAAACAATTTTTTCACTTATCATTTGAAATGATCTCTTGTCTTACTGTTAATGATGGCTACAATTTAAGGTCAAATTCACTATGCCCTCACTCCTACTTAACTTGAAATCCCCACTGCTTGTCAACCTATTTCAGGTGGTAACTCTTGACTTTCAGATGAAGATAATTTGTTCAGTTCTTCACTCTTTCTGCCTTCCATATTTTGAGTCACCCATTTAATTTGTGTTTTCCAGCTATATAAATTACTTTAAATTGTAATATCAAAGATTTCAACCAAGGTAAAAACAAACAGTTACAATTTTGTGACTTAATGGTTTCACTTGCAGAGCCAGTAGTATATACTGGTGATAAATTTTCTTCCCTGCAAGTCTGGTATTGTAGTTCCAAAGGATTGAAGAACCAGCATCTCTTTAAAATAGATTCTATTTTCTCACACTTCACCAAGGGTTCAAATGCATGATTGTTAGAGTTATTTCATATCAGGCTTCTCTTGTCTTTTCCCAGAATTTATAATTATGTTATGGAGTAATGTAATGTGAGCTTTCTATAGCACAGCCTATCTAATCAGTTTGTTTTCTTCAGCTTCTTTTTTTAAAGAGCTCATTCAACTTCAGTTATAATTTGGACATCATTTTTCAAGATCTGTTGCCTTGCTTACACATCAAGTTGCCATTTCCATTTTCCCAGAATTCCTGATGAATTTCAATATTACTGGTATCGCCTTTATTTTTACTATATTTCTTGCTGAAAATGTCAATGTCCTCAAATAGAAATAAATATTTTTTAAAAAAGGAAGGAAGCAAAAATATTTTTGACTTTAGAAGTTCTTATAGTAAGTATATGGTCATATAGCGTACTATATTTAAAAGGCCATATAGCAACTACTCAATTCTTCTCTTATAGTGTGAAAAGTCATAACAATACATAAAATCTAAGTATGGGTGTATATAAATAAACTTTCATTTATAAAGTTGGAGGAACCTGAATTTGGCTTATCTGCCATATTTTTCTGATCCTTATTGGATCACAGATTCATCATTAATATTTCCAAAGACTTTAAGAAATACCCATGAAACATATTCAATATGTACAAATGTATTTAAAGATATGGATATCCAAGAGTTTTTTTAAATGCATGTGAATTTGAATACAAGCAAATGTATGTGTATGTATGGGAATGCCTTTGTATTGATATGTGTGTGTATTTGCATGGACCTATATATTTTCTGGGTGAAAAGGCTACACCTTTCTTCAAGCATTTGAAAGACAGAAGTTTCTAAAATTATTAATGAAATCAGAAAAATATACCTGAATTCTAAGCCACAGAATTGCCTGATAACTTTTCCCTTAACACATTCCCTTTCTACCAGGAAAATAATCGACTACAATATAAATAACTTTAAGGTAACACTCTGGGACTCTTTTTCACCTTAGTGTAAGCATGGTTGTGAAAGGAAAGCAGTTATGAGAAGCCAGAGAGGGAGGTTCACAGGCAGCATACTAACATTTCTTTGAGATACTTCTAAAACCATGCCATGACATTTAAACAACTTAAGATCAACTTATCAAATGAAATACTTCCTCTCTAATTTTTACTGCTAATTTTAACTTCTAATTAGCCAAACGACATACTTGATACTCAATTCCTGATGCAGAAGCCAAACTACACCCCTCTGGACTTATTCTATTGTTTCTGTCATTAATTGTTGGCTCCAAAAGTATAAAAATAGTGCAGGCACAGCTTTACTTTGAAAGGAACATAAGCTTCTTTTGTTGTTTTAGTTTTTAATCACCTGGACTAAGAGCCACTAATAAATGCAGGTGTTTATTTCTGGATATTATCCAATCTTTCTAAGTTCGTAGAACTGGTGTAGGTTGAATAGCAGATTTTTTTCCCCCCTCTCACACTGTTTTTTAAAGGATGAAGGTAAATAAATAAGCATATAAATAATAAAATAATGATTCTTTGTGAGCCTCTGGAATGATTTAATTCTCTTTTCTATGTGTTTTTAAACAGCTAATAAATACAAAATTTAAGAAGTTCTTTATGATTGTGTTTCTATAAATATAGTTGAAAACATTAAATAAATATTTATGAGCATAATAGCCATTGATGTTTTAAAAGTCTGACAGTTAAAACCCAAATTACATACTATAATTTAATAATATCTTCTTGAAAAATAATGAACTGTTGTATTTTTAGAAAAATCAATGTTCCATATTATATTTTACAGTTTTCTAACAGCAAAACCTTATAGTTTACACAAAAGTGGCCATAAAAATATTTCATACAAATTTAAAAAAAGAATTAAATCTAGATTTCTATCTCATCTAATGTTGCCTAATGTTACCTCAAGAACAATTACAGGCTGGTTATCCAGACTCTTGAAATTTTGTTTTGTTTTCCTCTACATTGAGTTTTACATATAAATTACTGAATGCAAAGAGATATTTTAGAGAAACCATAAAATAATTATAAGCTAAGAATGAAAATGTAGTTTAATTTCAATGAAAAAAATCAAAATTGAGCTCAGTTTTGATTGAATCTGGGTTGCATAACTCAGATGTGTATAGTATATCTAGGTCTTGAATGTACAGAATCCCCTACACAGCTATTTTTAAGTGCAGAGACAGAGAAATAAACAAGGGGGTGGGGATAAAATTTGGTTGATTTAAATATTCTAGTTGCAGCAATACCATTTATTTATAATCTTTTATAGGAAGACAAACAGGTGTCACTCAGCTGAGTAACTGAAGACATTATTAGTCACAGGACAGTCCACAACTGAAAGAGAACGACTCTTATCAGAGCTATATACAATTAAAATTGTGGATTTTTATATTAAGAAATGAAATGAATAAATTGTAACTAAGTTTTAATAAACAGTTTATAATATCTGTAATTTGAGCATCTACTTAGATTCCTATTTAGAAAGCAAAAGAATTTTCATTTATTAAAACTGTTAACTCCTCTAAATGTCTTACATTTGAGCCAGGACTCAAATATATTTCTTCATTCTATGCTCTGATATCTCCCATCAAAGTTTATCTGACCACTAGCTTTAAATATTTATAATCCCCCAAGAAGCATGCTACCTTTATGTTTTTCCCTTAATTCTGCATGAATATTGGTAAGTTCTGGAAAGAGAATGGTTATGGTTACATGGAGATCAAAGGATATGAAAATATATGTTGCAATTCAGTTCATTAGAAAACATACTTTTAGTCAACCTTTCTTGAATTTAGGTTAAAAGATAGTCATTAAGAGGAAGTGAGGTCTAGAAAAGTAGGCTGAAAGGAATGGAAAGACTAGAAATAAACAAAAGTACTTAACCACATCCCTCCTTTTTGTTCATTCATTCATCTACTTGTTAATTTACTTGACTAATACTTATTACCTATGCAATGCTAGAATCTATTCTAGGAAGTGAAGATTAATATTTCAACAGAACAGGCAAAAATATCTACATTACAAAGGGAATATAATACAAGAATAGTTAAATGATCTTGGGTATTCTTGGGAAAAATATAAAACAGAAGGAGATAGGTTGCATGGGCAGGCTGGCTGGGAAGATAAATGAGCAGTATAGAGATCAGAATACAGGCAGTGCAGAATGGCATGGGAATTCTGTTTTTTTTTTTTTTTTTTTTTTTGTGTGTGTGTGTGTGTGTGTAGAGCTATAGAAACA
The DNA here is from genome assembly GCF_047511675.1 of Marmota flaviventris. NCBI lineage: Eukaryota > Metazoa > Chordata > Mammalia > Rodentia > Sciuridae > Marmota > Marmota flaviventris. The sequence continues at coordinate 68,039,818 of NC_092498.1, read as the reverse complement.
AATAAAAAATGCAATAATCCTAGATGTGATGACCTCAAGACTGATAGCCATTTTCCAGACACAAAGAAAGCCTTAGGTGAATATTTGCTTTTCTTTTAGTCCCTCAAGTTTTCCTGTAACTTCAGGGAACTAGCTTTCATTCCCTTCAACTCTGCTTCAGTAAAATTTCATTTCAATTCTTTGCCAGCACCAACCCCATCCCACAATTCACTGGGTGTCATACTTACAGATCTTGACCTTTAATATATTACATATTGCTATAAAATTTGTAGAAAGTTCTGATAGTTTACCTTATTTCCAAGTGAACAATTACCTGCCCCATTTTTATGCTGGCACAACACACAAAATTTCAGGACAAGAGACAAAGGATTTTATTATTCACAGCAAGCAGCAGATGTGGTTAGCATTCATTAGGAAATTTCCAAATTTTATAAGGATCTACTGGAAAACCTGCCTTACCTTTTCCCCAGAAGGAATCATTATTTTTTTTTTTTTTGAATTTTTAATATTTATTTTTTAGTTCTCGGCGGACACAACATCTTTGTTTGTATGTGGTGCTGAGGATCGAACCCAGGCCGCACGCATGCCAGGCGAGCGCGCTACCGCTTGAGCCACATCCCCAGCCCCAGAAGGAATCATTATTTACCTGGTAAAGAAACTAAGCTGTCCCCTGCCCTAGGAGTGTATTATCTCTCTTTCCCAAGGCTTTTTCCATTTAAAAAGAAAATCCTGCAAAATATAATTCAGAACACAAACTGTCAATGGCTCCTTCCAAGACTTGTAGACTCACAAGAACTCTATGAAGAACTGTCTCCCAAAAGCTGTATGAATACTCATTGTTCAACTTTACATAAGTTACTAAGACTTTCATTCTTACTATTAAGATTTGCAATCTTGACTTGCTTCTCTTTGCCAAAATGTCTTTATTCCTGATCTCCAATTCTTGATTCTATCTTTAAATTCCAGTATTATGTAAATATAAATATTACTGTGATAAAATTAGCTATGACAGCATTAACACATTTCCTGCATAGAAAATGTAAGTTCTTAAAATTTGATTTCAAAATCCTAAATTTCCCCTATTCTTTTTCTTCTTGATATCAATTTTATTATCTGCTTTCTTGACTTAAGAAAGGGATGGGAAAAACAATTTATTATACCATGTTAATAGCTGATAAAGTTCTGAATTACCCCTTCAAGGACATTTGCACTTTAACAAGTTTACAGTAATAACCAAAGAAACTGTCATTATTTGTATAGGAAATAAAGGTTAATTGAAAAGTTCTGTAGAGACAAAAAAAAAAAAAAAAAAAGAGCCTTTTGTGCCTCAAGTTCAGAAAAAAATTCTATCCCATGGGGACAGTATTTGTTGCAAACTGCAGAGACCCAAACCTGTTTTATCTACAGCAACACCCCTGCTTTTATCTGTTATATATTAGATCATCACCAAAGATTTCATTGAATTAAGAGCTTCTCAGGGAAAAAAAAAAAAAACAACAAAGATCATCTGAATGTCACTGGTTTAATTTATTTATGACTTGGAACTGTCCATACCTTCAGTTCTTTCATTTTTCTTCTGTTGTCTGTTTAAACATCATTAATTAAGGAAGCAGAGTTTGGCACAATTTCTATCCATGATTCCTGTTAATCATGGGACTATTTTCTAAAGCCAATTTTAAAATTCTAAAAAATCTACATTAAAACCTAGAAAAAATGTATCAGTTCATGACAACTATGATTTTATATTCTAGAGAACATACCTTGACTTTTTTAGAGGGTACAAATACATTTTAAAATATTCACATTACTTGAAGAGAGTATTCTTTTAACTCATTTAAGGAGCATTCACTGCTAATTTCTACAATAATTATAGAATTCATATTTCATCTCTTAATATCTGGTGTGACAGAATATAGTGTCATCGAGTCCTGGAAACGTGACAATTTAAGAATGTGACTTTTGATTTGTAGAAGAGAGTCAAGTATCATGGGCCTAATTGGTGGGAATTTGCATTATGCTTTTCCAGAAAAAAAAAAAAATGGTTTTCTTCTTTCTACAACCATATTCCCAGAATACCCAATTACTTCAACTCAAGAAGAAATACCAAAGACTGCTTTCTTAGTGACTCAATCATTAAAACTGCATGACAGAAAGAAACTTTGTTATAATACCCAATAGGGAACTACTATTCCTCAGGATTAAAACATATGCATCTCTGTTCCTTAGGATATTACTTTTCTTTTTTAAACATGCATTTAAAAAGGCACAGGAAGTTTTTTTCCCTAAGTACTTATGTTGTTAAAGTTTAAAGCTAATTTTAATTTGATAACTCTTCTTAATGAGGAAGGTACTTTTAACAATGATTTAAATCATGTTATTGTTTCTGATGTTCATAGATATTCAAACTAAAGTATTCTGTCAACAACACATCTTCCCACTCAGGCTTGCATCATTGTCCCTCACCTTCATGGCATGTTTGCCATTAGTCTGAATGATCATTTGCTAAACACATTGTGATAATCTGTCTACCTTGGCTGACAGCACTGAGTCCTGTCTGGGGCTAAGCTGCATCCCACCAGGAGTTTCATAGATAAATCACTGTCACTTCTTCTACTGCCTATTAAACCTAGGAAATCAATATGCTTCTCTATGTGTGGGCTTCCGGGAAGATTTCTTATAAAAACTGTCAAATAAATACTGCTTGATTACTGAACTAGCCCCAATATTAAGCATGTAAGCTGCCAATCTGGAGGATACTATAAAGGCAAAGTGAGAATGTAAGTTCACTGTGGACATCCGGAAGCACCATATATTCTTTGTAGGAATTCTGTATAGTAATGCCTACATATGGAAAAGCAGATAGCATTCTAACTTTTTGTCTCATGAATTTTCTGACAACGTATTCTGTATACCTCTGAGATTTATCTTCAATTTTAGTAAATCTTTTTATAGTTGCTCATTATTTGCTCATTTTTCATTTTGGTCTTAATTTTTTAATATATAGTATTAAAGTAATTTATAATTCTTTGGTTTTGGAGACATTTTTATATAAAATTGATAAAATGTCTAAAAAAATTGTTAGCATAAAATTTATATATTAGAATGTAAATTTTTAAAAATAGCATCAGTTTATAAAGTTATTTGTGTTTATTTTATGTTTGCCAAATATTTGAGCATTTAATTGTTGTTGCTTTCTATAGAAACTATATTTGGTTGTTTTCTTTATGGTTTAGTAATTTTTAAAAACCAAAACACAACAAATTTCAAATTTGTGAAGTACAGCCAGGATTAGAGGAAATATTAATGTGAAATTCACATATTTGGAAGAAATGCTAGGAAAAAAAAAAAAACGGCAAATATCCACCTCTTAGGAAGAAAAGCAAACTACCACAAAAAGTAAAATAAAAACTATAAGGATATGAATATGAATTAATTATATTAGAAACAAAAATGTAGATGATTCTACAAATTTCTTATAAAATTTATGAGGTTAAGGATATCAAAAATGAAAAAGATGTAATTGCTATGTATATGCTACATATATTTAAAAATTATGACAATATTATGAGTAACTTTATGCCATAATAAACAACTATGTCAGGTATAATTTGTAGAAAAATACATTTTGCCACACTGATTCAAGAAATCTAACACTGCTTATAGCTGTTGAAGAAATGTTTTATTATAGCCCTATTTACAATAGCCAAGAAATGGAGAGAACCTAAGGGTCAATCAATTAATAAATGAATACTGAAATGTGGTAAACATACACAATGGAATTTGTTTAGTCATAAAAAGAAATTAAATAATCTCAGTTAGGACCCTGATAGAACTTGATGTCATTATGGTACATAACATAAAATAATCCAGCACAGATAGACAAGTACCATATGGTCTCACTCTTATGTATGATCCAGAAAATGTTGAGAGTAGAATGGTGGCTAACAGAGGAATGGGAAAGTGCAGGTGGGGAAGGATGGGCAAGGTTGATTAATGAGTACCACGTTACAGCTAGACAGGAGTAAGAAGTTCTGCTGTGCTGCTACTTACTGCACAGGAGGGCGAGTATAGATGACAGCAATGTATTAAATATTTCAAAAAGCTAAAAGAAGAGATTTTTTATTTTTTTTGCCAAGAAGAAAGAATAAATTTTGAAGAGACAGATATGTTTATCCTGATATAATATTATACAATATGTACATGTATCAAAATATCACATAGTACAAAATAAATATGTACTTTTCTTTTTGCTTTTATGTATCAATTCAAATGAATTTTATTTAAATAAAAAAAAAGTAAACATAGTCCAGAACACCAATACCTTCTTTAAAGGAAACTAGGGACTCAAGTGTCAGTACTGATGAACAAACGTTAATTTTACATCGACTATAAGAGAGTAAAGTTTTCTTTTCTTTTTTGGGGGGATGGGGGCAAGTACTGGAGATTGAACCCAGGGCCTTGTGCATGCAAGGCAAGCACTCTACCAACTGAGCTACATCCCCAACCTGAGAATAAAGATTTGATGAGGTCAGCATAAACCTATTACCTAAATGTCTTCAACACTTTAAGAGTGTACATACTCCCTGAAGTACTCTAAAGATTCCGTGTAACCACAATGGAAGTTTCAAAATTTCTGAGTGTTTTTATGTGCAACTTTACAAATGACAAAATGATTTTAAATGTATATGAAATTTCAAAGACCAAGAAAATTATGAAACAGAAAAAGAATTAGCTCTACTGAATGTCAAAATTTTGATAAAATACAGTCATTATTATTGTGTGTTATTGGTCCAAAGAGACAGATCTGGAGAAACAGGCTCAGACTAATTCCAGAGAAGTCATTAAAAATCACTGGGAGGGGCTGGGGTTGTGGCTCAGTGGTAGAGCACTCGCCTAGCATGCGCGAGGCACTGGGTTCGATCCTCAGCACCACATAAATGTAAAATAAAGATATTATGTCCACATAAAACTTAAGAATAAATATTTTTAAAAATCACTGGGAAATGATGGTGTTTTCAGTAAAAGGTCTTAGATCAACTATATAAACTTATGAAAGAAAATGAAGTCTGATGTCTAGTTTAAAAAATACAAAAAAAAAAAGTATAGGTGTATTCTAGACCAATATATAAAATGAAAAATAGTAACTTTTTAGAGAATAAAATATTTTTATAGCATTATGGCAGGCAAATATTAAGTAGATCATTAAAAAGTAACACTAAATATGATATATACTGATAAATTGATTTACTTTACATCTAGCACTTCTGTACACCAATATAAAACAGCAAGGAATGAAAACACAAGATACCAAATGAAAACTCACCATACCAAGTGTTGGCAAAGACAGAGTATGGGAATTCTCAAATATTACCACTGAACATGTAAATGGTTTTGACTATTCTGGAAAAAGCGCTTTTCCTTCTAACAGTGAACTTGACATCCAGTAATTCCATGTAGAATTTTATATCCTAAAGAACATGTATAAGACATTCAAATTACGTACAACTGCATTATGTGTTAGTCAATAATAACATGTAATCCCAATTCCCTCAAACAGTGGAGTGTACAATGTTTCATTTATAGAATGAAAACTATAATTAAAAAATCAAAAAATTATAGGTATATGAAACACAAATTAATGTTATAAATATGTTTGAATGCAAGAAACTGACCCAGAAGTATACATTTATATAAAGTGTGCATCTAAATAATAGCATTTATCCAGTTAGGATGTAGTTATTATAAATACCAAATAGAGGTAATTTAAAAAAAGCAATAGAAGACTTTCAATATAAAATAGGTTTAAAATTGATGGGATTAAATATAAGTCTTTTGGCTGTCAAATTTTGACAAGGTATTTTGGATTAATATAAAATTTTTAACTGGATTATCTTCCTAGTTTTTGATACTTTTTGATATATCATTGTTACAAAATTTTCCATTTTATGTATCACAGTTTATTAGATAAAATAATATCTAATAAAAGGGTTACAAGAGAGAAGGTCCAATGAGAATGGGACAGACACACTGAGTATAATTAGGTCACATTTTTGGTATAACTCTCCCCAAATATGATATATTAATAATTAATTTAGGTTTCCCAGGATCTAACTTAATCCCGTTTCACCTTTAACAATTTTCAGAATCCATAAATCCTGAGTTAATGTTATCTCTTAATAACTTATACAATTATTAAAGAGGGCTGAAAAACTATTTATCAGCAACAAGCATGATATTTACAGCATTGACTAGTTAATAAATTTTTTTATTGCATAGATGTCCACACTTTCTTGTTTGCCAAGAATCATAAACAATGGTTAAAATGTTTTTTTTTTTCCCAAGAGGAACTGTGTAATCTTAAGTAAATTTTGAAAACAAAAAAATATATTTTAATTGTTGAGACATGCCTTTGTATCCAATGACTCTGATAAACTAATTAATACTAAATCCTAATAGTTTCATTAATGAGCTTTTAAATATCATTGAATGCAAAATAAATTTCTGTTAAATCAAATTTCACAGCTATCTGACTTTGTATATATCTAATTTTATTGATTTTCTAAACCTCTTATAGATTGGAAGTTTTTACCTAAAGGCAGAACACTAACACAGAAGCCCAGTATTCAGAAATGACTAAAACAATAATTCTGCTGGTTTCATTTTAGAGGCTGTTGTCAGAAGCCAGACCTCAACCTTGGCCTCCATGACGCAGAAGATTACGGTTTGAAACTTGTTCATTAGTGTATTCTAAATATTCAGAGAAGTTCCAGAATTTAAGTAATAAATAACACAGTATAGTGTTAGAGGCACGACAGTTAATTATTCAGTTAGAAAACTGAAACAATGTCGGTGATAGTTTTCAGAAGGTAGCAAATGGTTTATTTGACATTTACATGCATTTGGTTTGTGGGATAATCTCTGGACTTGTCAGCTATGTTTAAGAACTAATGCAAAATTAGCATCTTCATTCAAATCTAGAAAGTGACTATGAAAATTGGAAAACCTGAGCTAATTAAATCTTTGTTTAAATATTAGGTTTTTTAAAAATAATTTTAGTTGTAGGAAGACATAATACTTATATTTTACTTATTTATTTTTATGTGGTACTGAGGATGGAATCTAGTGCCTCACATGTGCCAATCTCTCTACCACTGAGCCACAACCCCAGCTCCCTCGATTTTATTTAGATGTGGTGCTGAGGAGCGAACCAAGCTCTTCACCACAGAGCTACAACCCCAGCCCCTAATTAAATCTTAATGACAAAAGGAAATATCTTTGTGAGAAGATGAGGTTTAATAGTCCTTTCTTTGATTTAAGTGCATTCAAAAGCTAGCAAAACATACCATTTGTATTCAATATTCTTGAAAACTGGCAGTACAAAAAAAAAAAAAAAAATTCTGGCAGAGCATTTCCAGGATCATAAAAACCTCACTTCATTGAAAACTGTTTCTGTTTGCCTTTTTAAAAGCTGGCTTTGCTTTTATTATTTATGCTTTATTTATGCATTTTAGTGGCACAAGCTGTGCTGTACCCAAGAGTTTGGTCAGCATTCTTGGCAGGCTGCAGAGCTACACTTTTAAGAATCTTTACTACATTACTATTTCCACACTCGCAATCCTATTTCTTACCTATTTTAGAGCAATAGTTTGTCCCACAATGACAGAAAGGTAAGAAAAGGTTATATAAACACTGTGAAACCTAACTACAATGTTCCTTTACACCAGCACTTTGCACCACATTTAAAGTTAAACATTTCCACATTCTGTGATGATGATCATTTAGTATATGCTGATCTTTTTTAAACAAAAACAACACAGATGACAATGGTATTTGCAGTGTTTTTTCTGATGAAGAAGAAATAGTTTCTGTCTCAGGTTTTGTTCATCTTTCTAATTGTCTTATTTTTTTCCCCCTACAAATTTGAAAATACAGTCTCTTGTAAGAATCTACTTAACTAGTAAAAAAAAAAAAAATACTCAGTAGATACAATCATGATTACAAGGTTTCATTTATCCAAAGTACAAGACTACTTGTTTTAATAATCAGTCTCTGTATGGGGAAGAGGTACTATTTGTGCAACAAACCGCTTCTTATGGCAAGTAGCTATTCTATCTATTTCACTTTAATGTACTTCCTTGATTCTTAGAAAATTTCAAAATTTGAAAAAAGACTATTATCATATCATTCATTTTCTTCACCTTAGTATGCACTGAAAATAATTTTTATGTCAGAGTAAGCACCAAATATAATTACTATCTTTCTAAACTTTCTTTTTCCTGATCTCAAGACTCGAAAATTATAAAACTAACTCTCCAAGGTATCATACATATAGTAACATTATAAATATAAGAAAAAAATATTGCTTTGGAATGAATGTATTTCCACAATTATATTTTTAAAGCACTTACCACTGAGTTCATATTTAGAAATTCCAAAATGTATCTTGTTCTGTGTTTAAAGATGAGTGTGCCTAATGAGAGTGACCTTAAAACAAATTACTAATAAAATTAGCAAACAGAAGTCTGCAATTAAATTGTATGCTAACAGCCTAGAACTAAGGCCTCAAGTGAGGATGAGCCACTGAAAATGTTCCAGCATTTAGAGTTACATTACCTAGCAGATGGTTCTATGAAGGATGCAGATATTAAGGCCTGTGGGTTTTAATTTATGGCCTTTGAAAATCTAGTTAAATTTATGCATCATACCTTTTTCTTGTAGTGAGAATTATAAAAAGCAACATAAAAAGGAAACAATATTCTTCATTTTAAAAAAAAATTTCTTCTATGGAAAGCTTGCAGAAAATAAGGTAGCTCTTTTTTTAAAAAAACCTTTTTGCAAGAAAAGGTTATGTAGATTGAGGCAGTTCTTATCTATGGGATGAGGTTTCAGCTGCATATCACCTATATAAATTCTTTTTTTATCAATTTCAATATTCTTCCTTGACATTCATGGCCTGATAAATAGGCTCCCTGTTGGCTAATTTAACACCTGCATATTGGGCTAATTATGAATATAAAATCTGAATTACTTGGAAGGCTCAAATTCCTTACGCTGGTTCAGAAGATTCTACCCAGCTCCGAAGTGTCTATCACAGCCCTGAATTCTCATAGCACATTTTGAACTGAACAAATGAGGTACAGTTATAGTCCTCACAATGTGGTTTCAAAGAACTACTGTCCCTTGTAGAATATATAGAATATATACTTCTATGCTTATAGAATTGAGGACAATTTCATATGTAAAGGATTTTTCTATTATTCTGCTTTAAACTACTTCATTCACTACATATTCAACAATATTAGCACTTAGGAAAGTCTTCTGTGATGATGAACACTCACAAGGTATTATAAGAAGTAAAATGAATAGAATACCCCAGGAAGTTGGTAATCTAATAGATGTGATAAAATTTATAACCAACTAAAAAGTAAGCAAGAATATCTTAGTACTTTATAGCTGCTTAAGTGTACCCAGGCTTAAGAGATATTCAAAGTGAAACAGAATTAATCAAGTAAGTTGAAATCACTTTGCTAGTGCTTATTGTTTCTAATGAACCACCAAGAACACAGCAAGATCCCAGTTATACAAGATTTGTCCTGCAAACAAATTGGGTTTAAAGAAAGCAGATAACCAATAAAAGCAAAAGGACTTTGCAGAATATTGAATCATATTTTCTGGCAGAATAGTGAAAATATCTTCCATGCTATCTCTAAATGCTTTGAATTTGAGTATTGATAAGAGACTCAGACACAGATCTTCAATAAATAGAAGTGTCAATAAAACAGTTTTGCATTTTTAAGTGTGTATATTACTACACTGATTAACAGAAAATTAATTCAGTCACTACCTGGGCTTGAAATTTTACATTTAATCCAAAATAATATAAATGAGCACACAGTAGTCTGTGGACACAAATGGTTACTTGGAAATTCACTGAAGTGTAGGCCTCTAAATTGGGTCTTAAGAAATAAACATTAGTTGGGTATCGATGAGGGCATCCCTGAAAAAGAAGCATCATGAGCAAGCTGATGTGTTTTGTGAAGAGCATCAACATCATAAGATTTGAAGTACAGATGGTTTCCTCAGCACTAAAGAGGAAAAAATGGCAGGCATTAGAATATATTTTTCACAATTTGTAAATAGCACTTATATAAACCTTCAAGAAATGGAATATTTCCCACACCTGAAAAATCATCTATCAGGCTCCCTTTTATTCATTACCCAGTGAAAGGTAGAATATAATCCTATATTCCAAAATATTTTATGTTTTGCATTATAAATTAATATAATAACAAAATGTCTATTTTTTGTGTTTCTATGTATTCCCACATATTCTACCTGAGTATATTATTGGAATTGTAGTTTCCCCATTCTGCTCATGGACTTTTACTCTCATAATAGTTTATAAAGAAAAATAATTATACTATAATGTTCCTAAGTTCAAGGCTTTGATGTGCTTTACAGGGATCAACATATATCAATAAGGTCTCTTTACATAGAAACACAAATACAAAAAGGTTATGTATTGATTGATGAAAATGTTGTGACCAGAGGCTCATGGGGACTTGATCCTATGTTTCCCATGAGGCAATGATTCAGTAATCCCTAATTCATGATTTACAGCTACTTTATAGATTCCAATGACTACAATGAAAAATTGATGGACAGATACTCTTCTAGTAGATGGCAGGGGATTAATATCCATAATGTAAACTAAACACCAGAAAAATAAATAAACCAATCAATAAATAGGTAAAGAACTAAACAGACTCATTTGGAAAGAACAAATGACCAACAAATGTAGGAAAAATGTTCAATGTTTACAACAATCAGAGAAATGTAAATTAAAACTAAACTGAGATATCATCTTCATCTCACTCCAATAAGAATGGCAATTATCAAGAATGCAAATAATAATTGCTGGTGAGAATGTGAGGTAAAAGGTACACTTATACATTGCTGGGGGCACTGCAAATTAGTACAACCACTTTAGAAGGCAGTGTGCAAATTTCTCAGAAGGCTAGAAATGAAACCATCATATGACCCAGCTATTGCACTCCTTGGTGTTTATACAAAAGAACTAAAATAAGCACACTATAGTGTTACATACAATATTAATTTTTACAGCAGAACAACTCACAATAGTTAAGTTACAGGATCAACCTGGTGCCCATCAGCAGACAAACGGATAAAACAAATGTGGTATATATACACACAATGGAGTTTTATTCAGCCATAAAGGATGAAGTTATGTCACTTGCCGGTAAATGGGTGGAACTGAAGAACACTATGCAAAGTGTTATAAGCCAGACTCACAAAATCAAGGGTTGAATATTTTCTCTCATATGTCAAAATAGAGGGAAAAGAAAAAAAAAAGTAATCTCAGGAAAATAGAAGGGAGACCAATAAAGTAGAGAGAGGGAGGGAAGAGGAGAGGGCATTGGAGGTACTAATGAATAAAATTGACCAAATTATGTTGTATTCATGTACAGGTATATCACAATGAGTCCACTTTCATATATAATTATAATACACTAACTGAAAAAATAGTAATAGAAGAGAGATTTGGATTGGGGGTTGGGAGGAGGAAAAGGAGGATGGGATAAAAAGCGGAGGTAATGGTGATTTGAGATCAATCAAAATTTTTTTGTGCATGTTCAAATATATCACAATAAATTCAACTGTTATGTGTAGTAGTGAATCAATAAAAAATAAAGAATCAACATATCAACTGAACATAACACATACACATATGTATATATTATATATTTAATATTTAACATATACATAGATGGGTGTAGGATTGTTTCTCTTAGAAATGTTTTGGGATTCTAAATACCTTCTGTAGTTATTATCCAAGAATTCCTAACACCAGAAAGTGAAGACGTAGTCAAAATATGCAAGACATGTCTAATGCACAGAAGATCCTCCTTGAAGTTTCTCCCATGGAACAAACCTAGGATAATCTGAATAACAATATAAATAGTGACAGTGTCACACTACACATCACTGAATAAAGCTGGGATCCAGGAGTCCTTTCAGATGTAAGTGGACAGAAAGGAAAGCTTTTACTTAGTAAAATTACTAAAACTAAATGATTGATCATCATAACTTGGAAGATTATAATTGAAGCAGAAGTTTTTCTAAGGAACAGTATACTGGTGTAATTTTGGAATCTCACTCCACCCAGGACTGACTATCATGGAGAAACCAGATAGTGTTGAGGAAACAACCTCAAGACACAGATGCTAGGTCATGAACAGAATAAAAAGCTGTAATCTTTTGAGACTACTAAGGACCCAAAAAACAAAAAATAATACAGAGAACAGTAGAGACAGAGGCAGATTAACCAATGATTCCAGATTGAAGGAGAATAAAACAAAAACATAATAGTTAAAAGCAACAGTTTTCTTGACATGTATCTGAACCAGAAATGAAAAAGATTACATTGATGCAATGTTTGGCAAAACTTAAAACGCGGCTGTGGATTGGAAAATGACATTGTATCAACACCGATTTTCTGAAGAGAATAGCTATATGATAGTTGGGTAGGAAAGCAGCCTTGTACAACACACTCAGGTACTTTAGGAGTGGAAGGGCATCATATCAAAAGATCGTTACTATCTATTTTGTGTCTATGTAATGTATGAATATTTTGTGATATTTTTACTCTTGGAAAACCTTCAAAATAATTTTTAGGTTTCCCATAAAAATATTACATTCTCAGTCTTCAGTAGCTATACTGGGGTCATTAAGTTGAAACATAATAGTACAGTAAAACCTTCAGTGCTATTTAAAGTAAATAATATTTTCCTGGGTATATGCTTATTTTAGCCGACTCATTAGCCTATTTTCCCTCTCCATAATTCATATCCACTTTTTCATAAGTCAGTGAGGAAGATAAAAGAAATCATAATTGTTCCAATCACACAGTGTGGTGGTACACACCTGTAATCCCAGGAGCCTAGGAGGCTAAAACAGGAGGACTGCAAGTTCAAAGCCAGCCTTAGCAATCTATCAAGGCTCCAAGCAACCCAGAGAGACCCCATCTCTAAAATACAAAAAAGGGTTTGGGATGTGGCTCAGTGGTTAAGTACCCCCGAGTTCAATCTCCAAATATCTTTTTTATGCATTATCAAATAGGTCTTGTACTTTTATTATAAATTTCTGCAAAATAAAATGCTAATAAAGTAGATTCAGCACACATGATTTAAGATTAGTTTCAAGACACACCCTTTTAATAAACTACGTTTCTCAGAAAAAAAAGTAATTGCACATAGTTTAACTAATTTAGATTTTTGTTTCTTTGTATTAATGCTAGAACTTAAGAAATTTTATTGTTGTTAAATTACCAATTTAAGGTAAAATGAGATTGAACTCATAAAAGATAGGCTAAACATATGTAATTTTAAAAATTTTATGTTAATCTTCGTTAAGGTTATTGACAATGTTGAATAGCAATTCATGGAACCATGATCTAAAACAAAGCATACACAAAATAATCTAAGACACATTTATATAAGATTTTGAAATAATATTTTTATTTAATGGTATGATAAGGGCTAATTATATAAGTCTAGTAATCATAAAATTATCATATATATGCATTAGTTCTTGGGTCTCTGACAGGCCTGTATATGTATAAAATGTGCTATTTTTATACTTACAGTGAATTTTTTAATATAAAATCCATGGTTGATTTTTGCTATTCAAAATTCTCAGTTCTACTATCAAAATTGAGATAAATACAAAGGCATTGATTGTCAATCAAAATTAAATGAATTCTACTTTTGCTTAAGATGTTTGTTAAACAAAGAAGCCTCCTCACACAGAAGTTTAAAACAGTAGCAACATATTCACTGTACTCTTATAGATGGCAAAATTTTCTTTTGTAAAAATTGTGAAGGAAATGCACTACTTGCTTAGGACACAGAAGTGAATCTTAGTAGAATCACAAGACTTCTCACTAATTTCTCTCAAAGTCTCTGGTGAGCAGAAGGCTCAGATAAGAGTTATATTAACCCAGTCTTGAAAGAGAGCAACTGCTTTTCAGTTTTCTGCTTCCAGGTAGTTTTCAAGACTTGAAATATGCCAATTTCCTTCTTCATTCTCAAACCCATGTAACCATGGACAAATTTCAATATTTTTTCCCAAAATGATTTTCTGAAAGATTAAGTTTCCTTTTTAAATCTGGGGATCTTGTCATTTAACGTCAAAACATTTTCTCTAGGGCCTTTCAGAGATTTGTTTAATTGGTTTGAGGTGAAAATGTTTCATAAGTAGACTAGTTTTAAAACTCATTCTACATACTTCAAAGGACTAAGCAAAATCTGGCCTATTATTATCTTCAAAGAATTTCTGCAGAATGATGAATAATTTCTGGGGATTGGATGTACAATATGGTGACTATAGTTAATAATACTGTGCTATTTACTTGAAATGTGCTGAGAAGAGATTGTAAGTGTCCTCACCATACAGGCATGTACATACAAAATGATAAATGTGTGTCAGATGTATTAATTTTATTGTGGTAAGCATTAGATAATACATACATACCTACATCAAATCATTACACTGTATCCCTTAAATATATGTAAGTTTTTTATTTATCAGTTATACCTCAAAAAATCTGTGAAAGGCAATAATTAATGAATTCATAAAATTCCTCTGAAGACTAAACCAAGTTATATTGAATTGTTTATTTAGCCATCAGATTTCTTTTCTTAGCAAAAGATTTATGTTCTCTTTACATTGTCATTTTTTAATTTTTAAAAATTTTTTTTTGCAGTATTTAGGACTGAACTTGGGTCCTTTTCCACCAAGCTATATCCTCAAGCATTTTTATTTTAGAACAGGGTTCCCCTATGTTTTCCAGGCTGATCTCAAGCTTATGATCCTCCTGCCTCAACCTTCTGTGTCACTGGAAATACAGGTGTGCACCGTCAAACCCAGTTGTCCACACTTTCCTAAGTTTGCTATCTAGATTTTTTTTCACTTCACTCTCAAGAGTTGTGGCTACCATCATCTCTTTATGAAGAAAGCAGTTTTGAATTCTAATATCTGTATTTTTTTCCCTTTTCTTTTTTTTTAAATTGAGATTCTTCTGAAGCAAACTATCAATGGGGCACCATAAATATAGATGTCAATGTAATCCCACAACAGACCTTTTGTTTTAGGCAAAAAGACAAAATTATTAAAATATCTTTGCTTGTCTCACATATTTTGAGACAGACAATAACTATGTATTTTATCTACTATATGCAAGTCTATGAGATTATCTACATATACATAACTATATATTTTCAACAGAAAATAATGTTTAATTTCACCATTTACAAGTTCTAAAAATTCTAGAGTATGCACTACTGAAATTTCTTTACTAATCACTTAGAGAAAAATTTTTCACTGACAGAACCTTTGTAGCTTATTTATCTGTACTTTTTAGAATGAGATCTTTTAAATATTTCATACTGAAAATTACCCTAGAATTTTACTCTCTGTAATTTTACATGCTGATGTTATTAGACTTTCATCAACTGAATGATTCTGTTTTCCTGGACATTCATTACCCCTACAAAATAACTTGATTCCTGACACTTTTTATTAAATGTGACTTTTTAATAAAAGTTTTATTCTGTTTGAGTTTCTACTGAAACTTTACAATAATCAGCAGTCTTCTATTCCAAATAAATGCCATTTGTGGTTAAGTTTCTTTTCAATTTTGGTGTAGCCATTGCTGTATTTGTGAATTTTCTTAGGGACAATAGAAGCAGAAATATGAAAACTTGGATTGTTTGCTCATGTTTAAAAAACACAAGTAGCTTTCCTTACAGAAAAATAATTCTTCAGTACCTTTTGTTGCAATAACTTATAGACATGTTTTAGAAGTTTATAATATTTTTCATTTTGAATATTAGAATTTACCACTGGCCAAGGCACAGAATTATATTCTTCCATATCAAAGCTTATAATTAAACAAAACTATATGTTGTTGTCAAAGAGATATATCTACTCCAAAATTGTAAGACAGAGGACATAATAAGTAACACATGAGAACAAATTTAACACTACAAAAATCTACAATACAATTTACCTCTGACCTATATAACTCATTTTCCACAAAGCATAAAAACAGCTAAATAGGGGAGGGTTGGGTACAGCAATTGACACACACACACACATATATATATAATACACATGTATATGTATTATTATATAATTTATTATCTTATAACTATATATTACTATGTATAGTAATGTATACATAAATATACACACAAGTATATACAAGTATACATATATATAAATACACAATCATATATATGGACATAGAAAACTATACATTAGATAATAGTATTTCATTATTGCTAAATGTTATGATTTTAGAATAAATGTACAGTACTTAGGTAATTATAAAGGAGAATGTTGGAGACTGGGGGAAAATTGGGCATGATATTTACAACTTACCCTCTAATGGTTCAATGGAAAGAGAAAGAATGTTAAATCCAATAAGTAAAATGTAAATAGTTAATGAATGTGGCAAAAAGTATATGGGTATTCTTTATATCACTTTTCTACTTTTCTGTTTTTATTGACATCAAAATAAAAGATAAAAAAACTAGTTATATTTTTATATAAATGCATATATGAATATACAATATATGAAAGTTTTTAATGGTTATTTTTTAGCAAACCTACCTATATCCAACTATGTGTAATTAATTTAAGAATTAAAGATGTAAAATGCTATTGCAAATTTTCATGCTGGTCTTTATAGATAGTTGGGTTTTTTGTTTTTGTAGCAAGGATTGAACGCAGCAGTGCTTAATTAAGTATTGAGTCACATACTGAGCCCCTTTTCTTTATTTTTGAGACAGGGCCTTGATAAGTTGCTGAGGCTGGCTTTGAACTTGCAACCCTTCTGCCTTGGCTTCCAAAGCTGCTGGGTTTACAGGCATGCACTGCCATGCCTGGTATAAATAGGTATTTTTGATTTAACAAACTAACAAGTCATCTTCTTGTATGAAAGTTTTCATAAAATTAACTATCCCATTATTCCTCTCAGTAAATACAGTATGCTTCCAAAACAAAAATATATGATATTTTATATTTCATAGAGATCTGAAGTCAGTTTATGATATAAATTGCAATATCTGAGTCTGATTTGGAGTTGATGAATAATATTTACTAAATAAGCAATGTAGGTATACAAGGATTTGTGTATTTTATTAATCACTTCATAACTAAAATAATTAAAAATTGATTCATTTGTCATTTATTGAAATGTTGATTAAAGTTAATTTAGACTTTTTTTAATGAAGCAAACTTTGTGATAAACTGAACAATGTTCATATAAGTAAGCTTCTATGGAATAGAGGAAAATGTAAGTAGACGTGAGAAGAGCTGAAGGTTGGTATTGTCCCTGATGTCTTGACAATTCAGAGTCATCTTCTCCAAGTAGCCACAACTACTCTATCTTAATATTTGAGAAGTCAGAAGTTATCTATTCTTTTTGCATCAATCTTTGCACTATTTCCAAAATAATAAGGCTGAAAATTCTTATTCATAAAAATAAACTTTTTCTGAGAACACAATTATATTAAATAAAAGGATATCATTCCACAAAATCAGAAAGATCAAAAGAGCTACCACCAGTAATCAAAACATTCTTAGACCAAATTATGGACTATTGAGTGATAATAAAGGACTAAGGGCAAAGAAAGATGCAGTCTAAATTCTTGTAGAGACAGATGTTGTCAAAAAAATAAAAAAAAACAAGGAATTTGTTTTCATAATCAATACTAGTATTGATTATGAAGAAGAGGAATAATGAGGTTGCATCTTAATGGAACAATAGTGCAAATACTGAATAAGGTGTGGGGGAGGAGCAATTTACCTATAGTAAATAAAAGTAGTAATAGTACTGAAAGAAATTAATAATACTGTGTGAAAGACAACAAATGTTAAAAAGAAACTATTAGTGAAGAACCTCTTGGTGACGAAACTTGGACTAGGTTAGATAGGGCAGGATTCAGTGAGAATGGAAGTAAGATGGGGCAGAAAGCAAGTATAAATAAAATAGTACATGAATTTGTAGACCCCTTCTTGAAAACAATGCAAAGTCAATGGCATACAAAATTTAATTCTGCCACCCAGGTAAAGTATATTATAAAGTTAAAAGTTTTCAGATAATGGCCTTAGACATTCCTTATGTTGAAAACCACATCCACTGCCCAATAATTCATTGAAATATTGTTTTCACTAACCAATAAGCCACACAAAAATGCACACAGTGCTACCAGATCTCCCTTTATCTCACTGATAAATATGAGCAGAAATTCATAATTACCATACATTTAAGGATAGCCTAAAAGATGACATAGAAAGAATATATAAATAAAATCTTCCTCTTTAAAGAAATGCAACAAGACCTGTTATTAACAGTGTGATGCTATTCACAAGAAATGAGAAAGAGAGAGAAAGGTATTAGAACTTGAAGATAAATGAAAACATGACTACTTAAGATAAATGAGTAAGAAATGGACAATATTCCAAGATAGAAGAAATGGGTAACAGTTGAAAGATACAAGATGAGAAAGAGAAAGGACAAAGAAAATTAGTTTAGGGTGTGCAGCATATATCTAATAGGGTTCTAGAAAGGCCCAAATGAAGGAACACACCTTCATAGTAAAAGGGCCTTCTAAAGTCCATAAAAATACATGTCATGCCTAATAATTTTGAAAGCGCAAAACAAACAAACAAACAACAACAACAACAACAAAAAAAACCCACAAGATTTTAAAAGGGAATTTTTTTTGACAGGGGAAAAAAAAGTTGAAGACTTATAAGAGTTGAGGAAATAGCTGCAAACTTTTAAGTATTCTCTTAAGAAACATTAGATATTAAATGACAATGGGATGCTGTTTGTTAAATTCTCACACTTTTTAATCAAGTGTTTAATATACATTAACTTCCATTAAGTTTGAGCCAGAATAAAAAAAATATTTTCAGACATAAGATGAATCAGAAATTTTTCTTTCTATTTCTATTTTGGAAAGTCACGTAAGAATAGACTTATGAGTCTAAAGAAACCAGCCATGCAAGAGAAGGTCACAAAGAAAATGATAGTCCAGTACTAGCCCCTTTGGGGCTATAAATGGCAATCAGTTCATACTGAAGCCAGGGTACTGTAATTAAAAAGGTATATTCAAGAGATTCCATATTTCTTTTGGGTTCTTTATAACATATAAAGCCAGTCAATACAATTTAAAAGAGAGGGAGAAATCCCAGGAAGAAGAAGCTGCACAGAAAAATAGTTAAAGAACACTGCCAAAATTGGCAAAGAAAAAATTTATACCAAAGTAAACATTGTGTTTGGCTTAAACATAGTGATGTAATTAAATTTGGAAGGTAGGTGAGAAGAGGGTAATAATGGAGTGAAATCTTTAGCATAATAGACAAAATTCCATATATCAAAAGAGTGATATAAGTATTCAGTTTTCAAATAAACAATTAGAAGGGGATGAGTAGGGAATTGTTTTTTTATTAAAACTGTTGCTACTTTTTCAAGCATTTGTAAGATTACTTTGAGAACACTTCAAATGTATTTTCACATACAGCAATTCTTACCATCAATCTGTATTTTTTCACTTCATAACAAATTTGTTCATGTTTTAATTTACAGCACCAAAAGATTGGCCAATATCATATTTATAATATCAATCAACAAAACACCTAGAATAACTCCCTGAATCACTGCTTCTTGTTGATTTCCTAATACTCAAATGATATTATTTTGCTCTATTTACAATTAAAATACAAATGCCAGCTGTTGAGATATTTTAGTTTTTTAAAACTCATTATAAAACATTTTATGTCATTTCATCTTCATGCTAGAAGACATTAAATGCCCTCAAGGTACAGAGCCATCAAATTTCCTTCTGCAACATACAAAATTTCCTTTAAAAATGAAGGCAACTGCTTCTTCAAGCATTTTTCAGAAGATAATCCCACAAATGCAAGGATATTTCATTTGCATCAGGCTTACAAACTTTCTGACATGATTCTGGAGTGTATTTATCAAATCCAGGCATCCACTCCTATTTCATAAGCAAGTTTAAAGAACTCAATTCTCAAAATCACATGCTGAAGTCAGCCCAGAATTATCTAGGATTTCCATTTACAATCTATGTTACTTGTGCAGATACTGATTTTTGTGCATTTCTGCTTTCCTCTTGTAGGAAATAGCATTACTCTTTCCTATTTTCTGTGCATGTTTTGAAGACACATGTAAATGGTTTAGTATGATGCCTGGCACAGATTAAGTCTGTAATTTTTGTCGGGGCAGTGCTGTGTATGTTGATGATTAACTTTATCATTATCATCACAAACCCCAATTTTGCCAATAGAGCTTTATGTTTTTTCTGAGTGTTAACTGATCAAAGGGATATCACCAATTTTCTTTTCACTAAATATATGCATGGCTACAAATCCAGTAAGAAAATTATTCTGAAAGAGATATTAGGAGAAATTTAGCTATGATCATAAAGAAATATAAGTACATTCCTTATGGCACTTATCTAATGCCTTTATAACTAATTCCAATATTGCTACTCTGAAGAAATGTCAGTCATTGAAAATTACTGTTACATAGCTCATAACTCGGAAAGGCAATGCACATTTTATTATTTAATCTCTAATGTGTCTTTGAAAATGTTTATTTTATACTTGTGTTTCAGAGGTCTCTAGTACAGAATACTTCTATATTAAAGCAAAATATATACTAGTATTGATTATGAAGAAGAGGAATAATGAGGTTGCATCTTAATGGAACAAAAGTACAAATACTGAATAAGGTGTGGGGGAGGAGAAATTTACCTATGGTAAATAAAAGAAGTAATAGCACTGAAAGAAATGAATAATATTGTGTGTGAAATACAACAAATGTTAAAAAGAAACTATTAGTGAAGAACCTGGTGGTGACGAAACTTGGACTACAAAGGTCTCAGTTTTTTGTATGGCAGTATTACTCATAACTCTTACAAGAAACTATCTCAAATGAATCATGTTTTAGGATAATCATAGCCTTGTTTTAGGATAACCACAAACCACCATGTTGTGACTAGTGCCCCAATGCTAATTTGCTTTTGTTAATGAAGTGCTAACAAACTAAATAGAAGCTGCTGTCAGTTTTTCTTAAATTAAACATTTCATTTTTTCAGACCTAATATATAAGATCATTTTTAACTATTGTTCATTGACTGAACCATGAAAGCAAATGTTTAATAAACCAATACAAGTATATATTTATAAAAATTTACATTTATATGTAAATGGAGTCACAGGTTGACCTTGCTCACCAGTAACAACTTAAATATCAATAAAATAGTAATAAATGTCATCCATTAACTTCAGGGAAGCTTCCTGTATTCCTCTTCATATACCCCAATTCAGCTTAGTTCCCTTTCCTTTGTGCTCTGCTTTCTTCTGTATACTTCATCCCAAACACTTTAAAACTATGTAATATATTAATATAATCACTTTTCTATATTTCTTGATTGATTCAAAGTTCTGGATGAGCTGAAGAGTTATCAATCCTATTCATCATTGTTTTCCTAAAACTTGGCACATTGTAAAGCATTTTTAAAATGCACAAATTATGAATTGTGCTGGAATCAACCTAGATGCCCTTCAATAGATGAATGGATAAAAAAAATGTGGCATTTATACACAGTGGAGTATTACGCAGCACTAAAAAACCACAAAATCATGGATTTTGCAGGGAAATGGATGGCATTAGAGCAGATTGTGCTAAGTGAAGCTAGCCAATCCTTAAAAAACAAATGCCAAATGTCTTCTTTGATATAAAGAGAGCAATTAAGAAAAGAACAGGGAAGAAGAGCATGAGGAAAAGCTTAACATTAAACAGAGACGAGTGGGGGGAGAGAAAGGGAGAGAGAAGGGAAACTGTATGGAAATGGAAGGTGACCCTCATTGTTACACAAATATAAGAGTTTGTGAGGGGAAAGGGAAAAAAAAAAAAAACAAGGGAGAGAATTAAACAACAGCAGATGGGGTAGAGAGGGAAGATGAGAGGGAAGGGGAGGGGGGATAGTAGGGGATAGGAAAGGCAGCAGAATACAACAGTCATTAATATGGTATTATGTAAAAATGTGGATGTGTAACCAATGTGATTCTGCAACTTGTATTTGGGGCAAAAATGGGAGTTCATAACCCACTTGAATCAAATGTATGAAAGATGGTATGTCATGAGCTTTGTAATGTTTTGAACAACCAATAAAAAAAAAATAAAATGCACAAATTAAATCAATACCTTCAATCAGAACATGAGTTTATAGGCCTTTCTTTCTTACCTTCAAGTGGTAGCCAAACACATTTTGAACCTGGAGTTTTCATGGATGTGGTCTCTCCAATTTTTGCCACAGTATGATGTTATGAGTGCTATAAATTCCCTCTCAAATGCAAAATGGAAGAAAAAGACTGACCAAGAGCGGTCTCTCAAGCCTGTCACAAATGTAATACTCCATATATAATGACTCAACAATTATCAAAATGCCTTCTTACACTAATAAATCATGGTAAAGACTTCATTTTTACCCATTTTGTCATATAATCTATATTCAGGGAGTCCATGAGCTCAATAAACAACCTTTAGGTAGGTACATATTCTTAGTCTACCCTTTCAAAACGCATTGTGAGGCTCTACATATTAAACAAAATTATTTGCAAGTGGAAAACAGTTACCATTACAGTAATTAAAGTCCCATCAAAAGGACTAAGTTTTTAGGTTTTGATATTATCAAACATGGTTATGTTTAAGGATAAGAACACACAATTTACTTTCCTCCTTAACATACCAGCAACTTGGAGCTTAAGTTCAACTGGGGGTGGTATTGGTTCTTTATAGGGAACCTACTGATACTCTTTTATCTTTTTTATTTTCTATATTTTGAGCAACAGTGGTACTTCTTCCTGCTGGGCACATGCATTTTTAATCATATTTTGGTTGTTCTATTTTTTGCTGTGCTGTAAATTATCATGTGTATACACCCCCTTGTTACCTTATTCCCTGGAGTCTGTTTGTACAATGTCTCCTGGCCTAAGTTGTTTTTGTTTTTTAATCTTGTGCCCCATATTTCACCATCTGGCTGCCCACTCTGTTATCTCATAATCATGCCGAGGTCTAAAATTCAGTATTTCTATTCTTAGGCAAGACTACAGCATATTTTATGAAACAGTAACAGCCAAAGACAATAATTAACATACATTTCCTTATTCATGACTCTTCAAATTCAAAACCAGTTTCCTTCCACTGATATTAAATAGTTTTGTTTGCTCATGGTTTTCTTTGAGTATTGTGGAGTTGAATATTTTATGGGGTAAAGGCAAAAGTAAAATTTACCATATAATGCATGACTGGCTGTATCAGCACCAGCTAGCTTCCCTTCATTGTGGCACATGTATTATTTCTCAGTGCATGAAAGCGAAAAAGATTCTTTGTTCATTTCTGTGAAGTGAATTCCCATTTTCTTCCGATTCTGATTCATCCACTCAATTTTACAGTTTCAATCCACTCAATCAGCTCTCATGATCTGATAAGAAATCAGGTATATTTTTTCTTTGGTCTTTCAATAAAACCATAGGATAATGGTATTTGAGAAAGCCAAATCATTTTGAGAATTGGAAATGTAAAATCTCTACCTAAATAATTTTTACATACCAGACATTTGACCAAGAAGTGAAATATATTTTCCTGTTTCCTTTTTCTAGTTCCTTTAACAGGCCCTCCCCCCCAAAAATGTTCTCTTTGCTGCCTTTATACCTCAGCAACCATAGACTGCATTCCAGCTGTTTGAAATCCTTCTCAATAATGCAGATGAAAACTACACTGAAACTGTCAACCTTGTAAATCCCCAAAGTGTTCACTGCATTATATGTAGGCATAGCTTTTGGCAGGAATACAATTTCAACAGTGAAACTCAGTGTATGAAAATATTCTTCCCACAAACACCACAAATGCTACCTGCAAAGCCAAAATATCCTGCCAAATTGTACGCTGAATATATGAAATTAATCAGTTAGCTATTAAGCCTTTTTTTTTTTAAGGCAACCACACAGCATGAGTCTTTTAGATGGTATCACTCACCTATTGAGCCTTTAGAAAGACAAACCTGAAGCTGTAGTGTGCACCAGATTTCCCATAGTCCACTCTATTCTGCTGTAGTGAGGTAGAGATGTTTTTCTGCATCATCAACTTTTTTTCCCCTATGTTTTCACCACCTGGAGGAGAAGGAAAACGTAAGCATGTCTAAAATTTCGTCCTCTTATCTATTATATACACTTTTTCCATGAAATCATAGAACAGTAAGGTATAAGGTGTCTAAATATTAGGAAATTTTTATTCCTACATTATGCTGGAAACTACTCTGACAGTTTTAGCTAATTGGAAATTCATTAATCTATAATTTCAGCAAAAATAGAGCTTACGAAATTCATTCATTTATTTGTTCATTGAATATGTATTCAATAATGCACTCTGAAGATAGAACTGATGAATAAAAAGTAAAAATACCAGCTCACATGAATTTTACATGACAGTAGGAGAAGAAAGACAAAAACCAAAAATAAGCAGAAGATATGATGTTAGATATCAGTAAGTGTCAGGTGAAAACAAAGCAAAAAATTGGAAAGACATTGTTAAAAAGGATGGTTGAGCCGGAATTTAAATCAGATGATTTAGGAAAGGCCTCACTGTAGAAGTTTCCGGGGAATAAGCGTAGGACACTGAGAGTAAACCATGGTTATTTTTTAGAGAATGGCAATCTAGGAAACATCAGCAGCAGTAACAAGAAAGATACCTGCAGATATAAAAGCCTTTACGTATTTCCTGGTGTGATTGAAAAGTAAAGATCTGGTGATGACAATGGGTTTTAGAGGATAGTAGTGGCATTATATGGTTTGATATTTTAAAACACACACACAAACACACACACACCCTGCCCTCCACACACACACTCTGATGTCCATAAAGGGGGGGTGTCCAGATAATTTTTCCCCAGATGCTGTGTGTAAGAAGAGACAATAGGAATCAAGATCAGCAGCATAAGACAAAATGTGGAAAGTATACAAACAATTGCCTAGACTAAGAATATTCTTTCTCTGGATCATGTTTCTGTGTTGGAGATTGTACCCTACTAATTAAATTTTGATTGTAATTTGTAAATAGACCTGATAGGATTTTTCATCAAACTGAATAAGATATAAAAGAATAAAAATCAAGAAAGACAATAAAATTTTAACTTCAATAGCTAAAAGGATGATGGGGATACATACAAAATGGAGAAGATTCACAAACTATTTGAGGAGGGACTAATATCCAAACTATAGAAAGAATTCATAGAGCTCTATAGTAAGAAAATAATCCAATTTAAAAGGGCCAAAGACTTAAATAGACATTTCTCAAAAGAAGATATCCAAACAGCCAAAAGGTAAATGAGAAAATTCTCAGCATCACTAATAATCAGAGAAATGTGAATTAAAACTGTTGAAATGGCTATTATCATAAAGACAGAAGATAAGTGTTGGCAAGGATTTGAAGAAAAGGGAACTCACACATTGTTAGTGGGAATGTAAATTAGCATAACCAGTATGGAAAACAATATGGGGCTTCCTCAAAAAATAAAAAAAATAGAACCATTACAAGATCAAGCTTTCTCACTACAGTAGGTACATCTGAAAAAAAATGACATCAGTATGTCAGAGATATCTGAGCACCCATGTGCACTGTCATACCATTCACAATAGTCAACATAGAGAAACAACCCATCTCTATCAAGTGAATGCTGTGGATAAAGAAGACACCGGTATTCCACACCCAGTGGAATACTGTTCAGCCACAAGAAGAACACTTTTCATTTGCAACAATGTGGACAAACCTTAGAATGCTAAGTGAAATAAGCCAGTCATAGAAAGACAAATACCACATGGTCTCATTCATATGTGAAAACTGAAAAAGTTGATCTCACAGGATAATGAGTAGAGGGATAGTTATCTGGGGCTGGGGTACGAGGAGCAGAGAAGATATTGATCAAAGGACATAAAATTCATGTGAAATATGAGGAATAAGTCCAAAAAATCTGTTGCATAGAACATGGTGACTACATTTAACAATATATTGTATTCGTAAATGTCAGTAGTATTCTCACCATAAAAATAACTGAATTAATGTATATATTATCTATATTTAGTCTTTACAATGTACATATATACATCATGATATCATGTTGTACATGATACACAGTTTGGTATGTAAATTTAAAAAATAATATGGAAAGGATTTCAGGAAGAACAGGCCTTGGGAGGCATGATGAGTGTGGAAAATGGCAGGTTTAAGTTGATGTTTGGTATTTAGTAGGTTATATCATACAGGGCTAGAAATCCAGGATTTAGAGAAGTTCAGGTGGAAACTTTTGTAAATCAAGGGATGGAGAAAAACATCCAAAGTGTATGCCCAGATCTTCTAAAATGCCAAGCTAGTTGGAAAGGAAAAGGAGTAACAATTGATATAGTAAGAACAATATCAGGAGAGCAAAGTGCTTGAAAAGGTAATTGAAAAAGTATAAGTGACTAATGAATAATATACTATTGAGGAGTAAAAGATGATGGAAACTGAGAAGTGCTATTGGATTCAACAATGTAAAAACTGTGGGAGATTCAACAGAAATAGTTGGGGATGAAAAAAAATTTCATTGCAATAACTTCAAGTAAAAATAAGAGAAACACAAATAAGTATTTTGAGGCAATTTACCACTAAATAAAGGAAGATTGTGATAGCTTTAGAAAACTGAAAGTAAAAGTGTGCATGTTTTAAGACAGAATATCAAAAATAAGTTGTATTCTATGGTAATGGTACCATATCAAAAACATGCAAATCCATTTTTGATCAGTTTTGACTTTTATATTTGATATTAATCATCCACTAGACTTTCTCATCAGTATCTCAGTTATACTCTTTGAAAATGGAAACTCTGTTCAATTTCTCAACCCCTAGTACCAAACCACTAGTAAAATTCACTATTCCAAATTTTATTCCATTGGAGTGTGGTGGAGTCAATAAATATGCAAATGCTTTCTAAAATTGGGCAAACAAGCAATTTTTTTCTCTAAATACAAACTCCATTTTCCTATATCTAAAAAATAAAGTTAGCACAAGATAGAATGCAAGATTCAATTTTTTCCCCACTCCTATCAATATCTTACTGTTATAGGATGTGGGAAAGGGTTTTTAATCATGATTACTACCAACTACAAATGTAGATCTGTGAGTGTTTTTAAAAAGCAAATTGTTATTCTCTTTCTAACATGCCACAAAAAGTATCTGAGTTATTGGCTAATCAATAACAATTGTAAATGGTTTTCTAGGGGCACTGTAAAAACTAAAAACTGAAGATTAAAATAAATTAATTTCCAATAGGGTTTCAGATATTTGGATGAAATTTGGCCAATGTGTATTTTGGTTGCCAGTTATTGTCAGAACCAATTCTCTATAACAAATCAATTGGGTGAATGTGCTTAAGGAACTGCCAAGTAGAGAGCTTCCTCAAGGTGCCCCCACAGCCCAACCACCCCACTCCCTGGAAGAGTTGCCTTTGTTTTCCTTGTTAAAAAAAATGAAGCATATTATATCACCCCAACACACATTCTGGACTGAAAGATGTTGTTTGTTCAGACTAATGAAAGAAAATCAATAATTATGGAGACAAAACATTTTGTCAGAGAATCAAGTAGAAATAATATTTCAAAATATCAAGCAAAAACAAAATGGTATAAATGCACAATGGAAAAATATGACTTGAATAAAAGATTCAGAATACTTAATATTAGCATTTTCAGAAGCAGGAAAAAAAACTAAATAAAGGAGAGTTATCTGATAATAGAAGTCAATTTTCTGAACTAGAGAGAAAAGTGTATATGCAGATTGAGAGGGTTAGAATAAAATTGCGATGAAAAGTTTGCCTGACTTGCTCACTTCTAAATCTCCAGGGTGAGAAAAGTGCTTGGTGTATAGTAGGTGAAAGATGGATTTCTGTTATGTGACTTAATAAACCCCAAATTTGCTTCTGGATGAACCTTAAAAAATGCTTTTAAGGTCTAGTGATAAAATGATATATAATTCACTTAAGGGTAAAAGGATCATGATGGTGAAAAACTTAACTGTAGTCAAGAAGGAAACACAGATGGAACCTTAGTGTTTTACTCAATCTGTCCCAATATTTTACTCTAAACACAGGGATGAACTATCATTAATCATTCACACAGGTCAGCTACTGATGGCTGAAAATGATGTAAAAAAGTACATTTAGACTAAATATAAGAAAACTTAAACAAATTTGGAAATACTGAACTATTTGGCTTATTCTTCTTTGGATTTTTTTTTTATATACTAGGGATTGAACCCAGGGGTGCTTGATCACTGAGCCATATCCACAGCCCTTTGTAAACTTTTGAAACAGGGTCTGTTTGATAAGTTGCTGAGGCTGGCTTTAAACTTGCAATCATCCTGTATCATTTTCCCAAGTCACCGGAATTTCAGGTATGTGCTAACACACCTGGGTATTTTAAGCAAATACATGTCAATATTTAATCTCTGAGCTTCTTAACCTCCATTTATTATTCCCACTTATTAAGTTATAAGTAATGTGCTTTTACATCAGCATTTGGCCATTGGATACTTTGGAGATGGGGAGGGTACCGAGAAGAAAGATCACTGTGATTTCATTTTTTTGTCAATAATCTCACATGTCTTGTTGATGGACTAAGGCAGAATGGTGTCTGAAGTAGAAAATTGAATTTTTAATAATCTCTGGTTTAAAAAAAAAAACTGCTATTTCTAAAGTCATGCTTTTCTATTGATGACTGTTCTTTCTTAGATTCTTAAAAAAATGTACAGTATAGTTTCTTCCTAAAGCTACTAATATAATCATTTTGGATTGTAATAATATTTATAATAAGGTTAAATAAAAAGCTACTGGTCATTTTAAAAAATCTTTCAAAATGTGAACTATGTTTAGAAAGTAAACTCTTCAAGTGTGTATTAAAAACTGTATACAGGGTCACTGCATTCACCTTCTCTGAATGTTAGCCAATAGTTCCAAATAATTTTATATGTTTCTTGTTCTCCTTTAATATATAAGAAAGCAAAAAAAAAATAAAAAGGATACTTTTCAAAGGTCTCTTTAGGACCATAAAATTTCCATTATAGCTTTATGGGATAGAGTCACTCATGTCTTATTTTTAGCATTGTTCTAATATTAAATGTTTATTGACTTGTTTCCCCCTGGTGATTTTCTCTGTATCACCCATCATCTTGTATGATATTAATTCATTACAAATGATGAAATGCCCCATTGGAAGTATGACTGAGCAGTTCTATAAAACTCAGGAAGGCAAAAGTGGCATTTTTATTGGTATCATGTATCCCTCTGGTGAAATGCTACCAAGTTGGCCTATAAAAAATCCCTGACAATTTATCAGATGCTTTGAACATAAACCTTATGTCTTTGATATTTGCTTTGAGTGAAAACACACAACACAGTATCACTAAACAGAACCAGAGAATAATTATATAAAGAAGTGAAGTTTTCCCGGTTTCTGACTCCTTGGAATTATTTTTTACTATGAATAAATAAAAAGGCAAAAATTATATCTTTGGCAAAACGGAAGACTGTTCAACACTAACTGCAGAAGCATGAACTCAGAGGAAGACACCACATGTACCTTTTGCAAAATGCTAAAGCAGCTTGTCCTGAAGACTACATATTTTTGGTAGAAAATGTTTATTTTGTTGAGAATCACATAGGTCTTTTAATAATCAAAATGTCCAGTGCTTTCCTCCCACTAAAAAGTTTATTTTTAACATTTCCATCAAGTTTAATTTTCCAGTTAAATGATAAGGAGCTCCCTAGATCTCCATCTTTAGCACCTAATGCCCTTGCAATCTTGCCTCCTATGGAGCTTATTTCATGAAAGCAAGTTGAATCTGCAAGCTATACAATTACACAAGGGGAAGCTCCTGTAATTGATATTTTATTTACCTATTTATCTCCCTTTCATAGACAGAATCCTTGGTTTATTGGTATGATTTTTTTTACTCAATCTACTGTATTTCTTCCAAAAAAGTAGCCCTTACTTCTTTTGTACAAATATTTTTAGGTAATTCAAATTATTGCTGCTCTTTTTATGTATTTTAAGATTTCCACCTTAGTACCTAAGCGAACAACTGAACCCAGGGGGAATTTGAAATTAAGCATTTCTTATGTTTATTGTCCCTTCTCTTCCTTTTGAAAAATTTTAATGCAGATATATGTGAGAATTTCTGTGCTTCTCTGCCCTAGTACCACCAGCCTTAATTGAATGTCCTCCTTCCTTCTTGGGTAGCACAATAAATCACTGATCACTCCCTTTTATGTATTCTAGATCAAATTAGACTTCACTCTGTCTGGCCTAATCTGATAAACAAACATTTGCATTTGGCATAATGTGAAATAACTAAGGTGCCTGTCTGTATCATGGTAAAATGGATGTTTACTTTAACACCATCCTTCTTTTTAAAATACAAGCTTGGGGAGGGAGAGTCGAGGATGATAAGTAGAGGCAGGCAGGACTTTTAATTTAAATCACACAATGGATACAGCCACCATCTTGGTTTCATCATAATGATGGAATGTCCGAGTGTCTGCTATTTTAATGACAAAGTAAGTCAACAAGAGAAGAGAGTTTGAGAAGTGGGTAGTGGTAATTTGAGCCTTATTAAAACAAACTCTTATATTGGCATTCATATAGGTAAAACTCTAAAGGTCTCAGGAACAAATTTAGTGGTGACATAACAAACCAGATCAAGAGAACAAATCCCAAGTAGTATATTTAACATAAAATTAATAGGTAAATCACAGTCACATCAAAGGTATGTGAGTAACTTCAGATGGGCTGCTTTTACATGTCAAAAATTAAATTGAACTTAAAGACTCTTCATGAGAGAAAACTCTCCATTAGCCACCCCTAAAATGGAAAACCAAAAAAAAAAAAAAAAAGAAGAAGAAGAAAGAAATGCTTGATTTGCCTTAACATCTAATAATAATATTCTTCCTTCTTTTCCTTTATAGGAGACTCTTTCTCAAATTTCACTATAGGAACAAGTTTCCCAAGACACTTAAACTGTTAAAAATGATGAACTAATATGCAACTGCCAAACATAGGGGTGAGAGGGGTGAGAGCCTTTCTCCCTTCAGGACAGAACATATTTTAGATATTAAAATACCCTTTGTCTTCAAGCTGCTGTTACAGATTAATGGTCAGGTACAAATCTGTACATCTGAAACATAATTAAAACATTTATTAATGTATGATTCTGGTCAAGATAGTTACCAGACTGAGGACTTGGTATTTGTGTGGATTACTGAGGAAAGTAACATGGTAAAGATAGGCAAACTGGAAACTGGACCTCTCATGAAGCCAAAGTCCTTTAAATCAGGTTTAATCTTTGAAAAGAAAGAAGAAAAAAAGAAGTTTTTCTTTAGGCTACTCATCATGTTTAAAGCATACCACTCCCAATTTTGTTAAGCTTAGGATATTTGAGAAAACTGCAGAAGCAACATCATGAAGCAGGATGTAGAACCTAAGGATTTTCTTATCTTCTCCTAAAGCACACCATAATACTCATGTGAAAGATGCCCTCCTGGCCCTGGGAAAAAGGAACATCCCTACCTCTGAAGATGAAAGGAAATGGAGGATTACAAACAAGCCCTGCCAAGTGCCCCCAGTTCATACTTTCTTTCTCCTGTCATTTCCTAATGACTATTCACATTTTATCAAACCTAACATAAATATATGAAGATTAAACTATTTGTTCAGATCAACATTTCCTCATGAAGACATGTAACAATTATAGTTTAAAATTTTTAATGTTTCCTCTGTTAATCTGCTGTTTGTTATAGGTTAAGGGAAATGTTAATCAATATGACTCATAATTGACATACATATTGGAAATTAGCAGAGACAACATTGAACTGGTTGCTATGACTTCACTACAGATATTCAAAATGTTAAGTAGCCTCATGGGACGTATAAGAGAGCCGATTCTCCATTCTAAAACATGAGAGATTTTTTAAAAAAATACACTGGATGAGATTGATGGCAGATTTGTCATTGCCAAAGGAAAGGTCAGTGAACTTGAAGACATAGCAACAGAAATGAGCTAAAATGAAATCCTGAAGAAACAACAACAAAAACAAAACAGTAATAAACAGCCACAGAATCAGTGAAACATGGAACAACTTCAAGAAGTCCAATATACAGTGGCAAAATATCCCCAAAGGAGAAAAGAAGCAGGAGGGCAGATAAACATTTTAAGAAATTATAGTCCCCCAAGTCAAAATTTAATAAAAAGAATAAACTCATCAAAAATACAAATGATACTCTGAAACAGGAAATTTACAGAAAACTGTAATGAGGTACACAGGAACAATTGCTCAAAACCAGCAATAAAGAAATACATTGAGATGGTGGAGAAACAGAAATATTATATACAAAGGAACAAAGGTAACAATGACAGCAGACTTTTCATAGGTGAAAAAGCAAGCTAAAAAAACAAATACCTTAAATTGAAAGAAATGTCATTTCAATCTAGTAATTGATAATAACTATCAAAAAATAGACAAAATGTTTTAGATTTATAAAAGGTGAAATAATACAACCCCAGAAGACCCAAACTATAATATTCAAAGTCCTTCATCAAAAATAAAGTGATATTAACTAGAGATATGAATTGCCAAAAAGAAATGAAGAACAATGAAATTGGTAATTATAAAAGTACATAATAATCAGTTAAATTGTTAAATGATAATTGACATAGTTCTATACCTAATAAAAAATAATAACCTTCCACAAAGGAAACCAGTAGGGCATGATGTGTTCACCAGTGAATTCAACTAACATATGCTAGCACTATAAATTCTACCAACATTGAAATTAAGCTAAAGAACATCTTGACCAACTGCA
The DNA here is from genome assembly GCF_047511675.1 of Marmota flaviventris. Lineage (NCBI taxonomy): Eukaryota > Metazoa > Chordata > Mammalia > Rodentia > Sciuridae > Marmota > Marmota flaviventris. Next base: position 68,006,746 of record NC_092498.1, on the reverse strand, counting down.
AATAAATGTTACAAGTTAGATAAAAGAGAAATACTTGAAAACACAAACAAAACTCATTCAAGAGGAAACAGTAATCAGAATATCCCTGTACCAATTAAATCAGTCCAATTCACAGTTTAAATTCTCCCACAAAAATTGATAGATTCATTGATGAATTCTCCCAAACATTTAGAGTTAAAAAAAAATACCAATCCTACAAAAACATTTCTCAAATACTGACAAGAAAACACTTCTCAACTCATTCAATGAGATTAAGATTACCTTTATAAAAGACACACATATAAATTTAGCACAAACTATGCTGTAGCCCACTTGTGGTACACTATGTATTGAAGTTGCTTGTTCATTAGTCCCTCCTCAGATAGAAAAAATCACTAAGAAATGTGAAACACATAAACAGTATCGTTCTGAAGTCTGATAAGTAAAGTAAACAAATCTGTATTCAAATTATCTCAAATTCCCTCTAATCTTTGCCTTGAACTCTGCCTTTCTGCTAATAGCAGTCTTCCACAATAGGCCAAAATTTTTATTGATTTTCAAGGGTCAAAGATTTTGACTGTACGTGTCCTTTGTGTATAGAAGGATTGTCCTTGGATACTTACATATGTTAATAAGAAAAAAATCAGGCTTTTAGCAGTTACTTGCTCAAAATAAGCACTAGGGATTGAGGAAACATTTTCTTTCCTATTACAGAGTTCTTCAATCATGATGCTTTCATTCTGTTATGGAGTTCTTCAATTATGATCTGCTTTAAATGTTAAATGACAAGATGAAAAAACCCACTATTTCAGAGAAAATATTGTTTTTAATATGGAGAACACATATTAGCATTCATATTAGTTGGAAGACATAAATCATTTCCTTATTCTAACAAATCCAAAGTAAGAAAAATTATGCGTGGGATATATATCCATAACTGTTTCACATGTTTATGCACTAAACACAACAACAAAAATATAAGTAATGGGCAGAGATGCTGTATATATTGGAAGGGCATTCTCCACTATGAATAGAACTGACTTAGACCCTATGCATAGAAATAATTCTTGAAGTTTCTCTTTTCTGTTCTCTTTCACCTTCCCAATTTGAAAGTCTTCTCCTTGATTTTCCTCTCATTTCTCTAACCTTGACACAGGCAGAGATTTATAGTATAGGCTGTGGGAGCAACAAAGAATCCAAGGAGCTGGCAGGGCTGATGGACAGAGGGAGGAGCAGCCTTTCTCACAATTGCCCTACCTCATGGCCTTAGGGGTCATTCCCACTCTGACATGAAGCCCTGCACCTAACTGTAGATTTTCAAACCAACAAGAATTCTTTGAGCTACCTTGGATGCTCCTTTAACAATGTGTTTTGTGGGGAACAAGGAAAAAAAAAAAACAGGGTAAGAAAAATATCTATTTTAATAGACCAGCTTTCTTTTATCTATTATGCTTTTGGACTTTCATATGGTTTAACGTAGAAAAAAATGATTTGAAAATTATTGATATAAATGATCTCTAAGGTCTTTTCTACCCATATCCTATTACTGTCTAAGTAAACAAACTAGAGGATTTTTTTTTTGCCTTCAAACACATAATATCAACTATTTGACATTCATTTTAATATTCTTGTCACTCCTTACGCCCAAGGAACATCATCACAGATTTCTAAACAAAGCACAAATACTAAGCTAGCCCTGAAAATCCTCCTAAATTCTGATCTGTTATCACAATATACTATATTTAGTTTGCATTTGAAATCCTCTCTGTTCTTACAGAATTTGGACCAATGTAGGTTCTCTATTGAAAACAGAATATATTGATTGACTTTTTAAACTTTGATAAAGGATTGGAAAGACTCAGGCTAGGTTATGATATAATTTACTGCCATTTATGCTCTACTCAAGGAAATAAAACACAAATAGAGTTTAATTTACTTTCTCCTTTTGGGGATTTTATGATAAATCTTCTAGCAAATATCAACATATTGATAATTAATGTGGAACAATCATCTTCTCTTTCTTCCAGTGTGCCATCTCTGCTGCTGCTGAACCTCAGTAACACAGCTTCAGTAAAATAGTCATAGCTGTCCTCCACTTAAGATCTCTACATATATTTCAATTATTTTTTCCTGAGGAAGATAACACTCTTCTTCCTAAGTTGTTCACAGGGGACTAAGATTAGGATATAGTATTTAACAGGACTTGCAGAGTTTTGAAATGTGAAAACAATCCTGGTTACTGATCATAAGCCTGTCTTGTCAACCTTAATATCTGACAGGATAGATCCAACTCATTCAATTCCATTGCAGTCCATAGAGGAGATCATTCTGGCCTGCCCTGGACTTTTCATAGTTTTCTTCCATTCACTTCCTTTTATGTCTTTTCTTTCCTCATAAAGAAATGAGGCTCCTTTCCTTAGCCTCCTTCTCTTGGGCTGCTATTTTCTGCTACTGATCCCTTGTGAGAAATTACCAGTCTTAGAATACTTAGCCCATTCTATGTTTCCAATTGTGTTGAAATTACTGGGGAAAGCTAACTCATTCCAATTATATTCCTGAATACTCATTTTACTCTTGACAGGAAAAGCACAGTTCTGCTAATTACCTCAATCTTTATTACTAAATAGAATTCTTTGCATCCAAGTCTGAAATAATCTGCACTTGGTCTACCTCTCTGAATCCAGGGCATGCTCAAGGAAAAGAGTCAAATACTTTTCTTATATTTGCATAAATAAAAGAACCTATCAAAGTGCCTTCTGGGAAAAAAAAAAAAAAGAGCTAACCTCAAAACAAATGACCAATATTCATCTTAGAATTCTGCAGCATGCAATCCAGTCCCTAAAATTAGCATTTACAGATCTGCAAATCAGTAAAGTCAAATTCTAAAAGAACACTATGACATTTACATATAGATAGACACCTCTTGAGAATTTCATATGGGGCAGATGCTACTCTAGGAGTATTCTAGGAGTTTTGCTTTCACACTCGAAATCTTACAACAGCAATAGGTATTATCACACCCATTTTAGAGATAAAGAGGAAAGAAATATTGCCCCAAATTAATGATATGACACATGGAGAGGTATCCTTAAATTAATAAGGAGAGTGCTATGACTCCAGGTTTCACTCTGAAACATGCAATTTTCAACAGATTTTGAATTACAATTGCATTTGTGAGTTGAATTAGCAAATTTAGCAAAATATTTCTATGAACACAGAAGGAAAGGAGCACAGTTACCCACTGTGATAACTAGTTTACAACTTCATGCTGAAAAAGGTCTTGTCCTGTAGAGATGAAAGTAAACTGCCCAGATCCTTCACTTGCTGTTTGTTTTGCTCTGTGCTATTTTCTTAACCTTTTATTGGCCTGTTTCCTCATCTGTAGACTTAAAATGAAAATCTATATCATACAACTGTTCTGAGAGTTAATATTTGTCATATAAGAAGCAATCAAAATATTTTACAATATCATTACTGTTATCTGCCTGAAAGATCTTGCATAGCTTTCAGAACTTTGGTGATTTCAGGGTAAGGTGATTGGTATGAGATGTAGAAAATGATCTCATATCAGGGTTTATTTGGTTATGAAGAGTTGTATAATGAGGGAGAATAAAAAGATGAAAGAGTGAACAATATTTTGCTTGGTTATTCTTTTATTGCTTTAAGGACAAAAATATGCTGCTCACTACATTGCTCAGGCTGACCTTCAACTTCTGGTCTAACTTAATACTCTCTCAGCTTCTAGCCTAACTAGGACTACAGGCATGTACCATCACACGCACCTAGACTGTTTTAGATTATACAGTGTCCTTAAAAAAGAAGAAATTTTGTTAGCTTTCTAACGTAATTGTGAAAAAACACTTTGGGAAGAAAGGCAATAATGGGAAAAAATAATAATGAATACATAAAAAAGATACAAAAACAGAAAAAGGATAAATTTTAAATACAAAGAGCTAAACAAAGGGAGTCATGAGCGTTCCATTTTAAAATCAATGGATATAAAAATGGAATGTGTCCCCTTATGGATGCTTTAAATATTACCCTTTTCTGAACTATTTCATTAAGGTTCTCTTATGTCTAATTCCATACAACCATCTATTCAGTTAGCACCTTAAAGCTTTGGCATTTCTGTTGACTGAACAGGATGCTTACCCAGTGAGGACATTGGCAGGATTCAGCTTTTCAGCAACTGTCACACTGATAATGAAGCTCTGAGGGGCCAGAAATCTGAGGTTTCATGTTTACTGGGCTTCCCAAACTTAGGGAGAAAAAATGGACTGAAGGTATCACTTCACTTCAGCTGCACAATTGGTGCAGTTCAGAATCAAATCACAATTCTTTGCATCCCTATTTTTCTAAATCAGGAATCACTTTGTCAACCTGGACTACAAAATGAGAGCCAAGAGGCCATTTTGATGAAACAGAGAACATGAGCTGGCAAAATTATTTTGTAGCATAAAACAAGATTTTAATCTCATTGCTTCTCCATCAGAAGAAGGGAGAAGCAGGGAGACAGAGGAAAACAAGCAAAACCTGGGATATGAAGATTTGGGTTGAAGTCCTGCCTTTATCCAGGCTTTTTTTCTTTATATTTTTCACTTCAATGTCATCTTTAAAATTCCACTTTCATTCTATTTCCTCTTTTTGTTATATTGCCAATGAAATCACACAATGTTTTTTATATTGGATAATTTTATGGCATTCCACTGTACTTGTGGATTAAATAAATTTGAACTGAAATTATCTATAAACCATATTTACTACATAGTATTTATTTATACAAACCATACTTATTACATAGTATTGAAAAATCTTAGTGTTCTACATTTGTATTAATGCTATATATGACTTTCATCTAGCAAAGCTCGACTTCAGTTAACTAGGGTATCTCTCTCATTCCTAAAATTAGCAGAGACATATGCAAATAGCATTCCAAACTATAATAAAAACCAAATATTTTATAATTATTCTAGTTTACTATTATTTTTTTTCTGGCTAATGATTGATGGCATGGGACATGGGATCTTTTCTGTTTTACATGTGAAAAAAAATATAAATAGTTTTATATGAATTTTTATTACAAAATGTCATTCAAATTATAATGGGAAACTATATACATTACCATCATTATATCAGGCTCTCAGAATATGAAGCTATTTTCACTTCTTTCTCATTTATTATTAAACCCTTCAGAAACAGTTGGTTAAGTCGTCAATTAGGTGTGAGAATACGCAGCATTATCATTTCACACATCTAATGTGAAAAGAGCACTGTTAAGAGTGTCAAGAAAAGTAAAAATAATGGATGCTTTGGCAACTTATGTATTTGTCAGGTTGGTTCAGTTAGAAATTATTTTGAAATTCAAGTTTCAAGACCTAGCGAAAATTATTTTTTAATGGAAAAAAGGTCTACATTTTAAATAATGTTAACAGAGCTCTTTGTTTTTGGAGGCATGCTATGTGCTTCTGTGGTAAGCACTTTACATGATTACATCATTTATTTCTCACAAAGTTTTGCTTTTTTGGGGAGGGGGGTGCTGGGGATTGAACCCAGGACCTTGTGCATAGAAGGAAAGCACTCTACCAACTGAACTACATCCCCAGCCCATATTTCTCACAACGTTTTAAACTTGTCCTTTGTTACAAGTATGTTAGCCATGATATTTTGTGGTGGACAGGAAAGTGTCTACCCTATTTTCTGACCTTACAAAGCTAACTAAACCCTAGTTCCAAGGTTTAAGGCCATGATTCTCAATCAAGGGTGATTTGGGCCTCTAGGATAGGAACCAAGATTGCTGCTAAATATGCTACTATGCAGAGGACAACCCCATACAGCAAAGAATTATCCAGTCCACAAAATAGTTCTGAGGCAGAGACATACTGGTGTAAGGATAATGGTATCCCTTTCTGTAGGGACCAAATTAAGAAGACTTTGACCCAATTAATGATAACAAGATGTAAAATTCATAAGTTTGTAAGACTTCTTCAAAATGTTTTGAACAGAAAAACTTAAAAAGTTTAAAAAAGATGTTATTTATCTATGTTAATTCACGAAATTTAAGATGATTTGTTTCTGGAATCAAATAAGTTGATTATAAAATTCACTTGGAAAACTAAACATCAAAATAGTTAGAAATCACCAAAGAAGGTCATATATTATGGATATGATCTTCTTTGTTGGTAGGTTATGGTATTCTAGCCATACATACAATAAGAGGTATCATAAATCAACTATCATTAGGTTTTTATTGTCATATAAATAGACACTCAGAAAAACAGAACAGTAAAACTAGAAAGACAAAATAGCACATGAAATCTTATTGTACAATGATGTCCCCTTTCTAATCACTGAGAGAAAGGATTTTTCTTTTTAACAAGTGCTGTAGGACATCTGGGAAGTTAACATCAGAGATTTGTAACAAAGAGCCTAGACGGAGTTAAGGGAACCAGCAGAACTCTTGGCAATCTCACAGAATTTTAGAAATGAAAGTTAATGTCTGGAGCTGTTATGGTAGCCGAATTTGGGAGAACCAAGACTTCTAAGTGAACCTTGAGAATCTGAGGCAAACACTTCATGAACTTCACAGGGAAGAATATAGGAAGTTCACTTTGCCAAGAAAGCACAGAGTCCAGGACCAGTATTGAAGATTTAATTCAATAAGACTTTAGGATGGCTGTACCAGAGCTGAGCCAGAATTAAATGGATTTGGAAAAATAAGATACCCAGAATAGCCAAAGCAATCCTTAGCAGAAAAAGTAAAGCAGGAAGCATCATAATACTAGACCTTAAACTATAATACAGAGCTATAGTAACAAAACCAGCATGGTATTGGCACCAAAACAGACATGGCACCATCTATGTAGACTATGGTCTTTAGTAGACCAATGGCACAGAATAGAAGACACAGAGTCAAACCCACATAAATACAGTTATCTCATACTAGACAAAGGGGCCCACAAACATTCACTAAAGAAAAGATAGCCTATTCAACAAATGGTGCTGGTAAAATTGGAAATCTATATGTAGCAAAATGAAATTAAACCTCTGTCTTTCCTCCTGCACAAAAATCAACTCAATGTAGATCAAAGACTTGGGCATTAGAACAAAAACCCTGTGCCTAATAGAAGAAAAAGTAGGCCCAAATCTTTACCATGTCAGCATAGGATCTGACTTCCCTTAACAAGACCCCTAAGCACAAAATGTAAAATCAAGAATCAATAAATGGGATGGATTCAAATTTAAAAAATAATAATAAAAAATACTTCTCAGCAAAGTAAACAATGAAAAATGTGAGGAGAGCCTACAGATTGGGAGAAAATCTTTACCACATGTACTTTTTGGTAAAGCATTAATCTCTAGAATATATAAAAAACTCGAAAAATTTAACCAAAAAAAAACTAGATAAGCCAATCAACTAATGGGCTATGAAACTGAACATACACTTCACAGAATACAATTGATGAACAAATATATGAAAAAGTGTTCAACATCTCTAGCAATTAGAGAAATGCAAATCAAAACTACATTAAGATTTCATCTCACTCCAGTCAGAATGGCAATCATCAAGAAATACAGGCAAAAATAAATGTTGGTGAGACTGGAGAAAAAGGTACACTCTTACATTGCTGGTGGGACTGAAAATTGGTACAGCCACTATGGAAAGCAATATGGAGATTCCTCAGAAAACTTGGAATGGAATCACCATTTGACCCAGCTATCCCACTCCTGGGTCTATACCCAAAGGACTTAAAATTAGCATACTACAGTGATGCAGCCATGCCAATGTTTATAGCAGCTCAATTCACAATAGATAAACTATGAAACCAACCTAGATGTCCTTCAATAGATGAATAGATAAAGAAAATGTGATATTATATATATAATATATTATATAAATATAAATATAAATATAAATATATAATATATTATATAAATATATATATATATATATATATATATATATAATATCACATTTTCTTTATCTATTCATCTATTGAAGGATATATATATATATATATATATATATATGTATTTTCATTCAATGGAATATTCTCAGCTTTAAAGAAGAATGAAATTATTGCATTTGCCAGTAAATGGATGGAGTTGAAGACTATCAAGCTAAGCAGAATAATTCAATTCCCCAAAGCAAAGGTTGTATGTTTTCTCTAATATGAGGATTAGAGAAATTCACAATAAAGGGCAGGGGGTACTAGAAAAGAATAGAGTTACCTTAGATTATGTATAGTGAAGTGAAGGGAGAGAGGGTGAGGATAGGAAGGAAAGTAGAATGAAATAGACATTATTACTTTATGTATATGGCTGTATGACTAATGTGATTCTACACCACTTACACTAAGAAAAATGAGAAAATTATATTCCATCTATGTTTGATATATTAAAGTATATAAATGTATTCTTCTATCTTGTATAACTAACTAAACCAAAAAATTAAAAATTACAAAAACAAATTAAATGGAAGCATTATCTTAATTTAGTAAACAAACGCAAATTCATAAATACTATAAATGCCTAGTATTTAAAGATTTTAGTTAGGGATGAGAGTTGAATCAATTTTTATATAAATATACAAGTATAGAATGTATTTTCTTCTAATTAGGACCCCAGTACCTCTCTGTCAATATTGTTTATTACTCTCAACTCTTGAAAGGCATCAGTTTTTTCATGATCTCATTTCTGGTTGGCAAATACTAAAATATACATTCATATCTTGTGCTTCAGCCTTAGTAATTTTGTCACTCCTGGGAAACTTCACCTATGTCTATCTCTTTTCACTGTGTGCCTGCAGAGTATGACGTAGAGGTAAATGGCTGTATTTCACATTTTTTAATTGAAATTACATTGTAAGGGTCACATCTTTACTCATTAGGCTGTGCTAAAACTAAAGTCTTCAGGAGAAGTTGTTTTGTATAGGAAAAATAAAACAACTCACTGAAAAACTTCACAGAATCAAAATGAATAGGGCATGGAGCTGGGACTATAGCTCAGTGGCAGAGTGCTTGCACATGTGTGGTACTGGGTTCGTTCCTTAGCACCATATAAAAATTAATAAAATAAAATAAAAAGCATTCTATCCATCTACAATTTTTTAAAATGAATAGGGTAGGATACTTGTTCAATTTCTAAAAAGAACATCAAATGTAATTTTAGTTACATGGGAATATCATGTGTTTCCATGACATATGATTTATTCATGCTTAGAGAAATGCAATTCAAAACTACACTAAGATTTCATCTCACTCCAGTCAGAATGGCAATCATCAAGAATATAGGCAAAAATAAATGTTGATGAGGCTGTGGAGAAAAAGGTACACTCTTATTACATTGCTGGTGGGACTGCAAATTGATATAGCCACTATGGAAACACTTTTCCAAAGCAACTAACATCTATCATTGAAAAAAAGTACTGTTTTCAGGCTACCTGGTAGCCATAAAATGTTATTCTGAGCTTAGTACTAAATGTTTGTATTACTTGAAGTTGAAAAACAAGCATAACCAAGTGGCAAAGGCAGCTACTTATAGGAAGATGCAAGGGACACTTTCTATGATGCTGGCTACAGTATATGATTCTAGGGGCTTTAAAAACTGCAATCATACTTATCCTCTTTCATAAATAAAATCTCTTATGTTATATGTCACTTCTTAGCATCACAACCTAGGCCTCTGCATTTCTAGAACCCTGAGATAAAACCAGCAAAGCACTAAAAGTATTGTGTTTCTATGTAACTTGTTAGTATTTTTCACATTAAAAACTGGGGAGAAAGTAATGTCTTTGAAAATATTTCTTTTGCCTAAATGAAAAGAAAATAAAACCTTAACTGTTTTTTTAGCAGTAAAACAAAATGAGATTTTACAAATTGATATATTTTTTAAATTAATATTAAATAGCCCCTGGCAAAGAAAGCCATGATCAAAGGCAATTATTATGAAAATCAGTAATTTAAAATGGAAATGTGTCACTAAAAGTGAAGATGATACTAAAACATTCTCAATAGGAACTGATTGAGCAAAGTCCAATATTCTGCTGGGTAAATAAATAAATAGAACATTATATAAGGAGATAAAGATCAAACAGTGGATATAAGCAAAATGCTCATGTTTATTCATATCAAAATCCTACTGAATGAGAATTTGTACATAAGACTAAAAGCTTAAAACTGTCATTTTTTTATTCATTCAGGTTTTCTAAGGTCATAAAAGGTGAGGTATTGTGCTTGGCTCTGCAAACATAACTATATTAAGACATAACCTCAAATTGTTTGATTGTATTAAGATAACAGCAGTAAGGCTATTACAACTTAAATTTAGTGTCTATGTTGTATTTGAGTGTAAAGGGAAAAAATTTTATTACCAAGACATAAAACAAATCTTCACTAAATTCTTATTGCTCTAAACATGTTCAGAAAGGGTTTGTATTATAAAATAATTCCATGACATGCTCTTCATACCTCAAAAGTTTAAACTGTTAGACTGAAAAATGTATCTTATATATTAAGATATAAGTTCAGTATATAAGAATCAAAAAATTTTGAGTGGAAGAAGTGTTTACAACAAAAAAATTATATAAAATCTCTATAGTATTTATGGCATCAATTTAATTTGTCTTTGGGTTGGACATAGGAACCAAAATTAAATTGAAAAGTATAAAAGTAAAAGAGCAAATTATCAGTGATATTTAGGTACACATTTTGATCATGTGTTGGAAATTTACAATGTGACCTTTACAATTTTTCTAGGCATCAATTTGAAAAAAAGTGGGAAACTAAAAAAATGTGTATCTATATAGAGCATAATTCTAAAAAAAAAAAGAAGAGAAAATATATATAAAATCAGTGTGAGACTGGTTTGAGTGCTACAACAATGAAAGAACTAAATAAGTAATGTCTATATTTGTACATGTGTGTATGGAGAGGTGTGAGCAGGCTAATTATTTCCTATGAGATCATCTTGAAAATCTGACTTCCTAATAAAATTACATTTTATCTGAAATGAAGAAAATAAGGGAAATCCATGGAATTTTACAATACAAAGAGTGACATTACTACATGTGAATTTTGTGCATGGTAAAAGATATGTTTCATTTCATTTTGATGCATATGGATTTCCAGTTTTCCCAGCAACATTTGTTGAAGAGGCTATCTTTTCCCCAATATATGTTTTTGGCACCTTTGTCTAATATAAGATAATTGCATTTATGTGAGTTTGTCTACATATCCTCTATTCTATACCATTGGTCTACAAGTCTATTTTGGTGCCAACAATATTCCGTTTTTGTTACTATAGTTCTGTAGTATAGTTTAAGTTCTGCTATAGTGATGCCATCTACTTCACTCTTCTTGCTAAGGATTGCTTTAGCTATTCTGGGTCTCATATTTCCAGATTAATTTCATGACTACTTTTTGCATTTCTATGAGGAACATCATTGGGATTTTGACTGGAATTTCATTAAATCTGTACAGTTCTTTTGGTAGTATGGTCATTTTGACAATATTAATTCTGCCTATCCAAGAACAAGGGAAATCTTTCCATCTTCTAAGGTCTTCTTTAATTTCTTTCTTTAGTGTTCTGTAGTTTTCACTGTATAGGTCTTTCACTTCTTTTGTTCAGTTGATTCCCAAGAATGTTATAATTTTTTTAGGCAATTGTAAATGGGGTAGTTTTCCTCATCTCATTCAGAGTTTTTGTAACTGACATACAGAAATGCCTTTGATTTATGAGTGTTGATTTTATATCCTGCTACCTTGCCAAATTCATTCACTATTTCTAGAAGTGTTTTGGTGGAATTTTTTGAGTCTTCTATGTACAGAATCTTATTGTTGGCAAATAGTGCTAATTTGAGTCTTTTTTTACCTATTCATATTCCTTTAATTCCTCTTCTCTATTTGCTCTGGCTAGTATTTCAAAAACTTTGTTAAATAGAAGTGATGAAAGAGGGCATCCCTGTCTTGTTCCAGTTTTTAGAGAGAAGGCTTTCAAGTTTTCTCCATTTAGAATGACATTGGCTTGGGACTTAGCATAGATAGTTCTTACAGTATTGAGATAAGTATCTGTTATCCCTAGTTTTTTTAATGTTTTGTACATGAAGAGGTGCTGTATTTTGTTGAATGCTTTTTCTGCATCTATTGATATGATCACATGTATCTTATCTTTAAGCTATTGATGTGATGGATTACATTTATTCATCTCTGTATGTTGAACCAAACTTGCATCCCAGTGATGAAAAGCTGTGTATCTATCCAGTTCTGGGCTTGATAGGCTTCTGATGGTATCTTTTATTTCATTGCTTGAAATTGTTACATTTAGATCATGTATATCATACTGGTTCAGTTTGGGCAAATCATGTGACTCTAGAAATCTTTCCATGCCTCCAGTATTTTTTTTTTATTAGAGTTCAAATTTTCAAAATAATTTCTAATTATCTTCCATATTTCTGTAGTGTCTGTCATGATATTTCCTTTTTCATCATGGATGTTAGTTAATTTGAGTTTCTCTCCTTCTCTTCATTACCATGGCTAAGGGTTCATCAATTTTATTTTTTCAAACAAACTTTGTTTTGTCAATTTTTTCAATTGTTTCTTTCATTTCAATTTCATTGATTTCAGCTCTAATTTTAATTATTTTATCTCTTTTACTGCTTTTGGTGTTTATTTGTTCTTTTTCTAGCACTTTGAGATGCAATGTTAATTCATTTATTTGTTGACTTTTTTTTCTTTTAAGGAATGAAGTCCATGCAATGAACTTTCCTCTTAGTACAGCTGTCATAGTGTTCTAGAGATTTTGTATGTTGTATCAGTGTTCTCATTCACCTCTAACAATTTTTTAATTTCTTTGATGCCTTCTGCAACCCATTGTTCATTCAATAGCATATTATGAAGTCTCCAGTTGTTGGAGTAGCTTTTTAAATTTTTTGTTGATATCTAAAAAACAAAATGATCTGATAGCAAACAAAAAAGTAGAGACACTACCCCACATTCTAAGAGTTTCTTTTTGGCATAATATATGGTCTATTTTAGAGAAAGATCCATGTGCTGCTGAGAAGAAAGTATATTCAATCATTGATTGATGAAATATTCTACACATGTCAGTGAAGTCCAAGTTATTGTTTGTTTTATTGAGTTCCAGTTTCTTTGTTCACCCGTTGTTTGGAAGATCTAATGCTCAAAGAGGTGTATTAAAGTCACCCAGAATTATTGTGTTGTGTTCTACTTGATTCTTGACAAGAGTTTGCTGAATGTAGATGCTTCATTTTTGGGGGCATACATATTTATAATTGTTATGTATTATTAATGTATGGTTCACTTGAGCAATATGAAATGTCCTTCTTTATTCCTTTGATAAACTTTGGCTTGAAGTCTATTTTATTTGATATAGGATGGAAACCCCTGCCTGCTTCCATAGCTCATTCGAGTGGTATTTTTTCCCCCAATCTTTCACCTCGAGTCTATGGTTTTCTTTTCATGAGTCTTTTGGAGGCAGCATTTTGTTGTTTTTTTTTTTTTTTTTTTTAAATCCAATCTGCCAGACTATGTCTTTTGATTGGTGATTTTAGGCCATTAATATTCAGGATTATTATTGAGATATAATTTGTATTATCAGCCATTCTTATTTATTTCTGGTATTTAACTGACTCAGTTTCTACTTTGAGTAGTCTATCCTTTAGTGTAATACCTCCCTCTACTGATTTTCATTGTTGTTTTTCATTTCCTCTGCATGGAGTATTTTGCTGAGAATGTTCCGTAGTGCAGGTTTTCACCTGCAAATTCTTTTAGTTTTTATTTATCCTGGAAAATCTTTATTTCATCATCAAATCTAAAGCTTAATTTTTCTGGATATAAGATTCTTGATTGACATCCATTTTCTTTCAGAGCTTGGTATATGTTGTTCCAGGATCTTCTAGCTTTCAGTTCTGTAGACATTCTAATTGTTTTCCCCCACATGTAATCTAATTCCTTTCTCCCATGACTTTTAATATTCTATCCTTATTCTGTATGCTAGGCATTTTCATTATAATGTGCCTTGGTGTGGATCTGTTATGATTTTGTATATTTGGCATCCTGTAAGCCTCTTGTATTTGGTTTTCCAATTCATTCTTCATGTTTGAAAATTTTTCTGATATTATTCCATTGAATAGATTGCTCATTCCTGTGGTTTGGAACTCCATGCCTTCCTCTATCCCAGTAATTCTTAAATTTGGTCTTTTTATGTTATCCCTTTTTTTTTAATATTCTGCTCATGGTTTCTTACCATCTTCACTGTGTGATCTACATTCTGTTTGAGATTATATATTTTGTCTTCATTGTCAAAGTCTTATCTTCCAAGTGGTCTAATCTATTGGTGATGCTTTCTATTGGGCTTTTTTTTTTTAAATTTTTTATTGTTGGCTGTTCAAAACATTACATAGTTCTTGATATATCATATTTCACAATTTGATTCAAGTGGGTTATGAGCTCCCATTTTTACCCCATATACAGATTGCAGAATCACATCAGTTACACATCCACTGATTTACATATTGCCATACTAGTGTCTGTTGTATTCTGCTGCCTTTCCTATCCTCTACCATCCCCCCTCCCCTCCCCTCCCCTCCCCTCTTCTCTCTCTGCCCCCTCTGCTGACATTCGTTTGTCCCCCTTGTATTATTTTTCCCCTTCCCCTCACTTCCTCTTGTATGTACTTTTGTATAACTCTGAGGGTCTCCTTCCATTTCCATGCCTTTTCCCTTCAATCTCCCTTTCCCTCCAACCTCTCATCCCTGTTTAATGTTAATCTTCTTCTCATGCTCTTCGACCCTACTCTGTTCTTAGTTACTCTCCTTATATCAAAGAAGACATTTGGCATTTGTTCTTTAGGGATTGGCTAACTTCACTTAGCATAATCTGCTCTAATGCCATCCATTTCCCTGTAAATTCTATGATTTTGTCATTTTTTAATGCAGAGTAATACTCCATTGTGTATAAATGCCACATTTTTTTTAATCCATTCATCTATTGAAGGGCATCTAGGTTGGTTCCACAGTCTAGCTATTGTGAATTGTGCTGCTATGAACATCGATGTAGCAGTGTCCCTGTAGCATGCTCTATTTAGGTCTTTAGGGAATAGACCGAGAAGGGGAATAGCTGGGTCAAATGGTGGCTCCATTCCCAGCTTTCCAAGAAATCTCCATACTGCTTTCCAAATTGGCTGCACCAATTTGCAGTCCCACCAGCAATGTACAAGTGTACCCTTTTCCCCACATCCTCGCCAGCACTTGTTGTTGTTTGACTTCATAATGGCTGCCAATCTAACTGGAGTGAGATGGTATCTTAGGGTGGTTTTGATTTGCATTTCTCTGACTGCTAGAGATGGTGAGCATTTTTTCATGTACTTGTTGATTGATTGTATGTCCTCCTCTGAGAAGTGTCTGTTCAGGTCCTTGGCCCATTTGTTGATTGGGTTGTTTGTTCTCTTATTGTCTAATTTTTTGAGTTCTTTGTATACTCTGGATATTAGGGCTCTATCTGAAGTGTGAGGAGTAAAGATTTGTTCCCAGGATGTAGGCTCTCTATTTACCTCTCTTATTGTATATTTTGCTGAGAAAAAACTTTTTAGTTTGAGTAAGTCCCATTTGGCATCAAAATAGGAAAAGAAGAACTTAAATTATCACTATTTGCAGATGACATGATTCTATACCTAGCAGACCCAAAAGGGTCTACAAAGAAACTATTAGAGCTAATAAATGAATTCAGCAAAGTGGCAGGATATAAAATCAACACGCATAAATCAAAGGCATTCCTGTATATCAGAGACAAATCCTCTGAAATGGAAATGAGGACAACCACTCCATTCACAATATCTTCAAAAAAAATAAAATACTTGGGAATCAACCTAACAAAAGAGGTGAAAGACTTATACAATGAAAACTACAGAACCCTAAAGAGAGAAATAGAAGAAGATCTTAGAAGATGGAAAAATATACCCTGTTCATGGATAGGCAGAACTAACATCATCAAAATGGCGATATTACCAAAAGTTCTCTATAGGTTTAATGCAATGCCAATCAAAATCCCAATGGCATTTCTTGTAGAAATAGAGAAAGCAATCATGAAATTCATATGGAAAAATAAACGACCCAGAATAGCAAAAACAATGCTAAGCAGGAAGTGTGAATCAGGCGGTATAGCGATACCAGACTTCAAACTATACTACAGAGCAATAGTAAGAAAAACAGCATGGTACTGGTACCAAAACAGGTGGGTGGACCAATGGTACAGAATAGAGGACACAGAAACCAATCCACAAAACTACAACTACCTTATATTTGATAAAGGGGCTAAAAGCATGCAATGGAGGAAGGATAGCATCTTCAACAAATGGTGCTGGGAAAACTGGAAATCCATATGCAACAAAATGAAACTGAATCCCTTTCTCTCGCCATGCACAAAAGTTAATTCAAAATGGATCAAGGAGCTTGATATCAAATCAGAGACATGCCGTCTGATAGAAGAAAAAGTTGGCTACAATCTACATACTGTGGGGTCGGGCTCCAAATTCCTCAATAGGACACCCATAGCACAAAAGTTAATAACTAGAATCTATTGGGCTTTTAATTTGGTTTCTTTAATTTCCAGGAGTTCTGTTTTGTTGTTGTTGTTGTTGTTGATTTATTCTGGAACCTCCATCTCCTTATTGAAATAATCTTTTGCTTCCTGTATTTGCTTATGTAGCTCTTTACCAAAATAATCTTTTGCTGCTTTTATTTGCTCTTATATCATTCTCAAATTCACAGAACATTTTAATTATGTATATCCTGAACTCCTTCTCAGTCATTTCTTCTTTTGTGCTAGCCATCGATTCTAATAATGTGGTAACTTGATTTGTTTGGGGCACATTTGTTCCTTGTTTTTTTCATGCTGTTTATGTGTCTATCCTTCTAGCACTGAGGATCTGCAGCATTACTTTTTTTTTTTAAATACAATTTAGGCTTATAGTGCCCCTGAAGCGTCCCAATACCTCTCCTGCTCAGCCAGTGTTCTCAGCTGGGTGTTGCCACAACTAAAGTTGGTAATGATGGTGTCCCAAGATGGAGGCAGCTGCTGTCAGTGATGGAATGTCAATTGGGGTGGGCAAGGGGGCTGGCCCAGGCTGTGGTGTTGGGCAATGTATTCAAAGATGCAGCTTGCACCCAGTGTGGGCTCCATGGGTATTGATGGGGCAGTTCTGGGCCTGCCTGTGCTCTGTGGATGTCCAAAACTTGGGTTTCTGATTAAATCTTGGGTAGTACATAAGCAGGATACTTCAGAATAACCCAGCAAAGGCTTGGAAAATAAAACTGACACTTTAATCACAATCACCCAAGTAAGGGGTCAAGGCATATGTTTTGAACCTAAACAGGATGATTTCCCTGATGAAACAGGAGAAATAACAAACAGTCTCATAGTATCAAAATGTCCAAAATACAACCCCAAGTTACTGGTTATGGTAAGCATTAGAAAAAATAGAATTGGAAGTTAAATGCAATCTAAGATGACAGATGTTCTAAATATCTGGTGAAGATTTTAAAGCAACTCCTATAAAAAATTTTCAAATAAGCATTTTCAAAACATCATGAAACAAATGGCAAAGTAGAATGTTGTATGAAAAAGGGAACCCATAGTTATATGAAAAACAAAATGGGAATTTAAAAATAAAAATACACAATAACTGAAGTATAAAACTCCCTTCATGGACTCGTTAGCAGAATGGAGATGACAGTCAAAATTCTAGTGAACCAAGTAGAAAAACAGGATGTAGAAAATATGAACAAGAGAGGAAGATAAAAAAAAAAAAACCTGACAGATAAGCAATGACCTGTGGGAAAATATCAAAAGACGAAACACTAATGCTATATTTTATAGAGGTCTAGAGGAAAAAGAGCAAAGCTGTAAAAAAAAAAATGAGAAATAATGGTAAATCTTTCAAAATGTGGCAAAAGACAAATCTATAGTTACAGAAAACTCAGTGAAATATGAAATGGATTAATTCAAAGATGCCCATTCCTATGCACGTCATATCACATTTCTGAAAATAATTTTAGAAGATGAATAACCACCACCAAGACCTTGAATGCAAACCAGAGGAAAAAGTGCATAATAGCTATAATAATGGCAGAAATGACCAGAAATTCTTCATCAAAAACTATATAGTACAAAGTGGCAAAATATGTTCAAGTGCAGAAAAAAAAATCTAGAATTCAAAATCCAGCAAAAATTTCATTTAGGAAAGAAGATGAATTAAAGTATTTTCAGATAAAGGAAAATTAAGAAAATGTATCTTCAACTCTGTTGAAGACTTGTTATAACAAGTACTTAACTCATAAAATAAAAAGATGTTTAAAACATGAAGAGTGATGGAATGAATAAATATCTAGGATAACAGAATAGCCTATTTTTCTCCTTTTGCATATTTTAAATTATATATGATAATAGAAAACAATGTAAAACACTGACATAAAACATAATAACTAAGATAATGGATACATGTATCAAAATGCCATATGGTGCCCCACAAATATGATATTTTATATAGGATATTAAGAAAACTATCTTATATAGAGAAATTAAATGATGATAATATTCTTACATACTATTCAATGTGTCAAAATACTGATAATAGTAGACTGTAAAAAGTTTAATGTATATTCTTTAGATTAGAATTTTTCAATTTAGCACTAGTAACATTTTTTAACAGATAATTCCGTTCTGTGGAATTGTGTTGCACATTGTGGTAGATGTGGCAATGTACCCAGCCTCTAAATCTATATGTCATCAGCACTTCCCTTACCCAATATCTCCAGACATAATCAAATATCTTGTGGTGATGTAGGGCACAAGAGACACCCATGATTGAGAACTTCTCTCCTAGAACATCTATTAAGAATTTATAAAAGTAGGGCTGGTGTTGTGGCTCAGTTATAGAGTGCTTGCCTTCCATGTGTGAGGCACTGGGTTTGATTCTCAGCACCACATACATATATAAAATAAAGGTATTGTGTCCATCTAAAAGTTTTTTTTTTAAGTTAAATAAAAGAATTTATAAAAGAGATTCAAATATAAACAACAAAAATGTGTGTACCCCACATGTTAGTAGTATAGTGGAAATAGAAGAACAAAAAGAGGGAACTGGAGTCCTCAGTAAAAAGTAAAACTGGATGAAATATGAGAGGATACAGAATGAATGAATACCATCATCAACCAAAAGGATCTTATTCGCACTCGTGAAACAACATTCCACTCAACAATAGACTATATATTCTTCAACATAGACAGAACATTAACCAGCAAAGATTCTGTTTCATGAATAAAACATACTTATTAAAAATTGAAATCATACAAAGAATAAAAACTGACCAAACAGAATCAAACTGGAAAGAAATCAGACAAACCTTTAAACATGAAACTGCATTTCTCAAGGGCCCATGGTTCAAAGAATTCAAGATAAATTGGAAAATATGTTGTGACTGGAATAGTTAATTTTATTAAGCTAAAAATACAATATATTAAAATCCATGGGATACAATAAAATAGAGCATATAGGGGAACTTATAGCACCAAATGCTTTTTAAAAAAAGCTCTCAAAGAGGAGAAATATGTAACAAAGCAAAATAGAACAATTTCTAAACAGAATAAAATAAAAAACTCGAATCCACTCATTTTTTTAAAGATAAGTAAAAATTTCTTTTAAAAAAATTTCTAGAATACTGACAAAGTAAAAAGAGATGCAAATTTGACATCTTAGGAAAGAACAAGTGCATATTTGAATAGATAATGAAGATATAACAAAGGAAAATTATAAGCAGTTGTTCATATAATATTCACAAGTTAGATAAAATTGGCCCGATTAGTTAAACGTTACAGATTAATTCACCCACAAAATATAATCTGAATTGTGTATAAGTGTTAAAATACTTTAAATTTTTCAAAAATCTACAGACTCAGTTGATTTTAATGTAATTTCTACCAAAAATTTAAACAAGACAGAACATGAATTCTATCCAAACTCTGAAGAAAAAAATGAAGGAAAAAATTCTCTAGATGTATTGTGATTTCAAAATTATCTTAATACCAAAACCAAAGACAATACAGAGCAGGAAAACTGTACACACACACACACACACACACACACACACACACCCCACAATTAATAAACATTAATTCAAGTAGTCTTAAAATATTCAGCAGATATAATCTTGCAATATATAAAAAGGATATTAAATATTGACCAAGCAAGTACATTTCAGAAATGCAAGATAAGTTGAAAATCATTACTTAAAAACCAAGAACTGTATTCTACTGTATTAAAAATGTAAAGTAGGATAACTTCTCATGATCACACAAATTGATATAGCAAAATAATTTGACAAACTTGAATATACAATCATGATTAAAAAAAAAAGACTCAGAATAAAAGAAGTATCCCTAATCTAATAAAAAGCATCAACAATAAACCCACTGCTAATATTGTATTTAATAAAGACAAAGTATTTTTCCTCAAGATCAGAAAGAAGACTGCGTGAACATGCTCACCATTTTTATTCTGCAAAGTACTAGAAGCTCCTACCCAGTGAAATAAGGTGAGGAAAAAAAATACAATGTAGAGAACAAGATAGCACATTTTCAGATAGCATGGGTAACCACATTGAAAATACCAAGGATATTCCAAATGCTTTCTGGAATAATTAAATTATTAATAACATTTAGAATACAAGGTCAACAAACAAAAAACAAACTATTTCTGCACACTGCAAATAGAAACAAATATTAAAAATATAAAACCATTAATAAAACCTCAAAATACATAGGTATATCAAACTATATGCTGAATATCAAACCATATATAGTATATGTAGAATATGTAGACTGAAAACTAAACATTCTGATGAAATAAAATAAGACCATAATAAATAAATGATTCTCATATATTAGCCTTGCATATTAAAAATTTTGATTGTCCCTGAGTTCATTTATAGGTTTAATTTAATTCCTACTAAAATTTTTAGCAAGATTTTTTATAGATACCATGTTATTCTAAAATTTATATGGCAATGCAAATAAATTTAAATAACAAAATCATTTTTTAAAAAATCATACTACAGTATTCTAAGTCTCACTACCAGCCTATAGTAATCAATGCAGTGTTGTTAATAAAGGATGGACAATAGATCATAAATAAAACAGCCTTCAAGTACTATAACTGACTTCAAAAAAATCAAAGTATAAAACAATTGGAGAAAAAAAAAGTTTTATCAACAAAAGTTTTGGTATAATTAAATGTCAATTGGCAAAATAAAAAGTAACGTCTACCTAACTCTCATACTTTACCCAAAAATTAATTCAAAGTAAATTTCATATATATGCAATTATTAAATTTTTAGAGAATAACATAGGGAAAAATATTTGTAACTTGGGGTTAATAAAAAAGTTGTTTGATATGAAATAAAAAATAATCACCCATAAAAGGAAAACACTCAGTAATTTTTGTTTAAAATCAAAACTTACTCTGCAAAAGACACTATTAAGAAATGAAAAGTGAAACACAACAGGGAGGAGGTTTCAAGATGGCAGAATAACAAGGTAGCTTTCTTAGCTGCTCCATGGCATGAAACCAAGGAAGCAGATGGGCAGCTTCTCAGCAAAGCAGCTTCTCAGCAAGGAGGGTGGAAGTGGGGGAGGTGGGTGGAGGACTTCACTGGGATTTAATACTGGACATTCAAAGCAGATCAGGGCCTCAGGAGGTTGGATACAAAAAAAATAGGGAAGAAATCCCTAAGCCAGTGCCACCACTGCAGCTGTGGCCATAGGCACCAGACAGAGCAGTTCTTCCACAAGCAAAGTGGAGGGATAAAAGAGTTAATGGAACCCACATTTTAGAAGGCCTGAGGTGTGTCTGGGTATGGAGAGTTTAGAGATCAAAGACACTGCCTGACTAAACTGAAAAGCATGCTGCTCAATATCTTTGTAAAAGAAAGAAGCAGCATCTCTCCAAGTTGAGTGCTGAGGACAGATGAAGAAACCGTTTTGTAGCTGAAGCACAGGGGCTGGCAGCTGGGGGAGCCAATTCTTAGCAAACTCAAGTTTGCCCCAAAATACAGGCCTGTCAAATCCACACTGCACAACAGAATGCGTCTAAGTGACCAGGAGAAAATCAAATGTGAAGAGAAGTTTACACAGGGAACTTCTGGTCTTGGAAACCCATTTGGCTCTACCCCTCCCTCTCCAATCCTGCTGCTTGGAGGACCAGATGGAAGAGACACTAGTTGTCAGGAATTCAAAATGACATGAACATGAGAGATTGAGTTCAGAGTCTGAACCTAAGGCCAGAAAAGATGGGGTCTTCAGGTGACATAGTTGACTAAACTATGTTCCAGTGACATAGTTGACTTCCTCTACTACAAGAGTGGAACCTAGGTGAAATTCCTGGATTGCAGACTTCCAGCAAGGACCAGCAAATTGCTGGGCCTGAAGGTGCACCCATTGAAACTCTCCAGATCAATTGGCATTCAGTGATGAACCTGGAGGACACCTGCCTCCAATAGTTCCACCTATAGGATTACCTCTCTCAGTTCAGCAACCCTATCATAAGAATGCAGCAAGTATCACAAACCAGACTACCCCACCTAGCAACACTGCTAAGAGAACCTGAGAATCTTTTGAACTCCAATAGTAACAAGTTTTCAACTTTTCATTGAGTTTTTTTTTTTTCTTTTCTCTTTTTAATTGTGGCCTTAATGATTCATGGATGTTTACATTCATATTTTTTCCCATTCCTTGCATTTTTGAAGCCAGTTATTTTTCAAGGTTCAGTATTTTGAGAACTACAATGTTTGATTAATATATTTCAGTTTTCTTTTGTTCTCTTTTTAAATTTTAAATTATAATTATAATTTTATATATATATATATATATATATATATATATATATATATATATATATATATTTCTCACTGATCTGTTTCCCTTGATTCTCTTTCTCTCTTCTGCTAACAGCCAATCTCTGTTATTCTCTTTCACTCTTTTTCATCTCTACATTTCCTCATCCTCACTCATATTTATCATTTTACATCACATTTTCTCTCTTCCTATCCACCATTCAAAATTGTAAACACCTTTGCAAACTTATGGTTGTTATTATAGGCAATAATGATCATATCATTTCTGTTTATTGTGACAATTGACATTGTAGATGCCATGGCAGGAACTATTTGGTTTAATGCTGTATATTGTTTACATTGGTGGTTGTTATTATTTGTCTCCCCTGGTGAGGTACTGGAAACATTCAGGGACACAACAAGTCCACAGAGTATAAAATATTATGCCTCAGATCCACACTGTTAGATGGGTAGACACACAACAATATGAATAAGCAAGGGAACAAATCACCCCAAACAAACCAAGATACTGTAAAAACATAATCCATCCACACTGTAGTGAAAGAAATGTCAGAGAAGGAATTTAGAATGGACATATTTAAACTGATATGTGAGGTAAAGGGCAAAATAAAGAGTGAAATCAGAGAGAAAATACAGGAAGTGAAAGATCACTTTAATAATAAGAGATTCTGAAAAAAAATTAGTAGAAGTTCTGGAAATGAAGGAATCAATAAAACCAATTAAAAATTAATAGAAAGCATCACCAGCAGACTAGATTGTAAGGAACACAGAGTTTCAGGCAATGAAGGCAAAATATAATCTTGAAAACCAAGTTGACCATGGAGAAAAGATGCTAAGAGACCATGAACAGATAGATATTTCATGATGAAAAAAATAAAAAAATAAAAGTGAAAACCAGCAAAGGGGGAACTAAACTAGAAGAATAGTCAACCAAAGAAAAAAAGTAATTCAAATTAAAAAAACAGAAATAAATCAAAAGGACAAGGAATAAAAATCATTTCTTAATAATAATATTGAATATAAATGGCCTAAACTCATCAATTAGAAGACAGACTGTCAAATTAAATTAAAAAACAAGACCCAACCATATGCTGTCTCTAAGAGAATGACTTGAGGGGCAAGGACATCCATAGACTGAAGGTAAAAGGATGGGAGAAACATTGACATGGTTCTTGCAAATAAGCAAGGGTTTCTCTTCTCATATCAGATAATAGCCAAAGTTAATCAGAAGAGACAAAAAAAAGGACCTTGCATACTGCTTAAGGAAATTTTACATTAAAAAAATAATAATTGTAAACATTTATCTCCAAACAACACAGCATCTACATACAAACAAACAAATCCTGCTCAGTTTCAGGAATCAAATAAACAAGAATACTGGATGACTTTAACATACCTCTCACCACTGGATAAATCCTCCAAACAAAACTAAACAGAGAAGATATAGAACTAAAATATACAATAATTTAATAGACTTATATAGAATATTTCATCTATCAATGACTGAAGGCACTTTCTTCTCATGGTTGCTTCTCTAAAACAGACCATACATTATGCCACAAAGCAACTCTAAGCAAATAGAAAAAACAGAGATAACACCTTGCATTCCATCAGATCATAATAAAATGAAATTAGAAATCAAGGATAAAATCAGACATAGAAGCTACCATAACACCCGGAGACTAAGTAATATGATATTGAAGGGATAGAAGAAAAAAAAATCAGGGATGAAATAAAAAAAAAAAATACTTAAAGGTAAACGAGGATAGCGACCAACATATCAAAATCTCTGGGACTGTATGGAGGCAGTCCCAAGAGGCAAGTTATTGCACTGAGCTCATTTATTAAACAAATAGAAAACTGCCAAATAAATGACCTAACATCACATCTCAAAGCCTTAGAAAAAGAAGAACAATCAACACCAAAAACAGAAGACAGAAAATAATTAAAATATGAGCTAAAATTAATGGAACTGAAACAAAACACAACACAAAATAATTGATGAAAAAAGCTGGTCCTTTGAAAAAATAAATAAAACAGATAAACCCTTAGGGCAAGCTCATAAAAAGAAATAGAGAAAAAATTCAAATTACTAAAATTTATGATGAAAGAGGAAAATGTCACCATGGACACTACTGAAATACAGAAGTTAACCAGAAACTATTTTGAAAATTTATACTCTAAATAGAAAATCTTGAAGACATCAACAAATTCTAGAGACAAATGACATTCCCAAATTGAATCAGAAGGACATAGAAAATTTGAACATGTCAATTTCAAGCAGTGAAATTGAAGATGCCATCAAAGGCCTACCAACAAACTCCCAGGACCAGAAGGATTTTCTGTAGTTTTCTACCATACCTTCAGAGAGGAACTAGAACCAATCCTCCTCAAACTATTCCATGAAATAGAAAAGGAGGGAACACTTCCAAACTCAACCTCATTAAATAAAGCTACTATCACCCTGATACCATAACTAAACAAAAACATCAAGGAAATAAAACTACAGACCCAATTTCCCTAAAGTATATAGATACAAAAATTCTCAATAAAGTACTAGCAAATCATATATACAAGCATATTAAAAAGGTAGTGGGCCATAATCAAACTGATCAAGTGATGTTCATTTCAGGGATGCAAGGTTGGTTCAACATATGGAAATCAATAAATGTAATTCAACACATCAAGATACTTAAAGACAAGAATCTCAATTATCTTGATAGATGCAGAAAAAGCATTTGACAATTCAGCATCCATTCATACTCAAAACACTAGAAAAACTCAGGATAGTAGGAAAACATACCTCAACATTGTAAAAGCAATATATGCTAAACCTAAGGCCAACATCATTCTAAATGGATAAAAACCTGAAAGCATTCCTTCTAATAACTCCAAGAAGATAAGGATGCCCTCTTTCACCATTTCTATTCAACATGGTTCTTGAAACTTTAGCCAGAGCAATTAGGAGAAAGAAATTAAAGGAATACAAATAGGAAAGGAACACAAACTATCCCTATTTTCTGACATGATTCTGTATTTGGAAAAACCAAAAAACTCCACCAGAAAATTGCTGAATTCATTTATTAATTCTAGAAAAGTAGCAGGATATAAACTTAACATGCATAAATCAATTACATTCCTATACACCTGTGATGAATCAACTGAAAGCTCAATTAGGAAAACTATTCCATTCACAATAGCCCCACCCTCCCACAAAAAAAAGAAAAAATATTTGGAAATCAATCCAACAAAAGTGGTGAAAGATCTCTACAATGAAAACTACAGAACACTAAAGAAAGAAATTAAAGGAGACCTTAGAAGAAGAAAAGATCCCTTATGTTCTTGGATAGGCAGAATTAATGTTGTTGAAATGGCCATACTACCAAAAGAACTTTATAAATTTAGTATAATTCCTATTAACTTCTTCATAGAAATAGAAAAAGCAATCATGAAATTCATTTGGAAAAATAAGAGACCCAGAATATCCAAAACAATGCTTAGCAAGAAAAGTGAAGCAGGAGGTATCACAATACCAGGCCTTAAACTATACTACAGAGCCACAATAACAAAAATATCATGGTGTTGGCACCAAAAGAGACATGAAGATCAATGGTACAGAATGGTATAGATGGCATGGAGAAAAACACACATAAATACAGTTTTCTTACGCTAGACAAAGGCATCATAAACATACATTGGACAAAAGATAGCCTCTTCAACAAACGGTGCTTGGAAAATCATATGTAGCAAAATGAAATTAAGCCCCTATTTCTCACCCTGCACAAAAATCAACTCAAAGCGGATTAAGGACCTAGGAATTAGACCAGAGACTCTGCATGTACTGAAATGAAAATTAGATCCAAATATCCATTATGTCAGCTTAGGAACCAACTTCCTCAACAAGACTCCTAAAGCACAAGAAGTAAAATCAAAAATAAATGGGTTGGTATCAAACACAAAAGCTTCTTCATAGAAAAGCAAACAATCAAGAATGTGAAGACAGAGCCTACAGAATGGGAGAACACCTTTCTTTTTTTTTATTGGTTGTTAAAAACATTATAAAGCTCTTGACATATCATATTTCATACATTAGATTCAAGTTGGTTATGAACTCCCAATTTTACCCCAAATACAGATTGCAGAATCACATCGGTTACACATCCACATTTTTACATAATACCCTATTAGTAACTGTTGTATTCTGCTACCTTTCCTATCCTCTACCATCCCCCCTCCCTCCCCTCCCATCTTCTCTCTCTACCCCATCCACTGTAATTCATATCTCTCCTTGTTTATTTTCCCATTCCCCTCACAACCTCTTATATGTAATTTTGTATAACAATGAGGGTCTCCCTCCATTACCATGCAATTTCCCTTTTCTCTCCCTTTCCATCCGTCTGATAGAAGAAAAAGTTGGCTCCGATCTACATATTGTAGGGTCGGGCTCCAAATTCCTTAATAGGACACCCATAGCACAAAAGTTGATAACAAAAATCAACAAATGGGACTTACTTAAACTGAAAAGTTTTCTCTCAGCAAGAGAAACAATAAAAGAGGTAAATAGGGAGCCTACATCATGGGAACAAATTTTTACTCCTCACACTTCAGATAGAGCCCTAATATCCAGAGTATACAAAGAACTCAAAAAATTAAACAATAAGAAAACAAATAACCCAATCAACAAATGGGCCAAAGACCTGAACAGACACTTCTCAGAGGAGGACATACAATCAATCAACAAGTACATGAAAAAATGCTCACCATCTCTAGCAGTCAGAGAAATGCAAATCAAAACCACCCTAAGATACCATCTCACTCCAGTAAGATTGGCAGCCACTATGAAGTCAAACAACAACAAGTGCTGGAGAGGATGTGGGGAAAAGGGTACTCTTGTACATTGCTGGTGGGACTGCAAACTGGTGCGGCCAATCTGGAAATCAGTATGGAGATTCCTGGGAAAGCTGGGAATGGAACCACCATTTGACCCAGCTATTGCCCTTCTTGGACTTTTCCCCGAAGACCTTAAAAGAGCGTACTACAGGGATACTGCTACATCGATGTTCATAGCAGCACAATTCACAATTGCTAGACTGTGGAACCAACCCAGATGCCCTTCAGTAGATGAATGGATAAAAAAAATGTGGCATTTATACACCATGGAGTATTACGCAGCACTAAAAAATGACAAAATCATAGAATTTGCAGGGAAATGGATGGCACTAGAGCAGATTATGCTTAGTGAAGCTAGCCAATCCCTAAAAAACAAATACCAAATGTCTTCTTTGATATAATGAGAGCAACTAAGAACAGAGCAGGGAGGAAGAGCAGAGAGAACACCTTTCTACATCTACATTTCAGAGCATTTATCTGCAGGATTTATAAAGATCTCAAAAAATTTTACAGCAAAAAATAAAATTAAGTAAAATAACCTGATCAATAAATGAACAAAGGAACTGAACAGGCACTTCACAGAAGAAATGTAGCTCATCAACAAATTTTGGAAAAAATGTTCAACATTTCTAGCAATTAGGGGCAGATCAGGAAAATATATTTGCTAATCACATGTCTAACAAATTATTTTTTACCCAGATACATAAGGAATTATATCCCATCATTCATAAGGAAACAATACAATTAGAAAATGGGCAAAGTATTAAATAAAAAGTTAACCAAATATGGTATACATATGAAAAAAAATCATTTTAAACATTGTCTATATAATCATTCACCTGTTGTAGGACATAAATTAAGCCATTAGTTGATAATTCTATACATATTAGAATAGGTAAAATAAAAATACTATCAATGCCGAGTGCTAACGAGGTTGCACTGAAAATATAAATTTGTGTACTCACACCTGAAATAGTTAAACAGTTTCTAATAAAATTAAAGGTAAACTGTGAACTGATTTATCAACCCCACTTAATGTTCACCCTAGCAAAATGTTTACACAAAAATTCTAGAAAAATGCCCACATAAATTTTGATTTTAGTATATAAAATTTGGAAACAATCTAAATGTTCTTCAACAGGTGAATGAATTACACACACACTATGAAATTTCATGGCACTATGCTCCAAATAAAGCACACATAAAAAATCTACAGAATAAGTTAATAATTCTGTTTCAGTATCAATTCCCTAATTTTGGCAACTATAAAATGAAAACTTATTATCAAAGGCAAAGCCCATTGAATGACACATGAGAACTCTGTACTATTTTGGTCACTGAATCTAACATAAATTGAATTTTTTTATCTTTTATTTTCAAACACTATGAAGACAGGCAACTTACCTCCTCAAAAAATGTTCTTTTGAAGGAGTAATAGAAAGAAAAGCTCTGTTTGAACCAATTTAAGAGAAAAATTAAAGTGTTTAAAACAAATAAAAAATTTTTAAAAACAAGAAAAACACTGTAAAATAAGAATTTCCAGGAATTTACTGAGTAGAAAAATTTAGTGTTAAATAGAGAAAAATCAGATCAAAGGACCTTTTTTCTCTATTCATATATAAATTTTTCTACTGTGTTAAGAGGGTAGATCTCATGTTAACTTAACAAAATTTAAGTACATACTGCGTACAGCATTGTTAATATAGCTAATCTTGTGTTGCTATGACAAAATACTTGAGGCTATGTACTTTATAAAGGGATTTTTTTTTTTTTTTTTTTAGGTCCAAGAGCATGGTATTACTATCAGCTTCGTGGCAGATAATGTGACTTAGAAGAACATGAAAGACAGGTATCACATGATGAAAGAGGAAGCAGAAGAGTGAGCCTAGAAACCTGAACTAGCTTTATAACAACTCAATCCAAAGGTAAACTCAGCTAGTCCTACAAGAGCAAGTAGTCACTCGGGACAAAGACATTAATCTTTCTTAAAAGCCCCACTTTGAAGTTTCCAACACAAGAAACTTTGGGAGACAAACCACAGCATTAACTACAGGACAAAATTGTACAGAAAATTTCCTAACTGTATTCATCTTGTATAACCAAAACTTTACACTCACTGCATGGAAATTCCCAGTTTCTCCTTCCCCTACTGCCCTTGGCAAACACCATTTGCCTCTCTACTTCTGAGTTTGACTATTTCAGACACATTCACATAAGTGCAATCATGCAGTATTTATCCATCTGTGACTGGTGTTGTTTTACTTAGCAAATAGTCTTCCAGGATTCATCCATAGTGCCTCATATGGCAGATTTTTTTTTTTTTTTTTTATGGTTGAACAATATTCTAGGGATCTCATTTTCTTAATCCATTCCTCTCGATAGACATTTGGGCTGTATTCATTTGACTATTGTGAATAATGCTGTAATGAACATAGGAGTGCAGATATATCCTTAAGATCTTGATTTTAATCCTTTGGACATATACCCAGAGAGAAATTGCTTAATCATATGGTAATTACATTTTTAATTTAAGGAACTGCTATACCATTTTCCATAGCATCTATATGTAAATACAGTATACAAGGGTTATAATTCCTTCATATTCTGGGGAACATTTTTAATATTAGCTCTCATAGCACTTTTAAAGAGATATCTCATTGATTTTATTTTTTGGCATTTCCCCTCATAATTATTGACCAAGTATCTCTTTTTTTATACTGATTGACTTTGAGATTTATTTATTTATAATGCTGTCCATTTTTAATGAGGGTATTTTTTTTAATTTCCTGAAGATATAGAAGTTCCTTGTATATTTTTAATATTAAACCCATGTCAGATATATAGTTTGCAAGTATTTTTACTTCCCACTCCATAGGTTGCCTTTTCACTGTATGATTGTTTCCCTTATGCAAAAGCTTTTCAGGTTCATATAGTTCCAGTTGTCTAATTTTCCCTTTGGTTCTTGTGTTTTTGGTGTCATATCTAAGAATTCATTACAAAGATCAATGCCATGAAATTTTCTTTTATATTTTCTTTTAGTAGATATAATTTTTGAGATCCTATCAGGTTTTCATCCATGTTAAGCTGACTTTTAATGTGCTAAATGTTCCAATTTCATTATTTTGCATGCCAATACCCATTTTTACTAGCGCCATTTGTGAAGAGATGATACTTCCCTCAATATGTATTATATGGGAGATCAGTTGATTATACATTTTTGGGTTTCTTTCTGGTCTCTCCATTCTGTTTTGTTGATCCATATGTTTCTGTTCATGCTTGTAACATACTTATAGTTACTATAGTTTCATATGTATTTTCAAATCAGTTGTGACTCATTCAGTTTGTTTCTCAAGATTGATTTGGTAATTTGGGATACATTAGGTTCCAAGTGGATATTAATCCTGATATCAGAGCCAAAGACATTACATGAGGGGGAATACCAGCCAAGACCTATGATGAACATAGATGCAAAAAAAACTCAGCAAAATTTAGCAAACCAAATTTAACAGCATATTAGAAGGCTAAGACACCATGATGAAGCAGGTTCTCTCAGATGCAAGGATTATTTGATATATTCAAATTAATAAGTGTGATAGAACATACTAACAGATGGAAGGATAAATATATCCAAATAGCTGCTCAATAATCAATTGACAAGTTCAAAACACTTTCCTAATAAAACTTAATAAAATGATATAGAAGAAATATATCTTGACATAATAAAGCCAGAGCAGTTAACATCGTAATCAATAGTGAAAAACTGAAAGCTTTTCCTCTAAGATCAGTACTATTCAAAATAGTAGGGAGAGTCGGAACCAAAGAAATTAGGGAGGAAAAAGAAATAAAACATATTTAAATAAGAAAGGAGGGGTTGGGATTGTTCCTCAGTGGTAGAGCACTCACCTAGCACATGTGAGGCCCTGGGTTCAATCCTCTGCACCACATAAAAATAAATAAATAAAACAAAGGTATTGTGTCCAACTACAACTAAAATATAAATATTTAAAAAATAAATAAATAAGAAAGGAAGTAAAATTAACTCTGTCGGTGACATCTTACATGTACAAAAACCTAGTTATTCTCCCCCAAAGTGTTAGAATATACAGATGCAATAAACTTAAAGGATACTAAATCGGCATACTAAAAATCGTATGTGTTTATGTACATTAACAGTAAACTGTTTGAAAAAGAAATTGGGTAATACCATTTATACTGGTATCCAAGACTTAATTAGTCTTTAGAACAATTTACTAGATCTGTATGTACATGGAAAGCTACCAATCACTGAGGAAAGAAATTAAAGAAGACCCAGACAAATGGAAAGACATTGTGTGTTTGTGGGTTGGAAAGCATGATATTGTTAAAATATCCATATTATTTAAAGAAAGCTACTGATTGAATTCTATGTCAGTGGCACTTTTCACAAAAATAGAAAAACATGTAAAAATACAAATGCATATTATTTTAATAGGAAAAATATATAGCTTTATATTTTCATTGCAGTGCTGCATAGAAGGTTAAACTTAATGATTCAGAGGAGACAGCAGGATTGCTGGAGCTTTGTTTTGAAGAAACACAAAAGAGATGGGATCTAGTTCAAGGGTGGACTATGCCCTCAGATAGGAGCATAAGAACAGGAAGAAGGCACATTAAGGAGGTCTAGATGCAGGTAAGTATATGCAGTAATTGCTTTCTTTTCTTAAGAAATAAGAAATAAAGTCTTCAGTAGAGTCCATGATCAAGAGGACTGACTAAATATCTAAGATAAAAGGAATATAATTATTTTCCTTCCTTCTCTCAGAAGATTGAGAAAATTGAAAAAGTGAAAATATCTCCTAGGAGTGAAAGAGAATGAAGTGTGCACTAGCGATGAGTGATCATATATTTTTAGTATATGATCAGATGGAAGGATAAGTCTTTTTAGGTGTGATTTCCCTTGGTCATATTTAGTGAGGATTTACTTTGATCAATCTTTGGTAAAAGTAGCAGACAAGAACACAGGTGGACAAGGTAATTAATGTATTTTTCACAGATTAAACATGAAGATGTTTAATTCTAAGCTAGATAAAAAGGAAATTTGGGACTTTGAACAACTTCTTGATCAATGGGCTTTGTCACCTTTTTTTTAACACTTAATAATCTCTATGCTTTCATTGTAGAATCATATAAAGATCTTGCTTGTAAATTACACATAGAAATCTGGGGATGTGACTTAGCAGTAGAGCACTTGCCTAGCATATGTGAAACCCTTGGTTCAATCCCCAGTACTAACAAAAAAATAACAGTATACATATGGTACATATGTAAACTTACAGTTTTATATATAGTACTTTTTACTGCCTCCATATTAAGCGACATTTTCTAAAGATACAGGAATAAAATTACACTTTGATATTCATGCATTTCCTGCAAAATAACAAACTTTAAAAACATCTATGAGCATCATTAACATTATTTACAATGTACAGGCACATTTTTCTCTGAATGGAAGTATGTACTTAATCTTTTTGTACATAACTTATTGTAAATTTTTATTTCAAACACTACTAATAGTTTTGAGTTTATTAATCAGTCAGTAAAAATTTATTGTGTGCCCAGCACTACATCTATCTACTGAGAATCAGAGCATGTACATTCATTTCTTTCTTTTTAATTAGAGTTGGTTTCATGGAACTGAACATATTTTAAGTACACATATTGATCAAGTAAGGCTTCAGTGTAAAAACACCTCTGAAATTACTTTCTGTGATGTCTCTATCATATCTTTACATTCCACTGTGTAACTGCTGCCTTAGAATTTTCAACATGGTCATAAAGTAACTAAACCTTAGGTATCAAATTTGTGCTTGCACAGCATGCATGCTTGCAAATTCCATATATAAGCTGTTGAAGTTTGGAGATGATGTGGTAATTGCTACCTCACCAGAGAGCAAAGAGAAACCCTTATCTAAAAAGTACAGTAAATCACATTTTGATATAAGCAGTTCTTAATACAGTCAGATCTCTAATTACTGCCTGCCTCCCTGTCTGCCTACCTACAGATAAAAGTTTTATCTAGGTCAGTATGAATTATTATTAGTTGTAGGAGAGAAAAACCACAACTCAACAACTGCCACCTCAAAACAAAACAGAAAACAAAAATGAAAAAAACAACAAAATAGCCTACCTTTCAAAATTCAAGCTTAGGCAGACTAAGATTTCTTTTTTCTTTCTTTCTTTCTTTTTTTTTTTTTTTTTAAGAAAATATCCCAACTCAAGAATACCAAAAAAATCAACCACAGTTTAAAACCTATGCTTTTGTTAGGTAGCTAGTTCACCATGCCTGGGTGAGCAGGGAAAGGACAGGGAAGGGCGAGTAAAAAACATAGGGAGCCTTATCTGACAGATAAGAATCTGAAAGCCAGGGGCTTGGTATGTTAAAACTCCCCCCAACCATAATTGCATTCCCTTAATACTATTTTTTTTTCAGAGATCATATAATACCTTACCAGGTGACCTGTGTCTCTTTTATCAATAAGTCTGTCACAACCCCCAATAAAGTCAACAACCAAAACATCAAGACCCTCACAAATAATACTGGCTTCCGGGGATTCAATGGGTGACAAACTGATTAAACAGGCAATAAACTGAGGCAAAACCAGGGGACTCAATTTCCTCAATGAGCATCACACCATCCTCTCTTGGAGAGAGAGGGTCTTTCAAGTTCTTGTGCTATCCATCAAAAGTCAAAAAGCGGACCTGGGCAGAACTCACTGGAAACTTACAAGAGGGCAAGAGAAACATGCTGTCCCTCCCCTGAGAAGATCCACTCTCTCCCTGGGACTATCCCTTTTTCTTTGTTTCTATTCATTCTAATACATTCATGCTTGTTACTCTGAGTGACATGTCTGAAACCTTTCTGGCATGATTAAAAGAATCAGGGTGAATGGGGGTGGGGGTCTGCAGCTGCCTCAGCTTTGCTGCAGGCCCATGCCCTGTAACAGTGTGACTAAGCATACTTATAATAAAAGAAAACGTAGATGGATTTCTGAATGCCAAGACCAAGCATCTCATACCATACTATATTCCTGGGAACACCAAATATACATTGAGAGCACAGAGAATATTTGGCATCTCCACAGAAAACAATTTGTTTTCAATTGCAAATTTAAATGCTGAGGCTAAGTCTCAGATTTACAACTCAGTATCTGTGAGCTCATAGTTGGTCCCTTCATTTCCTTGGAACATGATGTGACCTAGTTATGGGAAATGGGATAGGGAAGTAAGTAATACATTGTAAAAACTCCTGCAGAAGATTATAGAATAGGATCAACAGGAAATGATCATAATCACTTACACTTAGGACTTTTTTAATCCATTTACTCTTTAAGTCTGCATTTCCAGGGAACTGAAATCTTCACTTGTCTAATTCAACTTATCAAAATGTTTCTAAGGGCTATTAGAGAATATTTCTGATGATTCTTTGAGAAAATACAAGTGTTGGCTTTAAGAAAAACTAAAATAATAGAAGACTTTGATTTAGATGTCCTTATATGGAAAGTCTATGTTTATAAACATTTCTTATATGTCAAATTAGTTTTATTTCAGCTGAATGAAAGAAAAAGCAGGTAGAGGAGAGGAAGGATAAAAGGGAGAACAGGAGAAAAAAGGAGAAGGAGGAGGAAGGGGAGCCATGAACTGAAATTGGTTTCCATGCATGTATGAATTTATCAGGATGAACCCAACTATTATCTATAACTATAAAGCTCTAATAAAAATTATATTTCATTCCTTACATATTAACTAAAATAATTTTGCTATTAATAATAAATATTAACTGAATTTGTTGCATGTAATTGAATAACAATTATTAATTAAACATTACTAATTGAATAATAATCATGGTTAGGTCTCATTATCACTACTTTTTGATTCTACAGATTCCCTTCACTTTGGATCATGGGAGCCTCTTCAACTTTTTCTAATCTTACAGAAGCAGAGTTAACACATTTAGTGGATCCAACATAAAACTAGGGTGGTAAAATATAACATACCCAAAATTTAAAGGTATTGTTTAACATATTTACATAATAATGTCATAGTCCGTTTTTCACATTTTCATTATATCACACCAAAGTAAGTTCTCCAAACAAATACAGACCAATTTATCCCTGTTCTGTTACCCTGATCTTCAGCATAAAAATGCTATTTGATAAGTTAGGACATGTGGTCTTCAAAGCTCAATAGACCTGGCTTAAGAAAGAATTCATTAACCTATATACTAACTTATGTATTTACTCTTTCAACATTGGCTACCATGTGAAAGCAATATAATGGGTACTGAGTAAACAGGTGTTATCAGAGCCCTCAAAAATTTTCTGCTAGGAAAACCAAATAATATGAAAGTAAATAATTAAGGAATTTCATTTTGTGACAGCAGCTTATATGTGAAAGAGTGACAGGAACTGTTACTTTATTAGTTACACTGTTGTAACTAATCTAGAAAGATGCACCCACCTCACTCCTAGTCCATGAATCATGTACTCTTGTATTTATACCCAGTGTAGTCTTCTGCCCTGCTATTTGATATGAACATATGACTTTATTTTGGACAATAAAATTCAGAAAAATTGATATTGCAGGACTTTCATGCTAAAATTATAAAAAACATGGCAGTTTTTGAGTCTCTTGCAATATCCGTTCTGGAAGCCAACATTCCACGAGAAGGTCAGGTCATACGATATTCAGGTACTCAACTCCAATTGGGCTTCTTGCCAACAGCAAGCATAGACTTGTATCTCTGCAGAGCCTTCAGATGACTGACTACCATCTCATCTCCCATCTTACTGCACTGCAATTGCCTAGAGACCTTAAGAGAAAACCATCTAGGTGATCCCGGTAAACCCACAGAATCTTAAGTTTATGGCTTTTATATCAACCTTTTCCCTTCCCAGTATTCTGTTATCCTTGGACAGTTCTGTAATTCCTAACCTTTGGAGAGGATATTTACTTGCTTTATTAGCCAAGAATCTGTCAGTTGTGAGTGTACTATGTGTGTGAGGGATTGAATCCAAGTTTGTGTTAGCTAAACAGAATTTAACAGTTCCTATACTGAAAAGGCCAACTATATATCAAGTCTGGTCAGTTTGCTCCAGAGATGCAGAGCATTTTTATGAAGCTAATCTTATCTTCCTCTCTCCCATCTTTTCACTGTTTTTTATTATATAGTCTTGGTTTAGAATTTACCATATAGACACACTTTTGGCAACTTCTGTGTTACATGGTAATAGCTCTTCAACTCTCATAGGTGCTTGTTTCTGTGTTCCTGTAGTTTTAGCAGAGGTCCCTGATTGTGTCTTTTCAATTGAGAAATAACCTTACACATCATTCTTATGCCCTCCAGGTAAAGTGACCACAGTAGTCTGGCAAGGTCACTGAAAAACAATCTGGGCTATTTGCTGGAACTACAAGAAAACAGTCACTCTTCCCTAAGGGTCGATAAACTGATAGAATATTGATTAGTTATGCATTAAATACTTTGGACATATTCATACTAAAAATGTTTTTACTGTTTGAATTTAAATGTTTGCAGTTCAAATATAACTCAACATTGGTATTTTTGTTAAGTCTGGTGACCTAAAGAGATTATTTACATACATGATGAATGAATCTTTCCAGATATGTTACATGCATGTCCTAAAGGGATACTCTTAATTAAAATGATCAATGAATATTTAAACAAATACGCATCATGAATAGCATTTGTTTGCAAAGAATTATTGTATATGGTATTGGATGTGGTTCCAATTCACTCATATAAAGACTCTAAAAGAGCTTATAGAATTAGCAGAATGTTGGTAGTTGGAATAACTTGTATATGGGGAGGAGAGTTAGGGAAATATTGGTCATAGGATATAAGATCTCACAAAGGGGAAAGATATTCAATATGGTGGCTACAGGTAATAAGAATATATTGTATTCTTGAAAAATGCTAAGAGAATGTTAAATATTCTTACCACTAAAATGATAACCATGTGAGACAACTCACATATTGGTAAATTTTGTCAACCTACGATGAATATATACTTCAAAATATAATTTACATAAGTACATATCATTTTATCTGTTACAGATAAAAGTATCTGAAGCCATTTTCATTTAAAAAAACTCGTTATAAAAGCATTCTGAAACAAGTTCATTATCCTCATTTAACCAAAAAAAAAAAAAAAAAAAAGCAAATTGGAGCACAGAAAAGCTAAAATAATTGCTAAATGTGATACAACTAACTATAGCAAAAACAGTACCAACATGTGTGGGTCTAGAGATCTCTTCCAGTTAACTCTTTTTTCATCTCTATTTCATTTCAAGGTGAGATTGCCAAAATTTATGTGATGAAGAATAAACTTTCACTTTTCTATTCATATTTTCATAACCAGCTTTCTAGGGCTGTCACTGCAAAAGTTATACTTGCTCCATATACTTGAATTCCAAAGGTGGTAATATTTCTTGTAAATTAACAAGACCAATCAGCCCCATTAGAATGAAGCTCACTATTTCTAATTTGCAAATAGTTTTCTAAAAAGAGGGTAAATCTAGTTTAACCTTTGGAGAATTTTTCCTACAGCCTTAGCTTCCTGCTGTCATCCTGTGTCATTGTGGAAGGCCTTTTCTTATCGCTAGGGCAGATGATGTTTTTACTGTTACACAGGCACCTATTTTAGCTCAGCATCATACACAGGAAACTAGTATTTTCACAAGGGAAGAACTAAAAATAGTCGTGTTCTTCACTCATGGAGTCTTGATACTTTTCATGGTTTGGGTATCAGGAGTGCCCTGATATCTCCTGTTATTGAAGGAATATTCAGAGGCAAAATCATTAAATTATGAAAAGTGTAACCTAATCAGCCCATCCTAGTTTTAATTGACTGACCAGATGGTGACTTCAGACAGGCGTGACATGGCTGGTAGAGGAAGGTCACCAAGATGCTCTGGAAGTGTAAATTTTCCCTCTGATTCCTTATCCCTTCTCTCTAGCTGTTTCCCAATCTCATCATGAGTCGAGAAGCTTTCCTCCACTGGTCCCTTTCCCCATGGTGTACCTGCCTCACTTGGACCTAGAGCAATGGAGTCAGCTATCCATGGACTTAGGCCTCTGAAACCATGAGCCGCAAATAAACTTTCCCTTCTCTAAGTTGTTCTTATCAGGTATTTTGGTCACAGTGATGCAAAAGTTAACTAAAACAATACTCAAGGTCTTAGTCCAAATATTCTTCCACACTCTTGGGGAGAGGGTTAGGAATGAGACTCCTGAAAGAACTTCAACCTTATGGACCAGAATATCCACAATCCTTTGAATTCACAAAAGAACTGGAAAGAAGATTAAATTCTAGCAACACTTCTGTTATATAAATTAGGCTTTTCTTCTGTCATTCTTTAATAATGGAGGTGTTCTAAAAATATCACAGATGAGAAAAATGTAAATTCTATTTCACTTTTCATTGGAACATTTCAGTCCCATTTCTGGACTCCAGAGGAACATATTTTTACAAAAGCTGCTGCTATAGTTCAGTGGTCAACAGAATTATACAGGCTCTGAACTAGATTATAAAGATATTTTAAAATTTTCTAAATAGAGGTTGACATTTTTATTTTTGGCTTGTTAAATACTGCTAAAATATGCATGATCTCCTGGCCAATTTCCAACATGACTACTAAAGGTAAATAATTTTAATATAAGCATATTATGGTTAAAAACTTCTGAATAAAACATGTGCAATCTACATGGTTTTTAAGGATCAATTTATATTTCAAATTCTCACACATATATGCCACAATAAAATGTTTTAACCCATTCTAAAAACATTGTCAGTTCACTTAGCAAAAACAATTTTTTAAAAACAATTGACTTCAATGGGTTATATATCCCTAATTTTCAGTTGTCCTGCAAACAGTAACATTACGTTCTCAGCACAGAGAGTCATATGTTTTCTTACAGAGATGTTCACACAGTAAGTGGAAGACATTTGTGCTTATTGTGTTAGTCACCTTTCATTGCCATGACCAAAATATCCAACAACTTAGAGAAGGAAAATTTGTTTCAGGCTCATAGTTTCTGAGGTTCAGTCCATGATTGGAAGGAAGACTGCAGGCCTGAGGTGAGGTAAACTGTCACAGCCGACAGGTGTGGTGGAGGAAAGTTGCCTAGTTTATGGCAGCCAAGTAGCAGGGAAAGCATACACAAGAAAGGAGCCAGAGACAAAATATAGTCCAAGGCCATGGCCCTAGCAACCTTTTTCCTCCAGCCACACCCTACCTGCTTACAGTTACCACCAAGTGTAGAAGTTCTTTCAAATTATAGATTAATCCACCAATTAGGTTACAACTCTCATAATCTAATCATTTCACTTGTGAACATTCCTGTGCTGCCTCATACAGGAGCTTTCTGGGGACCTCTCATATCCAAACCATAAAACTTATATAGGGAAAATTTATAAATGAACTTGCAACAAGTCACTTGTCACTGGCCTTGGCAGAGGAGAAAACAGACACTCTCGTGCCAAACTGCCATTCATTTTCTTTTGTAGAGTCTCAGCTGTCTCTTAGGTAAAGTGAGACTTTTCTCAGGGTATAGTAGCTTGACTTTTCCTTTACCAAGAAAAGACAAGGTGGGGAGTTGAGCTGATCCAAATCTATATGTAAGAGAAACCTATAACCATGATTTTGAAAGTGAACCTCTTGACTCCCCCCGCCCCCCCCCCCCCTTTTTAAGCAATCATCAGGATTTAAAACAAACAAACAAACAAACAAAAAAACCTTATTCTTTGGGATTATACTGGATAAGCTGTTCCCAATCTCCCTGTATGGGGCAGAGCAATTGATATGTCAAACATAACTCAATCCTCTAAAAATGAAGTAACATATACCTTTTTTTATGACAGTGATCTATAGGGTATGAAAAAACTACTTTATAAACTTGGTACATATTTCCAAGGGGAAATTCCTAACCAATTATGTGTCATTGTCCTACACAGAATTGAAAATCTGGACTTAATGTGTAAGAACATAGCCAATCAGCTGGGTCTGTACCCTGTCACTTATGAGATGACTAAGAATTAGCCTCTTCAAGCATTAGTTAAGTGAATTGATAATACTGAATGAGAAGATATGTGTAAAACACTTATGTAATGTCTGGAACATAATAAATAAAGGCCATTATCATGATAAAAGCATGTTAACTAACCATTACTAAGTAGAATTCAAAATAAACAATTTCTATTATGAAACATTCAAAGAAGTGTTTCATTTAAAGCTGGCCTTTTCTGACTATGCCTCTGTCTGCTTTGCTATATTCTCACTTCTTTGGAAGGTTTGGGAAGCTTTGAACTGAGGGTATAATGATTTTTTTTTCTACATTTTTTTTTCTCTTTAAGAATCTCTATTAGTCCTTTCTTTGGAGTTTTTATATTATTATTGTTGCTATTGTCTAGTCCTTTCTTTGAATATACAGTTATTATAAAGGCCCAGGACTGACCAGGCTTGAGAAAATGACTAATGCTAACTAAATTTCAGTTGAGACCAAGTCAAATACCAGAATAACAAATAATTAATTTTAAACAGAACAAATAGAGGTCAAAGAGATTGTAAATACTTGTATTGGCATAATCACCTATTCTTTGCCTTTGTCAAGTTATTGAAAAGCCAACAATATTAAGAGGCAACATTTTTTATTTAAAATAAACATTAAATAAAAAATTATTTTTAATTTACTTGCAGAAATTTCTTAGAAGTACCAAAGGCAAACTCTGTTCTGCAATCTGAATAAATACATAGGAATCAAAAGGTTACTAAAAGATCATGGACTCAGAAGGAAAGGATGTCCATAATTCAAATGTTAATGGCAGTAGGTTACAGCATAATTTTGTCACAGGTTCTGTAAACCTCACAACCTATTGCCTTAAATTGCCTACAGCCATTTCCACTTAGGATTTAGCTTTCTCATTAACACTGACATGTCTTAAATCCATTAGCTAAGATTTCTTTTCCTGCAGACATCAAAGACAATATCACCTCTAAAGTTGCCACTTCTGTTGACATTCTTCTGTCCCCTTTCCAGGTCACAAAATATAATGAACTCTCACAAAGTTATAGTTTGGATATGCTAATACAGAAAGCAACAGAGACTATAATCTATTTATGAGTCTTCTAGGTCTGAAAAATGCTTTCTCTCCTCCCATCTGTCTTTATCCAATAATTTAACAAAGGATAATGGTATTTTCTTAGTTCTGGGTGAATACAACTCGCTATAAACCATAATTAAACCATAATGATAACAGAGGTACTAGATTTTGAAGAATTTTCATCCCTAGAGGTTCTGGCAACCATTGTTTCTGAGGCTCAATACATAAACCCAACCCTGGATTGGGTCACATATTCCCTCAATTACGATTTTTATTAAAAAAAATAGGTATTTTACTAAAATCATAAGTATTAATTGAAAGTTAATTATAGTTATATACCTATGAAAACCTCATTTTTAAGGAGTAAAAATACTGACAAAACACAAAATGATTTATTTTCTAATGACAAATGCATTCAATTTTTTCATGTTTCTCTACTCTTGTGGTTATTCTTCATCCAAGTAGTAATTTTCATCAAATCACATTAAACATTTTATTTGAGCCCAAATACTTGTATAGCTCTTTGCACCAGTGATGTCATTTAAACATCATTATGTGTGCAGGCTTCATATAACTGGGCCTATTTTTAGCTTTATCATGTTAGTTCAATATTCACCATATATTAAGCATTTGAACATCAAGCATTTTACTGAATACTAGGAATAATAACATACACTGTATTCAAGAAATTTATATTAGGAAGAAGAGAATCATGGAACTATTGCATTTAATATCACAGTTGCTCTTACAGGTATATACAAGAGGACTCAAAGACTTTGGTTTTCAAGTTCATGTTCCACTACTTCCTAGCTGTGATGCCTTGTATAATTACTTAACTTTATAAGAATCAGTATCTTTAGTTATAAAACAGAAAATGCAATTCACATGATTGTTGAGAGAATGAAGCCAAATGCAACATTAAATTGCTTGACATGCTATCTACTTAGTAAATATTTGCTATTGTTATTGGGATACAGCTTTTCTATTAGTGTTTTTTGTCATTAAATGTAGTAGTAAAATGGCAGCATAAAATAATGTTGTAATGAAGTAAATATCAGCTCAACCATTTATAGTAGAGGGACACAAGGCAACTTAATTACATTATGCCTATAAAAGTAGTACCTAATGTTTAAGATCACTGTTAGCATATACATATTTTTCTATGTACATAAGTAACTATGTACTACATATGTAGTAACTATGTACTACATATGTAGTAACTATGTACTACATATGTAGTATATATAATTATATATATATATACACACACACACACACACACACATACACACACACTATATATATAACTAGTACTTGTCATGTCAAAAGCTCTCAGTACATGTTTGACAGTATCATTATATTTCAGTTCAACTGCAAGATTTACTGGAGAAAATTACCTAAATTCTGAAATTCAAACTGCAATCTGTAGACCATCAGCCTCAGGATTACCTGCAAGTTATTAGCAATGCAAACACCTGAGACCTGACCCAGCCTAGCCAAGAGAATTTCTGGGGAGAGTGCCAGAAATCTCTTTTATATTAAATAGATTTTTATTGTTTTATTCACATTTATGGTTAAGTACAGATCCATGCAAACACAATACAATGTCCTGAATTTTATTTTTATGGTATTGTTGCTTGTGTACTGTACTGTCTTTTAAAATGTCAAAGCACTTTAATGGTCACAGAAATTTTATAATCAAATTTCTTAAGGAAGTTCAGGCCTATTTCCATTAGTAACTATTACAGGATATATATACACATACACACATGTGAATATATACACAAA
Organism: Marmota flaviventris; assembly: GCF_047511675.1. Taxonomy (NCBI): domain Eukaryota; kingdom Metazoa; phylum Chordata; class Mammalia; order Rodentia; family Sciuridae; genus Marmota; species Marmota flaviventris. The sequence goes on along the minus strand of NC_092498.1, from coordinate 67,963,012 downwards.
CACATCTCATACAAGAATATTTAAACTATAGTTATTATAGAAGCTTCAAAATTATAAAATAAATCATTTAAATCAGTTCATGGTCATTTCCCTCTTCTTTGTTCATTACACAGTGCTAAGCATCATTGTAAGTATTGGGGACATAATTTTGAGGTTTTGAGAGCAGAGTAAATAAGGGAAATGTATAGATATTAAGGACAGAATGTAAGGAAGCAGCTAGAACATGAGGAGCTGTAACCATGGTAAAGAGTTGGAGGTTATAGCCACCCACAAGAAGCTATAGGACCATTCCAAGCAGCCTCTGGAATAAGATAACGAGAACCTTAATACAATGTCACTCTTACCTCACTAAAGAGTATTGTTCACACCTTCCTTTGAGTCATGTCAAGTGCAGAAGTATAGGGACATTTCTAACAACTTTTTCTTTTGCCCGGTCCTGAAATCCCAACATAAACCTACAGATAAACTACAATTACCCTCAAATGTAAGAGCATTTAATTATTTACACGTTAGTATGTGTTAGCATATGAGTTCTACTCAGTGGTTTCTAGAGGAACAGAATCAAAAGTATGTATATATAATTATAAAAGGACTTATCAGATTGGCTTACATGATCAGAAGTTGGGTAGTCCGTGCCAAAAAGGCATTTTTGGGCTCCAGCTGGGGAAACCAGTAGCTTATCAGTCCAAGAAGCCTGAAGCTTTGAAATAGGAAGGACTAAGGATGCAGACTGAGTCCAAAGCTGAGAGCCTTTAAGACCCCAGCAAGTTGCTGGGTCAAATATCTAGATTCAGTATTTGAAGAATCTGGTAACCTGTTGTCCTCCAGCAAAGGCAGCAGCAAAAAAGCTCCCTGGCTCCAGAGACATGACCCTGTAATCCCAATGACTTGGAGGCTGAGGGAAGAAGATTGAGAGTCCAAAGTCAGCCTCAGCAACTTAGCAAGATCACATGTTAAAAAATAAAAATGGGCCGGCGCTGCTGGGTTCTTCTTGGGTACCAAAATACAAAAGACTTGAGCTTGTGCATGTGTGAGCCCCCTTTCCTCTTCTGCCTTTTATTCCATTTGAACCTGTTGTACTCCACCCACTTAAAGCAGCTGTTCCCCACAGGTTACCACCCACACCCACGCGCCAATTATCTCTGGAAAGACCCTTGAAGACTCATGAGGAAGCGCGCCTGAACAATTTTATTGGCGTGTCTCAATCCAGTCAAATTGACAACCAAGAAAACCCATCCAAAGTAGATAACGTATTTAAAATTCTCTTTGAGAAGTATGGAGTGTTATGTTTGTTGTCTCATGATAATTAGAATGGATTTTGGTTAGAAATGACTCATTTGGAATAATAAACAAAAAAAATAATTGTATGCCAACAGCAAATGCTCTTTGACTCTGCTATTGAAGGAAAGGAATATGATTTTAACAGGACAATTTATAAAAGTGAAAATGATAGTATGAGCCTGAACACCATTCTGGAACCACAGAGCACTCAGCGTCTCTCTAGAATTTTGAGTGATTCACTCATGCAGGACACGTGTCCTGCATATCTATCTAACCAGCAACAACCAACTGATATAACTGCGCCTCGGGCTGCAGCTGATTACAATAATTTAGTTTCTCAAAGTAAGTTAACCCAAATGAAGTTGATTTATAGTTCAGAATAATAAAATTTGCCAAGTAATTAATGATGTGTGCATGTGCCTGTGTTTGTAAGAGGGAGACAAGGAAAAGAAAAAAAATCTAGATGGCAGATTTTTACCTTAAAGGTATCCTGAAAGGATATTTTATATTGTGTTTAATAGTTCATAGAATCCTTAGATTAAAATACTAAAGTAATTATATTTTAATCATCTGGCAAATGGTCTTGATAATAAAGTAAAACATTGTCTATCTTAAATCAACATTTATGACAATTCATGAATCATGGAATTGCATTTAGCCCTGTTTAAATTCTTTCAGCACGTAGAACATAAACAGAAAAACTAAAAATATATTATTAAGCACAGAAAAGAGATTTTCAGGGGTAGTTATACTGTCCTAAAACCTTCTCATTCTGTAAGTTATGTAACTCTGTATTTGTACCCGGAGGTTCTTAATCACCAAAGGGAAAAAAAATACAATTTCTAAAATCACTGAAGTGTATTGACATGATATTTTCTCATTTAATACTGCTGAATAGGAAACTAAGAGTGAATAGACAAGTGTTTCTTTCCCCTCAAATCATAATATTAAAACTCACAAGTTTCCAAGTGTTATTAAAAATACAGTCTAAGCCTTTTCTAGAGACATAAACAAATTTTCCTCTTCCTTGTGCAAATTTAATCTCAATGCCCCTCATCTCAGGCACATGGTTTCCTTCTTAGGCACCTACTTAATACCATGTGTCTCAAATTTTGTCTGAAATATCACAGTGCTCATTCTGGCCCCCTCTGTTAGATAATCTCAAGTGTTAGATAATCTCTGTTTATGGATATATCTTTCTAATGGTGACTTAAACCTCTGTTTTCTATAACCAAGCACATTTTTGCTGGGTGTATTAACTAGGTATTTTGCAGTAGGTGTTAGGAGCTAGCTCAGATTGGTTTACAATTCTGATGAAGCAGAATTATAAAAGAAACAGGACATTTTTATGGAAGTCAAGGACAGGAATGTAGCCTCATTATAAGAAAGCTTTACACTGGAACAGGAGCAGAAAGAACTCTCTTGGATTTTTTTCTTCTTTCTGCAGGTTTTATTCTTCTATTCCTTATTAGTCCAACCATTTCTTCATTTTTTTCTTTTCTTTTCTTTCTTTCTTTCTTTCTTTCTTTCTTTCTTTCTTTCTTTCTTTCTTTCTTTCTTTCTTTCTTTCTTTCTTTCTTTACATAAGCAGCAGCAGCTGTCAATTTACTTAAAGTTTTTACACATGGAAAGAATGTATTGATTTCTTATGTCCCAATTCAAGTCCCTATTAGTGTTTAACTGAGTACTTAAACTTCTGGTTTGGGATTTTTTTTTTTCCAGTACCAGGGATTGAACTCAGAGGCACTCAGTGGAGCCACATCCCCAGCCCTATTTTGTATTTTCTTTAGAGACAGGGTCTCACTGAGTTGCTTAATGCCTTGTTTTTGCTGAGGCTGGTGTTGAACATTCTATCCTTCTTCCTCAGCCTCCTGGGATCTTTTCTTTCAATCTGTCTTGGGTGGGGATGGGGAGCAATTCTTGTTACAGAGATCTCAAGGGTGGTAGAGCAGCTCTCTCCCAGAGAGTCATTTGCTGGCATAGAACAGCATCTTCTCAACAGAAAGCGCTATTAAGCTTGTTTATTTTGGGCCATTTTAAAATTGTTTTCCAAGTAATTGTGTTAAAATATCCCAGTATCTACATTTTCCACTCTATTGGGTGTTGGCACCATCTAAGATCAGGGAGATTTTACAAATAACTACAGTAATGCAAATGCACATTTCCTTCAGCTTTGTTATGCCATATAATTAGGCGTGTGGACATCAGCATTCTGCATCTTTTTTCTCCAATCATAAGTCATTGGTATATCTAAGAAAAAAATACTTTAATAGATTTAAAAAAGGTATACAGCAATATACAGTGTGTGCTAATTTTGTGTAAAAGGTATAAAAGGAAAAAAAAAATTGAACATATATTTTCTTATAATTGCAGAAATAGAAATGAAAATAGCCATAAAAGTGATTACCTATGGATAGATAAGAAAACTAAGTAGAGGGATCAAATATGGAAATCATTAGTCTCTGTATAACCTGCTTATATATTAAAGTCATATAAATCATTTATACACTTAAAAATAAAATTAATTGAAATATAACTTTAACCTCTAAAATTGAAATTAAATTTACAAACAAACTAAATATTAATTTGATTGCATAGCCACCAAAGAAAAAAACAATTTTGAGTAACTCTAAAGCTTAATAATTTTAATATACATGTGAGGAAAAGAATAAATTATAAAGTCTCAAACTTTACTCATTTTGTTGTTGTTGTTTTCAGTGATAAGATTGGTATTATTGGTACTTTTTCTTTCCTTTTGTGTATGCTACTAGGGATTAAATGCAGGGCCTCAGAAGTACTAGGCAAGTGTATTATCACTGTGCTATATCCCCAACTTTGATATTATTATTTTAAATCTAATGTGTACATATACAAACATAGTAGGAAGCAATTATATTAATGTCTTGGGATATCTTTTTAATGTATCAGAAAAACATACAAAAGCTATACCAAAATCCATTGTAATGAAATTGATATTGAAACGTCTGTATGAACTCATTACTTTTTTCCTAATACATACATGCTAGCTGTCCACTGGAAACAATAACTACCTAATAGAAATAAGCATTTACTCTCAAAAACTGTGAACTATGATACTCTATTGTAACAAAGTATTGCTTGATCAAAAATTGACATAAGGAATGTTCAAGGTAATTTTTCAATATTTTTATGAGAAAATAAAAGAACAATAACTCTGATAATATTATATCAAAAAGACTGTGAAGAATGAGAGGAAAATTTGTGCTGCAAAAGTAGAACATGTTCTCTTGATTAATCATACATGAAATATATTTATAAAAAGAAAAAGTTGAGAAGGATGCTTAAAGAGAAGACATAGCCAAACAACAGTAATGATAATAGATAACAAACAGAACCTTACTGATCACCACTTAGGCATCTAGAGCTCTACTTCCTAACTCTGAAATTGCAATCAAAGGAAAATTTAATATCTCTCTTGCAGTTCCCAAATTAGCTATATTTTAGTATAACCCAATAATCCTGGCTAATGATGAAAAGTGCATTTCAGAGAAGAAAAATCTAGTTAATAGGTGAGAAGGAAACACCATAATTAAAGCATTGCCATTCTTCAGTTTGTAATGAACTAATTGTTTCTGACAGAAATAAACTATTTGATGAAAGATGGATGAAGAACTTGATGCAGGTCTTAGGCTTTGGGCATCAGAACCCATGATCAATCTTAACCTTATCAAAAGTCAGAAAATGAGATACTTTTTATCTCCCAGAAATAATATTGCCAAAATTGAACTTGAATCAAAGAAAACTTCCAGATTACACTTTACATTTTTAAGAAAAAAATAACCTGTCATATCAGCAATTTAAATGGCATCACAAGGAAGGAAATAGACATTCAAAAATGCTGTTCCTACCACTGAACAACTGGCTCGCTTTTTTCTAGTATGGTATTAGTATGGGGCAAGAGAAGGCAGTGGTTGGAGAGAAGAGATCATTCTAAAATAGCAAGTATCTAAGAAACCTAACAATCAACTTGCATCTTGTATGGGTGCTAATTTGAACAAACTGATTTTTCTTTTTTTAACTGAACCCCAAGGTGCTTTACCACTGAGCTACAACTTCAAACTTTTTTTTATTTTTTATTGTGAGAATGTGTCTCACTAAGTTGCCCAGGCTGGCCTCAACTAAACTTGTGATCCTTTTGCCTCAGTCTGCCAAGTCACGGGTTATAAATATGCACCATCAGGCACAACCAAACAAACTCATTTTATATAAATATTTTTAGATGATTGAGGGAACATGGATATGAATTGGTATTAAATATCAAGGAATTACTGATAATTTTGTCAGCTAGATAATTGTTCAAAAGAAAGAAAATTTCCATAAATTTCAAAGATGTATATAATTTTTTTTTTCAAAAATTACATAAGTTCATTTCTTTAAATAGGAGGAAATGATGAATAAAAGTTTTTTTTTTGAAATCTTTTTATTTTTTTTTTTCCTTCTCATTAGCAATTTTCTTTTTTTTTTTTTTCTTTTTTTTTTTTTATTGGTTGTTCAAAACATTACACAGCTCATGACATATCATCTTCCATACATTTGATTCAAGTGGGTTATGAACTCCCATTTTTTACCCCAAATACAAGTTGCAGAATCACATCGGTTACACATCCACATTTTTACATAATACCATATTAGTGACTGTTGTATTCTGCTACCTTTCCTATCCCCTACTATCCCCCCTCCCCTTCCCTCTCATCTTCCCTCTCTACCCCATCTGCTGTTGTTTAATTCTCTCCCTTGTTTTTTTTTTCCCCCTTTCCCCTCACAAACTCTTATATGTAATTTTGTGTAACAATGAGGGTCTCCTTCCATTTCCATAGTTTCCCTTCTCTCTCCCTTTCTCTCCCCCCACTCGTCTCTGTTTAATGTTAATCTTTTCCTCATGCTCTTCTTCCCTGTTCTGATCCTAGTTGCTCTCTTTATATCAAGGAAGACATTTGGCATTTGTTTTTTAAGGATTGGCTAGCTTCACTTAGCATAATCTGCTCTAATGCCATCCATTTCCCTGCAAAATCCATGATTTTGTCATTTTTTAGTGCTGCGTAATACTCCATTGTGTATAAATGCCACAGTTTTTTAATCCATTCATCTATTGAAGGGCATCTGGGTTGATTCCAAAGTCTAGTTATTGTGAATTGTGCTGCCATGATCATTGATGTGGCAGTATCCCTATAGTATGCTCTTTTAAGGTCCTCAGGGAATAGACCGAGAAGGGCGATAGCTGGGTCAAATGGTGGTTCCATTCCCAGCTTTCCTAGGAATCTCCATACTGCTTTCCATATTGGCCGCACCAGTTTGCAGTTCCACCAGCAATGTACAAGCGTACCCTTTTCCCCACATCCTCGCCAGCACTTATTGTTGCTTGACTTCATAATGGCTGCCAATCTTACTGGAGTGAGATGGTATCTTAGGGTGGTTTTGATTTGCATTTCTCTGACTGCTAGAGATGGTGAGCATTTTTTCATGTACTTATTGATAGATTGTATGTCCTCCTCTGAGAAGTGTCTGTTCAGGTCCTTCGCCCATTTGTTGATAGGGTTGTTTGTTATCTTGTTGTTTAATTTTTTGAGTTCTTTGTATATTCTGGATATTAGGGCTCTATCTGAAGTGTGAGGAGTAAAGATTTGTTCCCAGGATGTAGGTTCCCTATTTACCTCTCTTATTGTTTCTCTTGCTGAGAGAAAACTTTTTAGTTTGAGTAAGTCCCATTTGTTGATTCTAGTTATTAACTTTTGTGCTATGGGCGTCCTATTAAGGAATTTGGAGCCCGACCCCACAATGTGTAGATTGAAGCCAACTTTTTCTTCTATCAGGTGCAGAGTCTCTGATTTGATATCTAGGTCCTTGATCCATTTTGAATTTACTTTTGTGCATGGCGAGAGAAAGGGGTTCAGCTTCATTTTGTTGCATATGGATTTCCAGTTTTCCCAGCACCATTTGTTGAAGATGCTATCCTTTCTCCATTGCATGCTTTTAGCGCCTTTATCAAATATAAGAAAGTTGTAATTTTGTGGATTGGTCTCTGTGTCCTCTATTCTGTACCATTGATCCACCTTCCTGTTTTGGTACCAGTACCATGCTGTTTTTGTTACTATTGCTCTGTAGTACAGTTTGAAATCTGGTATCGCTATACCTCCCGATTCACACTTCCTGCTTAGAATTGCTTTTGCTATTCTGGGTCTTTTGTTTTTCCATATGAATTTCATGATAGCTTTATCTATTTCTACCAGAAATGCCGTTGGGATTTTGATTGGCATTGCATTGAACCTGTAGAGAACTTTGGGTAATATCGCCATTTTGATGATGTTGGTTCTGCCTATCCATGAACAGGGTACATTTTTCCATCTTCTAAGATCTTCTTCTATCTCTCTCTTTAGGGTTCTGTAGTTTTCATTGTATAAATCTTTCACCTCTTTTGTTAGGTTGATTCCCAAGTATTTTATTTTTTTTGAGGATATTGTGAATGGGGTGGTTTTCCTCATTTCCATTTCAGAAGTTTTGTTACTGATATACAGGAATGCCTTTGATTTATGCGTGTTGATTTTATATCCTGCCACTTTGCTGAATTCATTTATCAGTTCTAGTAGTTTCTTTGTAGACCCTTTTGGGTCTTCTAAGTATAGGATCATATCGTCCGCAAATAGTGATATTTTAAGTTCTTCTTTTCCTATTTTTATGCCTTTAATTTCTCTTGTCTGTCTAATTGCTCTGGCTAGTATTTCAAGGACTAAATTAAATAGAAGAGGTGAGAGAGGGCATCCCTGTCTTGTTCCAGATTTTAGCGGGAATGCCTTCAGTTTTTCTCCATTTAGAATGATGCTAGCCTGAGGCTTAGCATATATAGCTTTTACAATGTTGAGGTAAGTTCCTGTTATCCCCAGTTTTTCTAGTGTTTTGAACATAAAAGGATGCTGTACTTTGTCGAATGCTTTTTCTGCATCTATCGAGACGATCATATGGTTCTTATCTTTAAGTCTATTGATGTGGTGAATAATATTTATTGATTTCCGTATATTGAACCAACCTTGCATCCCAGGGATGAATCCTACTTGATCATGGTGCACAATTTTTTTGATATGCTTTTGTATTCGATTCGCCAGGATTTTATTGAGAATTTTTGCATCTATGTTCATTAGAGATATTGGTCTATAGTTTTCTTTCTTTGAAGTGTCTTTGTCTGGTTTCGGGATCAGGGTGATGTTGGCCTCATAGAATGAATTTGGAAGAGCTCCTTCTTTTTCTATTTCTTGAAATAGCTTGAAAAGTATTGGTATTAATTCTTCTTTGAAGGTTTTGTAAAACTCCGCTGTATACCCATCTGGTCCAGGGCTTTTTTTGGTTGGTAGTCTTTTGATGGCTTCTTCTATTTCTTCCTTTGTTATTGGTCTGTTTAAATTGTGTGTGTCTTCCTGACTCAATCTGGGCAGCTCATATGACTTAAGAAATTTATCGATGTCTTCACTGTCTTCTATTTTATTAGAATATAGGGTTTCAAAATACTTTCTAATTATCTTCTGTATTTCTGTAGTGTCTGTTGTGATATTGCCTTTTTCATCCCGTATGTTAGTGATTTGAGTTTTCTCTCTTCTTCTCTTCGTTAGCATGGCTAAGGGTCTGTCGATCTTATTTATTTTTTCAAAGAACCAACTTTTAGTTTTATCAATTTTTTCAATGGTTTTTTTTGCTTCAATTTCGTTGATTTCCGCTCTGATTTTAATTATTTCTTGTCTTCTGCTATATTTGCTGTTGTTTTGCTCTTCCTTTTCTAGGATTTTGAGATGTAGTGTGAGTTCGTTTATTTGTTGGTTTTTTCTTTTTTTGAGGAATGAACTCCAGGAAATGAATTTCCCTCTTAAAACTGCTTTCATTGTGTCCCATAGATTCCGGTATGTTGTGTCTGAATTGTCGTTTATCTCTAAGAATTTTTTGATTTCCTCCTTTATGTCTTCTGTAACCCATTGATCATTCAGTAACATATTGTTTATTTTCCATGTGATGCAGGATTTTTCCTTCCTTCTTTTTTCATTGATTTCCAGTTTCATTCCATTATGATCAGATATGGTGCATGGTATTATCTCCACTCCTTTATATTTACTAAGAGTTGCCCTATGGCATAATATATGATCTATCTTTGAGTACGATCCATGTGCTGCTGAGAAGAACGTGTATCCACTTGATGATGGTTGATATATTCTATATATGTCGGTTAAGTCTAGGTTATTGATTGTGTCATTGAGTTCTATAGTTTCTTTATTCAGCTTTTGTCTGGAGGATCTGTCTAATGGCGAGAGCGGTGTGTTGAAGTCACCCATAATTATTGTGTTGTGGTCAATTTGACTCTTGAACTTGAGGAGAGTTTGTTTTATGAATGTTGCTGCACCATTATTTGGTGCATATAAATTGATAATTGTTATGTCTTGTTGGTGAATAGTTCCTTTTAACAGGATATAGTGTCCTTCTTTATCCCTTTTGATTAACTTAGGTTTGAAGTTGAGTTTATTCGATATGAGTATGGCCACTCCTGCTTGCTTCCGAGGGCCATGTGAGTGGTATGATTTTTCCCAACCTTTCACCTTCAGCCTGTGTATGTCTTTTCCTATCATATGAGTCTCCTGAAGGCAGCATATTGTTGGATTTGTTTTTTTGATCCAGGTTACCAGCCTGTGTCTCTTGATTGGTGAGTTTAGTCCATTAACATTTAAGGTTACAATTGAAATATGATTTGTACTTCCAGTCATGTTTATTTATTTATTTATTTTAGTTTGGCTAGTTTTTACTTTTTGGTTGTTTTCCTCCGCCTTTACTGAGATACCTCCCGCTGTTGGTTTTGGGCACTGTTTTTCCATTCCTCTTCTTGTAGAATTTTGCCCAAATTGCTTTGCAGTGCTGGTTTTCTGGCTGCGAAATCTTTTAGCTTTTGTTTATCGTGAAAGATTTTAATTTCATTGTCAAATCTGAAGCTTAATTTTGCTGGATACAGTATTCTTGGTTGGAATCCATTATTTTTCAGCGTTTGAAATACATTGTTCCAGGATCTTCTCGCTTTCAAAGTCTGTGATGAAAAATCAGCCGTTAACCTAATTGGTTTACCCCTGAATGTGATCTGCCTCCTTTCCCTCGTAGCTTTTAATATTCTCTCCTTGTTCTGTATGTTGGCTATCTTCATAATTATATGTCTTGGAGTTGGCCTATTACAGTTTTGGATGTTTGGGGTCCTGTAGGCTTCCAGGATTTGGCAATCCATTCCATCTTTCATCTCTGGGAAGTTTTCTAGGATTATTTCATTCAATAGGTTGTCCATTCCTTTGGCTTGAATCTCTGTGCCTTCTTCTATCCCAATGACTCTCAAATTTGGTTTTTTGATGAAATCCCATATCTCTTGGATAGATTGCTCGTGAGATTTAAGCATCTTTTCAGTATTGACTATATTCTTTTCAAGTTGATAAACTTTGTCTTCATTATCTGATGTTCTGACTTCTACTTGATCTAGTCTATTTGTAATATTCTCGTTAGCATTTTTAATCTGGTTTATGGTTTCTTGCATTTCTAAAATCACTGTTTGGTTTTTTTTTAAGATCTCTATCTCCTGGTAAAGCTCGTTCTTTGCAGTTTGTATTTGTTTGTTTAGTTGGTTTTCAAAATATACTTTCAATTCTTGGATTTGCTGTCTCATGTCTTCTCTAAAATTCCGTTCCATCTGAGTTAGGTATGCCTTGATTTCTTTCCCTGTCCATGTTTCTGATGCTTCTAGGTCCTCCTGTAGATTTAAGTTGTCCTGCATTATCTGTACTCCTTTTTTCCCTGTTTTTTTCATGTTGTTCACGTTACTTTCCAGCTCTATTTGACTGCTTTGTAACTGCCTTCTCCTATACATTTGTTTTGGCTTTGTTTATATCTGTTGTTTCTCCTTTGTGGTGGGAGATTATGCCTATAGATGTTGGGCTTTATTGTACTTTAGAGCTGATTCATTCAATTTATAAAGGGCTTCCGGATTTTGTATGCATATAGTGATTTGTTTTTTGTTCTTAGGACTTTATGTTGGGTGCTATGAAGGTATACGGGTTAGTATGTCTTGGCTACTTTAGAAGATTGCTCTACTGAAGGGGGATGCTAACCGTCAATTGGATCAGGGTGTTGGTAGTAGCTAGGTATTTAGGAGCACTATAGACAGCCTCGAAACATTCACCTGTTTGCATTTAGACAGTTACACGAAATGGAGGACGTAATGCTTGGGATGAAAGTTGGGGGGATGGGAAAGGAAGGTGCTCTTGAAAAGTAAGAAGGAGGGGGAGTTAGATAGCATAGAGGAGAATGGAAAGAACAATAAAACTTGGAAGGGGAGAGAAAGAGGGAAAAAGGGAGAGAAAAGATAAAATAAAATAAGAAATAAAATTAGGTCTTAGAGATCCATTTTCTTCTCTTCCCGTAGGCAAAGCTGTGCCCTCCAGGCTGAGATTTGCCCTCAATGTGTCAACAGCAATCCCTGTAAGGCGGCTCCTGGGAGTCTCTCAATCCTGTTGGTCCAGAGCCGTTTCACTTCTACGGCCCCTCCTCCCCTTCCTCCTGCCAGCCAGCCAGGTCCTGTGCACCGGAGGAGGTTCTCCAAGGATTTGGTTACACTTTCAGCACCTCTGGGTGCTCTATTTCCCTAATGACTGAGCACTCTCTCTGTCATTCATCTAAGCCCCAGTGCTGTGGAGCTGTGTTCTGGGAGTCAATAGTTTAATTTTTCCTGACCCCTTTGGTGGGCACACCTTCGGAGTCTGGCGGCTAAGACCATTGGTGTCGCCACTGGTGGTAATGGGAGTTGGGGGTCGAGGATCCCATCTGCTTCCCTCAGCCCCTACAATCACGACCACTCCGCTAGCAGTAGGAGGAGTTGGGGGTCTGGAGTGTCCTCTGTTTCCCTCCGCCCCTACTGTCACGCCCTCTCAGTTGGCGGTTGGGGGAGTTGGGGGTGGGGAGTCTTCTCTGCTTCCCTCCGCCCCTACAGTCACGCCCACGTCACTGGCAGTATTGGGAGTTGGGGGTCGGGAGTCACTTGGCCCTTACAGTCACGCCCATGGAGAGATTTTGAAGTTTCCCGGTTGTTTGTATCTGATGCGGGTGGGAGTCACACACCTGCCAAAGTAGATTCCGCTGGGAAGGAATCTCTTTGGCCGAACTTTGGTGACTTCCCCTCTCTGCAATGGCGGGCCCCTGCCTCCTTGCTGGAGTGTCCGAAGGGAGGGGTGGAACTGGCTTGTCTCTGGTCTGACCCAATCTCTGGTTTTAGTTCCCAGTTCGCTATTTCATAAAGGCTTGGTTAGATTTCCTTCACGCCGTCTCAGGGGGGGAGCCGTTTGCCGGGTGGGTGGGGCCGTTCGCAGTGGGGGCGGGGCCGTTAGCAGAGCTTGGAGGGCACAGGCTGTCTGCCGGGCAGGGACCCTTCTCGAAGCGCAGGGCCGCTGGGGGCCGACTGCAGAGCCTGGGGTAGTGGCCGCGGGCGGGGTGCCAGCAGAGCCCGGAGGGCGGGGGCCCCGTTTGCCGGGTGGGCGGGGCGTTAGCAGCGCCGGGAGGGCACAGGCCGTTTGCCAGGCCAAGCAGGGATCCTTCTCGCTGCGCGGGCCGCCGGGGCCGCCTGCAGAGCCGAGCCTGCGCTGGCCGGGGGCGGGGCCGCCAACGGAGCCGGGAGAGCGGGTGGGGGGGGCGTTTGCCGGGTGGGCGGGGCCGTTTGCCCGGCCAGGCGGGGACCCTTCTCGGCGCGCCGGCCGACGGGGGCCGCTTGTAGAACCCGGTAGGCAGTGGCCTCGTGGCTAAGAGCCGGGCGGGCGGGGTGGCCGATCACCGAGCGAGCGGGGCCGCCAGGAGAGCCAGGATGGCGGGAGCCGTCTCCTGGGCCAGGTGTGGACCCTTCTCACTGCCCCGGGCCGCCGGTGGCCGCTTGCAGAGCCGGTTGGGCGGTGGCTGCAGGATTGGACCTCTGCGCCTGCGGCCGGCCAAGATTCACTTGTCTGGGGCCAACTGTCACCTCTAATATAACTTACTACTTCCTGGCAGGTCTCCTTTCAGCGGAATTTTGCTAGAAGTTCCTCAGTAGGTAGAATGTAGCTGTTTTAATGGGTGTTTCTGATCCGGTTAATGTGGAGATACTGAAAGTGCTGCTTCCTTGCCGGCCGCCATGTTGGATCTCTTGAAATCTTAATAGTGATCAAATCTGGATAGTGTGTGTATATAAGGTTGTCTTAACTTCTGACTAGTTTTTTCTCTTTTATATGGAATATATATATATATATATATATATATATATATATATATATATATATGGTATTTTGAATTTTAAAAATATAAATTAGTATATATATTAAAAAATATATAAACTATTTCTGCCAGTAAGATTTGCAAAGTATCATCAGTACCTTAGACTGGAAACTTGAGTCTATATACTTATATATACGTCCCATGGCATCAACATGGGATGCATATAACACTAGAAAAACAAAAGTAAATATGACAACCAAGATAGAAAAAAAAAAACAGTAACAAAACAACCAGAATATTCTTTAATTTACTCTCTGTTCAGAGCTACTACTATATTTAATGAATCATTTTAAAAGACAAATTTTAGAAAACCACATAAAGGAAAAAAATTATGTCAAAGCTGGTTGGTTTGGCTGTGGCAGTGTTGACAGTATTGGCTGGTGGCATTCGATCGTGACCATCTCTTCCCAACATGCTGATGTGATGTTAGTAGCTAGCAATTGGCCATAATCAAATATTTATACCAAAAAAATTGGCAGATACTACAGATAATGCTCACTTCTTCCATTAAGCAGTCACGAGCACATCTGTAGTTATATGAAATGTGTTTTCAGTGGGGCCCAAAAAATATCATCTCTTTCTGTCTGTCAGACTACAGACATGAAAATCACTATTGCTATTGTATAACTGGCACCGACAAGAGCAACTTAGTCCTTAGAATCTATTAAGGTAAAGTCCTTGTTGCCCATTCTTGGTCAGGGAACAGCTCACCTAAGAAAAAATCTGAATTTTATGAAACCCAAATGGATCCAAGCTTTTGACTCCCATTAAACAAGTGTAAATAGAAAATAAGAAAAATAAAAACAGATCAGGTTTGTTTTATAAGAGGATTAACAAACAAATTAGCAGTATCATTTCAATTGTGAACAGATGTCTATAAATAACATCCCCCATCTCACTTCCACATCCTTGGTACAAGATATGGAATTGACAAGAAAGCAAGATTTAGGGAAAAAAGAAAGAAAGAAATACTGCTGGGATAATTGGGAAAAAACTCAGGAAAAAAAAAATCAAGTTGGAAACAGAATTTTCACCCTAAACAAATTAATGGAAAATAGACCTAAATATAAAATACCAAAAATATTTGGGAAGACAACATTGAAAAGTATTTATATCACCTTGAGTTGACTATTTAGTTTTCACACCAAAATCTAAAAAAAAATAAAATAAAAATTCTGATGTTAGATTTTATTAAAGTTAAAATCTTCTCTATAAAAGCTACTATTGAATGAATGGAAAAGCAAAGGCACAATCTGAGAGAAGGTATTTATGAAAATAAATATCTGAAAAGCATATGAAAATATGTTCAACAAAAGATGTCTTTAGGAAAATGTAAATTAAAACCATCACTTCCCCCTACACACCTATTAGAATGGCTAAAATACACTAACACCACCAAATGTTTGAGAAGATGTGGAACAGTGGGAGCTGATATCTGTCGCTGGGGGAATGCAAAGTAGTACCAACCACTTGGAAAAACACTTTAGTGATATTTAACAAAATTAACTTGTTCTTTCCATAAATGTCAGGGATTGGGGCAGGAATGATGTGTAGGTGAAGCATGATGAAGTTCTGGGGCCTCTCAATAACCAAAGCTGAAATAATTTGATCCAATAAATAAATAGTATTGAACTACAAGCCAATGTGTAAAATGAATATCTGTGAATCCATGTTAGTACAAATCCTTGAGTAATAAATAAATGTTGAAGAATGGAGAATAAATGACTCTCCCATGCAGAATTCCCACTAAACTTTCTAAGTCAGAGAATAATATATATAACACCGAGGTAAATCTGTGAATTGGCATTTTTCTCAGGTTAGCCACATTAAGCAATGAGAGTATCACTGAAGATTAGAGTTTGAAGGTGCTTACAAATAATTAATTTTAATTTTAGTAAAGGGATACTGAGACTAGTTTGCTGACATGATGATGCCTACATCCTCAGATTAGAGGGGACAATGTAAGTCACAAGACAAGTCTATTGACTTATGTTTACATAGAAATGAGGACCCAAAATAATTTTTGTCTTATCATTGACTCATACACAGAAGAAATAGTATAGAATTTAAGACACATCTTACTACATAAGTATAACATCACCAATATGTATGAAAATTGCATAATTATGTTACAAAGTTTTTTTTTTAATTGTACCTCCATATCAACCATCAGTTATTTTACAAAATATGGATGTCAATGTATTATGGGATTTAAGATTTTACATAGAACTTGCACTTATTTGTAGAGCTATTTTAAGTGTTGCCATCACCAGAATTGTCTGAAATTCACACATGACTTTCACACAGTTACATGAAAGTATTTCTATTTAGCTTCATTCACATCTCTAACAAAATTTCATGTTTTCAGAGAGGTATTATATTTCCAAAATGATGTTATCCTTCTCTATCCCCATTTTATCTTTCCTTAGGAATTTTAAATACTTGGCAATAATATCACCTATTTATTTAAATATGCATTATCTCTGTTGCCGCACCTAGATTGTAAAGTTGTATGAGAGCATGGGTTTTAATAATTTTTTAACTGCTTTATCTGAAGACTAGAGAATTGGAAATTCCTGTGTAAAGAGTAGCAAATATATATTTGTTAAGACTAAATTACCAAAACTAATGACAAATAATTACATACTATAATGATATTTAGTGTTAAAACCCTCAAAAGAATTCCCTATAAGAATTGAAAGAAAATTAAAATGACTTTAAAGAAATTCACAAGGCTGAGAAGGGTGGTGCTGCTGAAACTCCCGTTTAGGCATCAAAGTAGGAATGTGATGACTTCAAGGCTGGGGGCTTGATTTTAAGCTGAGACCTTAGAATGTATTATACTGACTTGTGATTCAGAGGAACTAGAACATGGGGGGTCAGAGAGAAATAAAGGCATAGTTTCCTGTAGCATAATGACATCCATTGATCTTGGAATCTTTTCCCCATCCTTCAAATGACAGTATCAATAAGGACAACAAATACAATTACCCAAAAAGAGAACAGAGTACTAAAAACGAAAACAGAAAGCTTTTAATTCACCACTAAATGAGAGAAAAACACCCAAACCGGCAGGATCCTGAGTTCTATTATGGTTTGAAGGATCAGGCAGAGAGTCAAAAAATACCCCTTCTGAGATATTCTTCTAGAAGTATCAGAATACAGAAATATTCTCTTGCATTTTCATATAAATTTTGTCATCAGTTTGTGAATTTCTGCAAAAAAAAAAAGTCAGCTGGATTCTTAATAGGCATTGCATACATCAATTTGGGAACTTTTGCTAATTAAACAATATTGTCTTCCAACATGAACCTGAGATGTTTTCTATCTATATAAAAATACATCTCTTGTATTTATTTTATTTAGTTCTGCTTCTGTTTCTTGTAGTAATGTTTTGTATTATTTGATGTACAAGTCCTGCACTTCTTTTGATTATCCTAAGTACTTTTTAATTTGTGATTCTTTCAAGTAGTCATCTCCTCTCTTCTGTTTGATTTGTTTTTCTCTTCTTCATCTTGATTCTTAATAAGCTTATATTATTCATTTAAGATCATCTTTCTTTTTCATATAGAAGCAAACAGCCAAAATTTTTTTCTTTGAGTACTGCTTTAGCACTTTCATCAAGTTTTGGATATCGGGTTTTATAGAATTTTCTAGTTTTTCTTGTGAGTTCTAATTTGCACATATTTGTAATATTCTATGTTTCCTTCTGTTACTAATTTATAAATTAATTACATTCCAGTTGTAAAACATACTTCATACAATTTCATTTACTTAAATGTCACTCAATGTTGTCAGTTTTACTGTATAAGCTGTGATATGATGCATATTTATCTATTACTGTTAATAATAGTGAATTGGTCCTTTTATTACTAAAATATCCATATTTATGTCTAGTAACAGTCTTTTTCATAAAATCTATCTTTCTGGTATTAGTATAATCATCCTAAGAGTTGTAATTTTTTTAATGATGTATTTTTCTGTCCTTTTTAGCAGCACAGGGGATTGAACTCAGGGCTTTGTGAATGCAAGGCAAGCACTCTACCAACTGAGCTACATCCCCAGCCAGCACTGGGGACTTAAACCTGGGGAAATTTACCACTGAGCTACATCCCTGCCCTTTTTACTTTTTGACACAATCTCCCCAAGTTGCTTCGGACCTCACTAAGTTGCTGAGGCTGTTTTTGAACTTGTGATCCTCTTGTCTCAGCTTTTCGAGCTGCTGGGATTATAGGTACAAGATTCCACACCAGGCCTTGTCCTTTTACTTTCAATGTATTAGTATCTTTGAATCTGAATTGTGTCATTTTAGATACAATCTGAAGATCTCTACTGTTTGATTGCATGATCCATTTATATTTGATGTGACAATATGTTTACATTTTTATCTCCTGTTTTGTTTTTGTTTTATTTCATTTTGTTGTTGTTCCTTGATTTTTCTTCTTTTACCTTTCTTTGTAATGTATATATTCTCTAGTATAATATTTTATCATTCTGAAATGCTAATTTTTAAATGTTAATATTCTATATCAGTGGGTTTAAAGAAGTAGTAGGAGAAATGAGCATATCCTTAAATGAAGATGAATCTCTCTCCAGGATTTCTGGTATAATGAATCATTATCATTAGCAAAAATACTACTGGTGGGAGTATTTTCTGTGGTGAGACAAAAGGAAATGCAGTTAAAAACTATTTCTTTTTAATGTAAACAAGATAGAGTGTCACTTTGTAGTCAGTAGGAAACATAAACAACTGTAAAATATGGAGGAACTCTATTAGCATGAAATTTATTAAAAATGAGAATTGTATCCATTGAAATTCAGTATTATGTTTAATCTTTAATAGATTAAAAATAAAAATGTTAATATATAAACATTTATATGTGTGTATACATAAATCTATTGCATATATAGATTTTAGTGGTATATATAAATGTACATATATATTCATTTCTTATATGAGTAATGCTGAGAAGCTTGATCCAATTATTTACAAAAAATGAGAAAAATAAGTTATGTTTTTTATATTTGTTAGTATACCAGATTCTTTAGGTGAATATTAAACACAGGATGATAAATCTACCTTTTAGAAGGCAGACATCAGATGTCCAAAGTTCTAAGCTTCAAATTCTGTGAACATATAATATGATTGTCCAGTTGCTCAGAAAGATATGTTCAGAATGGCTTCACAGAATAGACTGGACATTTATTTTTGGAAGAAACATTTTCACCTGCAAATGAATAGAAAATTGCCATTATCCTAAAATACCAATTTTTAAAAAAATGTTTTAAGGCAATATTTATGTTACACAGGTGAGATCATCCTCTAAAATTAATATTTCTTATTAATTATGAAAGTAAATTTTCAATTTATTTTTAAAATAAATATAATCTTTATTCATCTGAAGCAATAAATTTTAAATCAGTCAGCCTTTCCTTACCACAAATAATAGGTTCTTGCTTCAAAATTCAAAAATTTTTTCTTTTGCAACCTAGTAATGCTTAAAAAGAGTTTTAAAATGTCAGTGCTAATACGATTATTACTTTGTAATTGACTTTTGCTACTATGTCTCCAGACATCATTTATCAGATCAAGAGTTTCAGTTTCTCAAGTTTATCAGGTTTTAATAGAGCAAGTTCCATTTCATACTCAGCATTTTTTTGAGAAACTCTAGTGAAAATTTAGATAGAAAAGAAGCTGTTATAAATTTTTTTAAAGACAGAGTTGTTAAAGAAAATATAACTCACTGCCTTTTGAAAATAAAAAATGACACAAAGTAGTAGAGATGAGGAAGAAACAGGAAAGATAACTATCCAATGTAAAGACTTTTATCACATGAAAATTAAATCCTCTGAATTCAGATTTTTTTCTTTAAAAAAAAATCCACCACTAAATTTAAGTTATGTAAGACACACAAGAATGAACTTCACATTTTGTTAATGATCCCTTTTATTTCTTTATTGGCCAATATATAGTCACAAGACAAGCCCCATTTTCAGTGTTTGAGAAATAGACTGTTCCTACGGGAGAAATTGCAAAGTCATATCACAAAGATAGATACAGGAAAAGCCAATGAATCGGAGGAAAATATTTGTAAGGAAATGAAGGCATTTCTGCAGGACTTAAACACCATATAAAGTTATATTCTGGTGACACTTTCATGTGTGTGTCTGTGTGTGTATGTGTGTGTGTGTGTTGTGTGTGTGTGAAAACATATAAATATAAATTATATGTACATATTTTTCCTGTAATCTAGAGAATTAGAAGCTAGTATATTGTGTAGCTAATTTGTCCAAATATCTGTCATTGCAGCTTAGTGTTTTACTGATTGTTAAATTTTAGCCCACTTATGGTATTTCCTGTAACAATCTTTTACAGAGCAATACACCATTCTGTTCCTAAGATGAAACAAAAATTATATCTTTTCAGCTTTCTTAGGTAGGGCCACAAGATAAAATGAAACTGTATTGCCTTTAAGACATCTACTGGATATGATTAATTTGCATTTCTCCTATGTCTCTAGAATGGTATTAGCTGTATACTGTTCTTGGAAAAATTGAAAGAAACATAAATACATTTATTAAAATAATATATTCATTTGTTTTTGGAAAATCAACTTTACCAAATAAACTTTAATAATTACAACTACCTGGATTTTTAGCTTTTAATAAAAAATCTAGTGATTATTGTAAAATATCAACATCATGCTCTATCAGTGGAACATCTGAAACTTAAAATATAGATTGTTTAAATAACCAGATTTTCCCCAGATATCATCACTATGAGGACTTTCTAAACATAAATTCTAAAATTTTAAAAAAAATAGAGTAAATGGATGCTTTACACTATTGTAAAATGATACCATTTTATGCAGAAAACTGATGAATGTATATGGAAAAGATTTTACAGGATAAGAAGGAAGGATTATTTGGTTTTTGTTTTCCTAACCTAAGCACTTTCTGTACAATTGTTTCTGTACCCAAAGTAATGTTTGTCTTTCAGTTCCAGCAGTAGCATGACCTATGATATTTGAATGTCTGAATCCATGGTTAGTAAGAACACCAGACAAAAAGGAGAGGAGGCTCATTAGTCTGAGATTACCAGATCTAGCAAATACAATACAGGATATTCAGTTAAAAATAAATTTTAGATAAACAAGAAGTATTACTTTATATAACTGTGTCCCAAATATTGTAAAGGACACCATGTTTATATAAAATTTAAATTTAATTAGGTGTTCTATATTTAACTACCAAGCTTATATTACCTCTAAGAGGTAAAATTTATGGTTGTGAGTTTAAAACTTTATCAGTGCTAAGTCCAAAATTCTATTGAAAAAAGCATTCATGTGCTTTTGTGACAAATGTATTGTTTTATTTGCAATGTTCCAGGCACTCAGAACTGCTCAATTGCTAGGCTCTTTGAAGGGGTACTTCTCCATGAATGAATGCTGGTAATATTCCTGATATTTCCATATTTCTTCTTTGTCATCCTGGGCCTGTTTTCATCACCCTCTGACCCACCACCACTCTTCAGAGTCAGGAAAAGGCCTTTTTCCATTGTCATGCACTCTGTCTTTAAAGTCAACAAAATTCTAACAGAAGCCTATAGAATAATTCTTGTATTCTTTGGCCCAGAACTTGGTGGCTCTTCTATGATAAAGTTAGTCATTGACAATAGGTGTCAAAACATCAATGTTAGTGCAAAACAACTGTGACCAAAGTCCTATAGGAAAGGAAAACCGGACAAACCATCAGCTATACAATCCTATTAAAGATTCCTTATAAGGCAGATCAGCTCTTCTTTTCTTCTTCTTTCCTCTCCTCTTCTCTCCTCTCCTCTCCCTTTTTCCTCCACACATAAGGATTTTCTATGTGCCAGGCATTACTTGTACCTGTTATAGCCCTCTTGTTGTGGTTTATGTTAGCACAAAATGAACAAGCTGGGTACAAACTTCATGGATCAACATAGCTTTTCTTCAGTGATGAAACACACATCTGATGGACCTCTTACCTTGTAAAAAATGAGCCACTGGATAAAGGGGGAATCTTTGCTTATATAGGTTACACTGAGAGGTAACTTAATTATTGACAGAGTGTGCCATGGAAAGTCTGGGGTCAGGGTTTAGTATTTATCTCTTTCCCTCCAGGGTCCCATTGTACTGTCACTGGGAAAGGATTTATTTTGGGAAAGATCAATGCTTTGGCCTCTTCCCAGAGGCTACCAGTCTAAACCTGATGTATATTTCCTCCCCAGAGGTTGTCTTGCTACTGGATGATGTTTGCTTCCTTTGTAGGGATTATCTCATCATTGGGAAAGAATATATTGGGAAAGGATCAATGTTATCAATGATCTTCACTCCTCACTCCCTCTTCCCAGGCTACAATATTTGGGGGTTTGTGAGACGTTGAAATAAGGTTTGGAGGTGAAATTATTTGGTTCTATGAGCCTTAACCTAAACAGTGTTAATCTTCCTTGATAAGGAATAACTGAGTAGTGACTGTAGATGAGTACCATATGGGGGTTTGACTTTGGGTATTTATTTTGTCCTTGGTAAGAGGAGAACTATCTCTGTCTCTTATTCTTGGCTCCATGTCCTGACTCACTTTCTCACCCACATTCTTCCTGCATGATGTCTTTTCCTCACTTTGAGTTCTGAGGAATGCAATCAGCCATCTATGGACTGAGACCCCTGAAACTGTGAGCCTCAAATAAACTTTCCTCCTCAAATTATTTTTCTTGGGCCTCAGTCACAACAACAAAAAAAGCTGACTAAAACAAAAAAAAAGGTACCAAGAAGTGGGGCGATTGCTGTGACTAACCTAACCGTGTGGTTTAGAAGGTTTTGAAACTTTTTGGAATTTGTGGAAGGAATTTTTGAAAGTTTAGTGATGCAAGCTGGAAAAGCTTTGCAATATTATAAGAGGACCTTAATGGGTCACTCTAGTTGCATTTGGAAGACCAGAATGCCAATACAACTGTAGACAGTAAAAACAGAGCTCATAAGGTTACAGAGAAAAAGGAGGACTTTCTTGGATTTGGATTGGTGGCATTCATTTTAGGTTCTGGCTAAGAAGTTGTAGACATTTTTGTCCATGCCCTGAGACTTTCTATGAGGTTGAATTGAATAGTGATGAATTCCTTAATCTATCAGAACAAATGTCTAGGAAGCATGGTATTCAGGCAGTGGCATGGATATTGCTGATGACTTTTAGACAAGTTCATTGTTATAATCAGGAGCAGAAAGCAAAACAGAAAGATTTGAAACACTTGCAATTTGACCAGAAAACTAAGGAAAAGTGGGGTTAAAAATATGTGGTAGTTAAAGATGTTATAGCTACTAATGAAATAAGTAGAAACAGAGACAATAAGAAAGATGGCTTGAGGGCATCTCAGGAATTGGCAAGACCATACCTATCACAGACTCAAAGGAGGAAAAGTAAAATTTCTTTGTGAAGAGACCAATGGGATATCCTGCCTGAAGAGAGGGGCTTTAGAAGTTCTTTCACCATTCTCAGCTACTTAGGCACTCAGAGGCTTTTGCAGCCAGGTCCAAAGAGAGTTGACTACTGCTTGAGATGATGGCAGACCTTGGCATAAACCACTTGGTGCTGGTTCTGCAGGAATGCAGGATGCTGGAGTTAGGGGGTCATAGAGGTTTCTTCTAAGATTGCAAAGGAAGACCTGGAAGGCCAAAGCACAGAAGGGTTGGAGTCCCTGTGGACAGCTCCTGAGAGGGCCATAATGCCTAGAATTATAAGGAGAAAGCCAGAGTTACAGTGGAAACTCTCGAGATTCAGAAATTCCAGTACCATGAAATGTCTACCAAGGAAAGCTGCAGGATTTGAACAGAAACAAGCCAACAGAGAGGCCATATGGGCTACAACCAGCAAAGCTGTAGGTGCAGAGCTATACAAGCTCTCTGGAGAGAACATCACGGTGCAATGTGCCCTAGAAGCTGAACATGGAACTAAAGAACTTGTTTGCCCAGCTGGTGGTCTTGCTTTGGTCCCATCCCTTCTTTTTATGCTCATATTATTCTAAATTAAAATGTTTACTCTGTGACTTTACATATTGGATACATGTCACTTTTTTTTGATTTGTATAGGGGCTCACAATGAGAGTTTGTTTGCCTTGAGTCTCAGAGGAGTTTTGAACTTGGAATTTTGGGCAATCCTGGAACTGTTAAGACTCTGGAGACTCTTGGAAATGGACTCAATGCATATTCATTGTAAGATAGAAATAAGCTTTTGGGGGCCAGAGACAGAATGTTATTGTTTAAATGTGAGGTGACACCTAAAAACTCATGTTTGAGACAATGCAAGAAGTTTTAGAGATGAAATGATTGGGTTATGAGACCCTTAATCCAATCAGTGTGTTCATCCCCTGATAGGGATTAAGTGAGTGGTGACCATAGAAGGTAGGGTATGGCTAGAAGACGTGGGTCATTGATGGGCATGCCTTTGGGATATATGTTTGTCCCTGGTGATAAGAGAATTCTCTCTCTCTCTCTCTCTCTCTCTCTCTCTCTCTCTCTCTCTCTCTCTCTATCGCTCTCTCTCTCGCTCTCCTTCCTGGTGCCATTTTTCTCCAGGACACTGTTCTGCCATGATGTCCCTCATTTCAATGCTCGAGGAATGCACTCAGCCATCTGTGACCTGAGACCTTTTAAACTGTGGGCCCCCAAGTAAACTCTTCCTCCTCTAATTGTTCTTGTCAGGTATTTTGATCATAGTAGCAGAAAAAAAAAGATCACTAAAACACTTCTCCTACATTGACTAATGACTCCATAACTCACTAATTAATTAATTAATAACTCCATAACTCAACTAGAAAATAGAAACAATTAACAGGACCCAGTGGTGTATGCCTGTAGTCCTAGCGGCTCTGGAGGTGGAGGCAGGAGGATGGAGAATTCAAACCCAGCCTCAGCAGTTTATCAAGGTGCTAAACAACTCAGTGAAACCCTGTCTCTAATAAAATACAAAATAGGGCTAGGGATGGGGCTCAGTGGTCTAGTGCCCCGGAGTTCAATCCCCAGAACCCTCCCCCCCCACAAAAAATAGAAATAATTAAATGATAAGGATTCAACTTCCTTTTGTGAAATCCATATCCTGCTTCCACATTCTGCTTCCTCTTTTCTGGGATAGTAGAAACAATAGCCCTAAAAATAAAAAGGCAACTCTTCCATGTGTGCTACAAATACAGGAATGTATCACTCTCATCTTCTCAGGGTCTCACTTTTCCAGATACAAATTCTTTTTCCCACATCACCAGTCTCTCCTTCTCTACCATTTGTACCATCAGTATGCAAGCATGTTATAAGATCTTTCAACTTTAAAACAGATTATTCCTTAAAAGATACATAGTTTTCTTCCCCCCAGAAACTACTTGATTTCTCTATTCCATTTCAAGTAAAACTTCTCAACAGTATTGTATTATACATTTTTATATGCTTCATTGCACATTTCATCTTCAGCCTACTCATACTGTTTTGTGAACATTATGTTCCATTGGCCCTGAAATTGTCATCATGTTTATCATGCTTCCTTTGGACAGTTCCAATGGCATTTTACTGTCCTCATCTTAGGTCATCTCTCATCAAATTTGACCATTGTATTCTTCAAACATTTCTCTCAGTTTCCATGGTATTTCTGCTGTTTTTTTTTTTTTTCCTTCTTTTACAGCTTCTTACAGGGAGTCGGACCTTAATCTTTAGCCCCAACCAAAGTTTATTTTATTTTTGGTACCACGATGACTTTGTGGAGTCTTTGTAACTCTATTTCTTGTATTAGAAGGGCTTGGTAATGAAGATATTTTGAGAACTGAATAAAGTGAAAACCTAGGCAAATGCCTACAAATGATAGAAACTTAATGAATTACATTGACATATTTGAACATGGCGCGTGGATAGATTGGTTCTTTGTCCTGTGAATTCAAAGAATGAAATCCATGGATTCAAGGGTAAGAACAAAGTAATTTGATTTATTAGAGTAATAAAAAAGAAGCAGAACTCCTGAAGAAGGAGTAGCTCCAAGAGAGGGTTGCCAAGGGCTGTCTGTTTTTAGGGATATTTATGGGCTTGACCTGTCCCTATAGGTGTTGATGGAGTATAGAATTTATAAAGGAGTCAGCTTCTCTATTTTGTTTTCTTTAACAAACCTTATTAACCTAAGAGTGGGGGTGAGAGTTTGTTGGTGCAAGAGGAAGTACTTTAGAGAAGATTTTGTGGTTGGCCATTGCCATGGATAGGGGTAAATAAGGAAGAGCCAATGCAATTGAGATTGTCAGGAACAATGACAGGATGTTCTCCAGGCCTAATGTCTCCTTCTCAGATGGTGTGGTTTCATTCCCTCCTTCCCTTTTCCTCTTGAGGCCCTTGACCTATCTGCCTATGCATGTTCTACCTTTCTGCCTCATTATCACAGGTAGTAACATTTTCTAATTTACATTTATCATTTGCTTGCTTTTTTTTGGTTTAATATAAAAGCTGTTCTTGATACTTTATATAACTACAGTGCTTTAAGAAAGAGTTTGTTAAAAAAAAAAGAAATTAATTTTCCAAGTTCATATAAGAATACATGTAGTTACTTTTTGAAGCATGCTACTTCTCTGACTCTTTCCAATTTGGTATGTTGGATTATTGAGGCATTAGTAATATATCAAGAAAAGGTAATAAAAAAAATTCCTGATTGCTCAGTTATAATACCACACAGGAAAATTCTTATGTATCTATTAAAATTCCCCAAATTCATTTTGAGTGGATTGATAAGAATTGTTTGGACTTGTATTTGGAATTGCTGATGTCTTTGTCCTGTCTTAAATATACTAGTTAAGCCATCACTTCCATAGAATCCAACATAGTAACAATAATGCTGACAGAGTAACTTATGAGGAGAACATCTTTTCTAAAAGAGACTAAATTATGTATGCCAAGGTCTCAAGTTTTTAAGACAACTGAAGACTTTTCAGAATATCTTAAGTAGTGGAAGCTGTCAAATTGGTACAAGCTTCCAAGAGAAAGGTTACTTCTTAGAAAGTGGGAGACACTGATTATGACCTATAAACCTAATCTTATTAGAGATTTAAGCCGGAGTTTGGGTCAGTAGATTCATGTCACAGGCAATAGCTGAGAAACTAATATTTTTTTTTTATCATAAATAGCATCAACTATCTCACACTGGTGTTTGTTTATATCATTTTGTTTATAATGCCATATTTTAAAAATCTAGAATTGAAATTAATGTGTTTTTTTCCCCTAAAGTAGCTTTTCATATAAACATCATTGAGGTCTGAGCGGAAATCTACACTGCATCTTTCTATTTTCCAGTCCCTGGGCATGATATTTATTTGTTGGAGAATATATCCTGGGATATTCAATCCCCAGATTTTATATGGTTGGTTACTTCTCATTATTCAAGTCGTGACTGACATGCCACCTGCTAGGGCAAGCCATTTGTAAATACCTGTTCTAAATTGGTGTTTCCTACATAATTACTCTCTGTAATGTCACCATATTTTATTTTCTCCAGAGTATTTGGATCTTTCTAAGATTATCTGCTCATTTTCTATCTTTCTTTTCTTTTTTTTAAAGAGGGGGGGGAGAAAGAGAGAGAGAATTTTTTAATATTTATTTTTCAGTTTTCAGTGGACACAACATTTTTATTTTATTTTATGTGGTGCTGAGGATCGAACCCTGTGCCCTGCGCATGCCAGGCGAGCACACCTTACCACTTGAGCCACATCCCCAGCCCCTCATTTTCTTTCTACAACATGTAAACATCATGACAACAGAGACCCCTATATCTCAAGTGCCTAATAAAGAACTTAGTGACTTTAGGTACTTAAACATTTGTGTAAATTAAGATGACATGGACTTTTATGTATATCAAAACTCTTTTAGAACCTTGGAATTTCATGACCTTGTTCATGTTGAATGACTTTGTGATGTCAGTGGGATTACTGAACTCTCTGATAGGGAAAATTGGAGATCTTTGCTCTCCAAGGACTGAAATACAAGAACTAATCACAAGAGAGTGGGTGATTCTTTATATCTCTAGAGGTGTGACTTAACTCAGAGTCCCACTCTAGACAAATATTCTTTAACTTTTGTATTGAGACAAGATTGAAGGGAAAGATGATACATTCTTCTTTTAGGAGACTTTCCTGACAGAAAAGACATAATTGATTTGGATATTTACTGGAGAATACATCAGTGGAGATGCTCTGTTGTGCCTCCTTCCAAAGAACACTTTGAAAAGTTCCTACTTATTTATTTATAGAACTTCTACAGGTTGAAAGATATGATGCCCTTACCTAAATGAATATGCTTACTCCCTTCAGGACCAGCCCATCAACATGAACAGATCCAGAGGCTTAATCTGTGAAAAGAGGAAGTCAGATTTTCACTCACAGATTTATTCACATATGGATTGAATGGTTCCAGCAACAACACCATTATCACCAGGACCAACAAACAGCAAAGATGATATCAGTAGCTCTAGAGTTGAATTTACTATTCTATTAATTAAGCCCATTCCATTAACATTAATATAACAAGTAGAGAAAGCTGGAAAAAAATGGTGCAAAATTAGAAATGTTATATTGCCTGCTAGTATTCAACAGTCACCCTTTTCTTGCTAAAATAGACCACCCCATCTTCTACTCTCAATCTTTATAGTATTAAAATATTAAGTTCATTCTCAGATCCAGAAATAGATCTTGAATGATCTAAGATAATCACCATATTTCACTCTCCATCCTGAAGTTACCATGTATAAGAGAATAGAGATGACAGATCTAGAATGAAGTCTCACTTGAAACCAGTCCCATTCCTGGATTTTCCAGTTCTGTGAATTGATCAGTAAATGCCATTTTTGTTTAAGCCATTCAAATAAAACTATTTAATAGTTCAGTTCATGTGTTTTACAAGTAATTCTGCCAATTTCCCCACGAATATTATGTTTAGGACAAAAGACAACATATAAAATTTAAATAAATGTATTTCAGGATTTCAGAAGATTCTCTGTGAAGCAAATGACAAGTGCAAATTATTTTGTTTATGATTGAGATCAAACCCAGGATTTCCCACTCCCTCCAAAAAGGTATATGTATTTAAAATTTATAAACATGAGAAAAAGAGAAATGTTTACATGCATTTTGCAGATAGATAATATTTAGATACTGAATACATAAATAGAAGAAAGGAACAATAATGAAAGAAATTTACTAGTTAAAAATTCTAAAGATAAGGAAAAGCTGTTTACACAGATGTTAATGACTAATAACAAAGATTAGGATTCTACACATCTAAAGCAACATAATTGCTTTGTTATGGTTTGTTATAAGATCTTTTAAAGAGAGATTCACAAAGTTAAGAAGTAACTCTCTTTAAGAAAAGGTCAACATATTTTGACTGGTAGGAATGATAGTAGGTAGAGGAAAGCCCTCTGGAACTTTGATTATGGCCATGAGTAGGCTAAAAATGGCTTATAATTCCTGATGTATTCACATCTCCCTTGCCCTCAATATCACAAACTTCTTGAGGCATGGTCCAGTCACAGGTTATCTTCATACCCTCTGCATCTCATTCAATGACTGGCATAGAGAAGATACAGAATAAAGTACAGGATGCCTAAATTAATGAGTATACAAACAAATGAATGAGGAAATGCAGGAATAGCTCTTACTAAATTTAAGAGATTGTCAATTCACGCTTATTTATATCATTAGAATTTCAGGGCTCCCAAATAATAAATGCCCTTCAGATACCCACTTGAAAATTTCAAAATAAACTGCAGAGTTGCATATTTTATCTCTTTGCAAAAATATTCATTGTCATCTGGAGCATGCCCATTTATGATAATTCTGCTATTTACACATTATTCCAGAAAAAGAGTGCAGCTGCCTATTAAAATAACTATCTAATCTGCATCCAACATTCTGGCATATGCTAAACAAGTAAATAATAAAAAATCTGTGACTTCTCATTATGCACAAACTAAGGTAACAGTCAGATATATTCAATAACATTGAAATATTTGTAATATTTATTATTTTTATGCAACTGAATGCTGTTTATTTCTTTTTGGAAAATATCCAAACTGTGAATTTTCCTAAAAGATAAGACATATTTTTAGAAATTTTCTACTAAGAAGCTCCCTCTTTTACAACTCCCTATTGGGAAAATGAAATAAGCTGAGTGTATTACTGAAATATATAAAATGTTAGCACATAATTGTGACTGATTTTAATACACAAAAAGAAAGTTATTTGGGATCCAGGAGGCTATACTAACTTCAGAAAAAAAAATTGAAGTGTCCTTCAAACCTCATGCTTTTTATTCTCAGGATATATCCAAGATAGCGTATAGACAATTTCAAGCAAGTAATTTCCCTTAAAATAAAAAAGCAAAATAATTTGCAACTGCCTATAAACAATCAAAGATGCTGTGTTTTAGTCTAAATTTAATTCACTAAAACTCATCCTTTATTTTGGAATATCAAAAGGGCAGAGTAAAAATTAAGAATAGTAGAGCAACTTCCTCCTGGTCTTAATTTAACACAAATATGTATTTGTATAGCTCCTTAGAGTCAAAAAGGGCTTTCTTGTACCTACTTTAAACTTTGAATTAACACATGTGAGAATTTCACAAATGATGTGCTGCCATCAGTTATGGGTAAATGACTAATTCAGTGTTTCATAATTTATAAGTAAGATTTCATAAGCCCCTCAAAGAAAGGTCTTTTCCCCGCAAAACATCCTATATATTTGAACGTGCATATCATGAAGAATAAATATTGCCAACTCTCACAGTGCCTGCTCTGAAGATAAAATGGTGTTATTCATGGCATTCCATAAATTATATCTACAGGAACTAGTGGTATTTATGAAGATACATTTTTTTTTCTAATTAATATTTGATTATTTTTTCAACTAGTATTACAAGCCACCTCAAAACTTGGGTGCTTAAAAAGACTGTTTACATATTTAGTTCATATAGCTGCAGTGTCTTTGGGTGATGGGGACAGAGTATCTGTGCTTCAGCAGCATCCGGTAAGGTGGCCCAGCTGGGAATATGAAGAGCTGCTCTTAATATGGTGCTGGCAAAGAACTCAGTAAGGTCCATGCATTGGGTATTCTTTTCTGTGTAGGGCTTCTGATTGAGCTTATTCCTGAAATGGTGACTAGTTTCAAAGAGGAAGAGTGACAAAAAAGTTAGGCAGAAGTCATCATAACTTTTGTGACCTACTTTCAGATATCACATAGATCATGAATTACATGGTCATAAACCTGCCCAGATTCACAGAGGAGACCATTGACTTCATTTATTAATGATTGAAATGGAAGATGGGAGACACAGGGGCCATATGAAAAATATTTAGGAAATGTTATTACCAGTTTATTTTTAAGTCCTTAACTTTCAAAGAGTTGAGTTAGAAACAACAGAGAAGTTTTGGTGTATGAAAATCTTTTTTTTTTTTTTTAAGAGACTTTTGTCACACCAATTTGTGTCATCATACCTGTACTTTGGATAATAATGATCATCACATTCCACCATCATTAATAACCCTCTGCCCCCTCCCTTCCTCTCCAAACCCTCTGCCCTATCTAGAGTTTGTCTGTTCCTCCCATGCTCCTGCTCTTTATCTCACATGAATAAGCCTCCTTATATAAGAGAAAATATTCTGCATTTGTTTTTTTTTTTTTTTTGGGGGGGGGGGATTGGCTAACTTCACTTAGCATTATCTTCTCTAACTCCATCCATTTACCTGAAAATGCCATGATTTTATTCTTTTTTTATTGCTGTGTAATATTCCATTGTGTATATATGCCATAAATTTGGTGTGAATATACTGTGTATACAACCAGAGATATGAAAAATTGTTCTCTATATGTGTAATAAGAATTATAATGCATTTTGCTGTCATATATAAACAAACAAACAAACAAACAAAAAACTCCACTGTGAGGTGTTAGCCAGTAGCCTGAAAAAAAAAAAAAAAAAAAAAAAAAAGGAGTGGGGGGAAGAAACTATTGCCACAGTTTTTTTTTTTTCTAACCTTTCCTTAAAACAAAAAACAAAACAAAGCAAAAAGAAATAAACAAACAAAAATCTTACTTGAAATTAACATCTCCAAGATATCCACTTGATATATTTATAAGAATTCAATAGTTATTAGCTTTCATAATGATTATACTTGGGAGATGGTTATAATATTTGCTTTGTTTCTGCTGATATTTTTAAAATGTTGAAACATTGTGCTTGTAAAATACCAATGATAGTGTTTGGTAGCAAAATCAGTGTATCCTCAGTGAACCATAGCATTTTAACTTTTCTCCCCACATACCTCCCTTTTAGCTTACTCTACCCACTTAAAATAATTATTATTGTACTGGAAGAAGTAATTTATCTAGTCAACGAAAAATGAGTTCTAATTGAGTTAAGAGAATCAGTTGTTGACATCTCAGTGAGTCTTTTATTCATTATCATTTATCTGCTTGCATAATGGAAATAGAATTTCTATTTTCTTATATTTTGTAAAAAATGTTCAAACATATGGGAATAGAAAAAGACATCAAACTTTATACACCCATCAAATCTAGTCACGTCAAAAATTTGGAATATTTGCTTTATCTCATCCTTCCTTTGAATTATTTAAAAATGTTATATCATCATATTTTATCTATAATACTTCACCTTCAAGTTCTCAAGAATAAGGAATTTACAACAACACAATTAAGAAAATCAACTAATATAGCATATACTCAGTTTGTTTCCATGTGTTCCAAGAAAGCATTTGTATCAGTGGTTGCATGTATGTATCATTAGTCTTTTGTTAACATAGAACAGCCCGTACCCTTATTTTTTAAATACATTTTTACATAAAAATGAGATTTATGTCATAGAATATTTTAAAACAACAGAAGTTATAGCCTTAAACAAAATATTGCACCTTTTTAGGCACTCCTCTTAATAATATCAATACATTCTGTTGCAAATGATCTAAAAGCAAGAATTTTTAGGCTCTTTTTATCTTAATTTAGAATATACACATACACACGTGTGCCCACACACACACACACACACACACAGTAATTATTGGCTTTCACCTGATTGACTAAGAAAATTAACTACAACCACACCTTCAGTCATATATTAAAAAATCAATTAGACACCTAATTTGCTAAGTGTAGAAATTAAAAATCATCAGGATTTTACATCAATTCAGATTTAGTGAAGCATAACAAAATATTGCTTTTGAATTTATAAATTAAATATCCAGTTTTTCTAATAAATACAATGGTATTAATTTTCATTTAATTTGTAGTTTTTCAAGGGGATCGGCTCTTTCATTAGTGTTATGCTATTATCCACATACACGTTATAATTTGTTGTCTTTCTTGTGAATTGACACTTTTTTCATTATAAAAATATAAAATTGTATTTCTAGAAATAGCCTTTGCCTTGCAGTCCACTTCATTGGATATTAAAGTACAACATTACAGAGTTTTAAAACTTGCTATTTGACTATTTTTTCATCCATTGACTTCATACCCAGATGTGACTTTATATTGTGTTTTTTAAGTAACATGGAATGGAACCTTTTTTTGTGCTTTCTTTCTTTCTTTCTTTTTTGTATTCTTATTTCACTGCCTATTTTGTGGAGTGTTCAGTCAACTTTCCCCCCCCCCCCCTAATTTGTTATACAAGACAGCAGAATGCAGTTTGACTCATAGGAAACAAATTGAGCACAGTTTTTCATTTCTCTGGTTGTACACAAAGTAGAGTCACACCATTTGTATCCTAAGGTTATGATGTCCATTTCATTCCATAGTCTTTTCTACTCCCATGCCCCCTCCATTCCTTCCCTCCCCTTTGCCCTATCCAAAGTTCCTACATTCCTCCCAAAGGCCCCCCCATTATGGATCAGCATCTAATTATCAGAGAAAACATTGGGCCTTTGTTTTATTGGGATTGGCTAACTCCACGTAGCATGATATTCTTCAACTTCATTTACCTGCAAATGCCATGGTTTTATTCTCTTTTAATGCTGAGTAATATTTTATTGTGTATATACACCACAGTTTCTTTATCCATTCATCTATTAAAGGGCATCTATGTTGCTTCCACAGTTTAGCTATTGTGAATTGTGCTGCTATAAACATTGATGAGGCTGCATCACTGTAGTATGCTGTTTTTAAGTCCTTTTGAAGTCAGATTTAAAGATAGGTAGTGTAATTAGGTAAATCTGGTCTAATATTGAGTAAGATAAGAAAAGGAGACCATTATTGAGAATGGAGTCCAAGAAAGCAGAGCAGCACTTGGGGAAATTGAAATGTTAATGCTCCCAAGGCCCAGAATTCATTCTAAGGAACTGTTAATGAAGCAGCTCCCAGCAATAGCAAGGTGCTAATCAAAAACCACCCCAGGCCCTTCCTGCCCAGGTTACTCCTTCAGCCCACCCTTCTCCCACCTTTTGGCCTTCCCACCTGCATTCTATAGCTTCAAGATAAAGGGAAACAAAGGACAGGAATGTTGGAAGACTGAAAGAAGACCTTAGCTATAAAAAAGGGAAGCCCTCTCCCTTCCGCAGATTACATATTTTGGGTCCCCTTATTCCTCGAGGTAGAAGTCTTTTCTGCTGTCCTTTAATAAAGCCTTCCACTTTCCACTCTACACTTGCCTCGGTGTGCTTCTCTGGTATTATACTTCAGCATTTGGGGAAGCAAGCACTCATTATAAGTAAATAGCGGTAACACTTTGGGTATAAACAGAGGAGTGAGACAGCTGGGTAAAATGGTGTTTCCATTTCAAGTTTGCTAGGGAATCTGCAAACTTTTGAGCTTGGTTGCAACAATTTGCAGTACCACCAGCAATGTAAGAGTGTGCCTTTATCCCCACATCCTGGCCAACACTTATTGTTGCTTGTATTATTAATAACTGCCATTCTGACCAGAGTGAGATAAATCAGAATAGTTTTGATTTTCATTTCTTTAAATAGCTAGAGATGTTGTACATTTTTTTTCATATATTTGTTGATTGATCATATATCATCTTCTGAGAAGTGTCTCTTCAGGTCCTTGGCCCATTTTTTGATTGGGTTATTAGTTTTTTTGATGTTAAGTTTTTTGAGTTCTTTATAAATCCTGTATTTATGTGGGTTTATCTCTGTGTCCTCTATTCAGTACCATTGGTCTACAAGTCTATTTTGGTGCCAATACCATGCTGTTTTTGTTTCTATTGCTCTGTAGTATAATTTAAGGTTGGTATTGTATTGCCACTTGCTTCATTCTTCTTGCTAAGAATTACTTTGGCTATTTTGGGTCTTGTATTTTTCCAGATGAATTTCATGACTGCTTTTGCTATTTCTATGAGGAATGTCATTTTGATTTTGATTGTAATTGCATTAAATCTATATAGTGCTTTTGGCAGTGGGTTCATTTTGACAATATTAATTCTGCTCATCCAAGAACAAGGGGGATCTTTCTATCTTCTGAGGTCTTCTTTAATTTCTTTCTTCAGTGTTCTGTAGTTTTCATCGTAGAGGTCTTTCACCTCTTTCGTTAAGTTGATTTCCAAGTTTTTTTTTTTTTTTTTTTTGACGGTATTATGAATGGGGTAGTTTTCCTAATTTCTCTTTTAGAGGATTTGTCACTGATGTACATATGTGCCTTTGATTTATGGATGTTGGTTTTATATCCTGCTACTTTGCTGAATTCATTTATTAGTTCTAGAAGTTTTCTAGTGGAATGTTTCAGATCTTCTAAATATAGAATCCTATCTTTGGCAAATAATGATAATTTTAATTCTTGTTTTTCTATTCATATCCCTTTCATTTCTTTCATCTGTCTATTTACTCTGGCTAGAGTTTCAAGGACCTTGTTAAATAGAAGTGGTGAAAGAGGGCATCTTTGTCTTGTTCTAATTTTTAGAGGGAATGCTTTCAATTTTTCTCCATTTAGAATGATGGTGGCCTTGGGCTTAAGATAGGCTGCTTTTACAATAATGATATAGTTGCTGTTATCCCTAATTTTTCTAGTGTTTTAAACATGAAAGTGTGCTGTCCTTTGTTGAAAGCTTTTTTTTTTTTTTTTTTTTTTTGCGTCTATTGAGATGATCATATGATTATTTAAGTCTATTATGTGGTGATTTACATTTTTTGATTTCTGTATGTTGAACCAACCTTGCATCCCTGGGATGAACCCCACTTGATCATGGTTCACTATCTTTTTAATATGTTGTTGTATTTTATTTGCCAGAATTTTATTGAGAATTTTTGCATATATGTTTATTAGAGATATTAGTCTGAAGTTTTCTTTCCTTGATGTATCTTTGTCTGGTTTTGGAATTGTGGTGAAATTAGCCTCATAAAATGAGTTTGGAAGTGTTCCCTCTTTTTCTATTTCATGGAATAATTTGAGGAATATTGATATTAGTTCTTCTTTGAAGATCTTGTAGGACTCAGCTGTGAATCTCTCTTGTCCTGGATTTTTTTGGTTGGTAAGCTTTTGATGACATCTTCTATTTCATTGCTTGAGATTAATCTCTTTAACTTGTGTATATTGTCCTGACTCAGTTTGGGTATGTCATATGTCTCTAGAAATTTGTTGATGTCCTCAAGATTTTCTATTTTATTGGAGTACAAATTTTTAGAATCATTTTTAACTATCTTCTGTATTTCTTTAGTGTCTGTTGTGATATTTCATCACAGATTTAATTAACTTAAATATTAACTTGATTATATTAATTTAACTTTTCTCTCTTCTTCTCTTCATTAGCGTGGCTAAGGGTTTATCAATTTTATTTATTTTTACCAAGAACTAACTTTTCATTTTGTCAATTTTTCAATTGTTTCTTTTGTTTCAATTTCACTGATTTCAGCTCTAATTTTAATTATTTCCTATCTTTTACTACTTTTGGTGTTGATTTTTTTTTTTTTAATTTTTCTAGGGCTTTGAGATGTAATGTTAGGTCATTTTTTTGGTGACTTTTTCTTCTTTTAAGGAATGAACTCCATGCCATAAACTTTCCTCTTAGTACTGCCTTCATAGTATCCCAGAAATTTTGATGTGTTGTATCAGTGTTATCATTTTCCTCTAATAATTTTTTAATCTCTTTCTGAAGTCTTCTGAAATCCATTCATTCAGTAGCATATTATTTAGTCTCCACATGTTGGAGTAACTTGTATTTTTTATTTTGTCATTTATTTCTAATTTAATTCCATTATGATCTGATGGAATGCAGGGTACTATCTCTGTTTTATGTATTTGTTTAAGAGGTGCTTTGTGGCATATTATAAGGTGTATTTTGGAGAAGGTACATGTGCTGCTGAGAAGAAAATATATTCAGTCATTTATGGATGAAATATTCTGCATCTGTTAAGTCTAAATTATTGATTGTATTATTGAGTTCTATAGTTTCTTTGTTCAGCTTTTGTTTGGAAGATCTAACCAGTGGTGAAAGATGTGTGTTAAAGTTACCCAGTGTTATTGTGTTGTAGTCTATTTGACTTTTGAAATTGAGAAGAGTTTGTTTGATGAACCTAGATGTACTATTATTTGGAGCACATATATTTATAACCTTTATGTCTTGTTGATGTATGTTTTCCTTAAGCAGAATGAAATGTCCTTCTTTATCCCTTTTGATTACCTTTGGTTTGAAGTCTACTTTATTTGATATGAGGATCAAAACCCCTGCTTGTTTCTGCAGGCCATGTGAGTGGTATGCTTTTTTCCAACCTTTCACCTTTAATCTGTGGATGTTTTTTTCCTATGAGATGAGTCTTATGAAAGCAGCATTGTTGGGTCTTTTTCTTTAGTACAATCTGCCAATCTTTGTCTTTTGATTCATGAGTTTAGGCCATTCACATTCAGGGTTATTATGGAGACATAATTTGTATTCCCAGTCATTTTTGTGTATTTTGATGGCATTTTTTTTAACTTGACTTGGTTTCTCCCTGGATTGTTTTTTTCCTTTAGAGTAATATCTCCCTTTACTGATTCACATGTTTAGTTATAGATTGTGGTAAGCCATTGTTATAGATCGTGGCCGCCATTAGAAGATGGCGCCGGCTTCCACTGTGGCCTGTGGTAAACAACTCCTTTTATGGAGAGTTGGCGCGCAATCCCTTACCACCCTATGAGAGAGATCCACGTGGCGGCTTAGGATTGGGATGCGGGGGGCTTTATTATGCTGTGCTTGGGTGTGTCGGGCGCGGGCGCTAGAAGATGATACATGACTCAAGGCCTGAATAAACTGTTGAAAGAAGAATCCTGTGTCGTGTTTCCCTGGCTGGCGAGGGGTCGCAACAATAGATGGACACAGTACATAATTTTTTTATTTGTTTATTTTTATGTGGTTCCAAGGGTCAAATACAGTGCCTCATGCATGCTAGGCAAGTGCTTTACCAATGAGCCACAAACATAGCCCCCCTGTCGCGACCCCTTGCCTGCAAGGAAGACGCAACTCAGGAATCTTCTTTCAGCAGTTTATTCAGGTCCTTGATATTTCTTCTTTTCCCTCTCGGATGCCCCTCCCAGCCTTAATAAAGCATCTCATGCCCCAATGCAAAGCTGCCACGTGGAGCTTTCTCATAGGGTGATAAGGGATTACGTGCCAACTCTCCAAAAAAGGAGTTGTTTATCACAGGCCACAGTGGAAGCCGGCGCCATCTTCTAATGGCGGCCACGGTCTATAGGAACGGCTCACCACAGTTCCCCCTTCTGTTTTATAAAACAATGCAGGCGAAAGTAGAGGTCCTATCCCACTGTGCAGAAGTGGCTGCAATGTATGGTTCAGTCCTAAGGAGGCGCCTTCCCCAGACCTGATCCCATATCAGCCGACGCCTTTTTTCGTAGGGCGGGGCGTGGACATCAAACCCGCATGCAATAGGACATGGTTTCCTTGAGGTCCGTTGAGGGATCACTCAAGTGCAGTGCCTTGCCTCGCATCCTGCATCGTGACGACGATGAGAAGTAGGATAACACAGGTAGCCTGGTAATGATGACAAAATTTAAGTTGGCAACACAATCCCTAAGCCCCAGAGGAAGGTAAAGAGTCTGTAGCCGAGAAGAAAGACCAGTCCTGAAACCCATCTGCGTGCAATGGTAACAAGACCTGTAGAGTGCAAGGGCTATTTAGTACCGGGAGAGCATAAAGAAGAGGACATGTCAATCCCAGTGCAATGTGAAACTAACTTGGGGTGCA
Organism: Marmota flaviventris; assembly: GCF_047511675.1. Classification (NCBI taxonomy): domain Eukaryota; kingdom Metazoa; phylum Chordata; class Mammalia; order Rodentia; family Sciuridae; genus Marmota; species Marmota flaviventris. The sequence goes on along the minus strand of NC_092498.1, from coordinate 67,924,187 downwards.
ATGGCCATGCCCAGAAATCACTGTTTAAGATGTGTAAGCCAGATTTGTGGAGAAATGCCATTTTCTAAAGCTGCAAGAGCTTGTATGATCATAGCCTTATCGTGAGCACTGCGGGCCTTAAGGCGACAGAGAAATCACAAACAGAGGAACATACCGAAGCAACACATTGCACCAAAATTGCCTACTCCCACCCATTCCTTAAAGAAGGAAAAAGCAGAGGATAGCCAACTGGTGAATTGACCCAAAGTCACTGGTTCGACACGGGCACTGTTCAAAACAGCAATCTGAGTTAGTTGAGACTGGATCAAGTTTTCTGCTTCCATGGACCAGGTTCCGGATAGATACTCCCCGATGATGCGGGAGGCATTTCTGGAATCATTAAATCTGACAGAGGTTATACATAAATGTGCACATTGATCAACACAACCTAAATGTACTAGATCAAACAACTCCTCAACTTGAGCTTGAAGCAGATCTATCCTTTGATTAGCAGCCAGAATCTCAGATAAAATGTGTTGATTAATTTTACTTTGAGATTCAAGTATGGTGGATGTTTGTTGAATAACCTGATTAATAGTGGCAGCAGTTTGCACCTGGCTGGCCATGGCTACTCCAGCTGTAACTGCTGCAGCAGCAGATACCGCCACAGCTGTCACTATAGCTGCCGTTATTCCAAAATCTCTACGGGCTCTAATCAGTTCAACAATAGGAAAAGATTCTGGATCTGCCGTAACCGGGATCGGGACAAAGTTTGGAATTTTCATAATCACTGCCATAGTCCAGGAGCCATTCCAACACTCAGACAAATAGCAGGTAACATTAGAACAATTAAGCATCCCCTGTGATGTATCATTAGCCAAAAGAAACAGGAACGGAGATTGGAGACAGACTGCTGCGGAGGGTAATATAGCATTAGATAATTGTGAATTATTTGCAAAAATTTTAAGCCTCCTACCTCGCTCCGAGTCTTGGGTACTGCCAGAAACAGCCAACTTTGGACTCCTAATATTTTCCTGGGGAAACACAAGCGTGGACTAGACTAGCCCAATCTGAGGGAGTCATACAAAATCTAGTAAGTCCCTCCACCTGAGTGAGAGTGAAAGCGGCATCTATGCCATAAGTGCAGATGGATTCTGCCAAGGTTTTAACTATCTTAAAGTCTAAAGGCTCATGGTATCTTCCCCTGTTATTGTCCTGAAATATAGGGTATGCAAGTCCCATATCTGTATTAACTGTCCTCCAAACTTGCGCATGAAAAGACCTCCCGGAACCTTGGCTCCCCCCCACATACGGGGGTGGGGCAACAGGCATCATATCTTCTTCTAAATTTTTAACCTCCTCCTCCTCAGAATTCTGTTGACCAATATTAGATCCCTCCCCCTTCTTACAGTAGGCATGCGCGCCTTGTGTCTCCTTTTTCTTCTTTTTCATTTTTATCTTATGTAGTTGTTGTAACAATATATCAAGGTCCTCAGAATTCTCTGAGTCGCTTGTGTTCTCAGGCGTTCTGAATTCGGTCAAGTCTGGGTAGAGCCTTCTCCTATTTTTATCTTCAGGCTCTTTTGCCTTCTCACTACTGTTACTTTTGATACTCTCTGCCACTTCACTATGTGATCCTTCAGATTTTTCCTCATGTAGTTGCTCAAGAACAGCCTGACCCTCACACACAGCCTCTTGGCATTTACCATCTGTTATACATCCTCCAACTAACTTCCAAAGTGGTATAACACCACCCTCTAAGGTGCCTTGCTCACAAGCAAAGTCAAGATCTTTGCCTAATTTATCCCAACTAGGTACAGTAAGGCTGCCCGAAAATGCAAACCACGGTGCAGCGATATCTATCTTCTGTAAAAATCTCTGTAAAGTACTATGTTTCACTTCCAGGCCCTTGGAACGTAACAGGCCATCTAGGGCCAGGAGAAGCGGACATGAAGATGCGGCACCCATGACACAACAACAAAAGAAGCACAAAAAACAAAAGAGAAGTGAAAGTACACAGTGCAGCTGCAATAAAATGTAATGCTCTCTCTTTCTTTACAGAGGAGCTGCCCTGCTTTGGTCGCGGATCCCACTTACCTGGGACTAACCGGTGCACCACCCCTGACTGCTGAAAGTTCTGGTTCCCGGGTCTCGGCACCACTTGTCGCGACCCCTTGCCCGCAAGGAAGACGCAACTCAGGAATCTTCTTTCAGCAGTTTATTCAGGTCCTTGATATTTCTTCTTTTCCCTCTCGGATGCCCCTCCCAGCCTTAATAAAGCATCTCAAGCCCCAATGCAAAGCTGCCACGTGGAGCTTTCTCATAGGGTGATAAGGGATTACGTGCCAACTCTCCAAAAAAGGAGTTGTTTATCACAGGCCACAGTGGAAGCCGGCGCCATCTTCTAATGGCGGCCACGGTCTATAGGAACTGCTCACCACACCCCCCTTTGCTGATTTTTATTGTTGTGTTTCATTTGCTCCTTATGGAATATTTTGCTGAGGATGATCTGAAGTGTAGGCTTTCTAGTTGTAAATTCTTTTAACTTTTGCTTATCATGGAATATTTTTATTTCTTCATCAAATCTAAAGCTTAATTTGCTGGATATAAGGTTCTTCATTGGTATCCATTTTCTTTCAGAGCTTGGAATATCTTATCCCATGATGTTCTAGCTTTGAGGGTCTGGGTTAAGAAATCTGCAGAGATCCTAATTGGTTTTCTGTTATATGTAATCTGATTTCTTTCTCTTGTGGATTTTAAAATTCTCTCCTTATTCAGGATGGTAAGCATTTTCATCATAATGTGCCTTGGTGCAGATCTGTCATGATTTTTGTACATTTCATCTTCTGTTAGCCTCTTTTATTTGATTTTCCTCTTCAGTTTTCAAGTTTGGAAAATTTTTAATGATTATTTCATTAAATAGATTGTTCATTCCTTTGGTTTTTAACACTACGCCTTCCTCTATATCAATAATTCTTAAATTTGATCTTTTTTTGTTATTTCACAATTCTTGAATGTTCTGTTCATAGTTTCTTACCATCTTCACTGTGTGATCAACTTTATTTTCAAGATTATATATTTTGTCTTCAATGTCTGAGGTTCTGTCTTCCAAGTGATCTAGTCTGCTAGAGATACTTTCTATGAGTTTTTAATTTAATTTATTGTTTTCTTCATTTTGAGGATTTCTGTTTGGTTTTGTTTCACAATCTCTATCTCCTTATTGAAGTAATATTTTGCTTCCTGTATTTGTTTATGTAGCTCTTTGTAGAAATGATCTTTTGCTGCTTGTGTTTGCTCTCTTATATCATCCTTTAATTCACAGAACATTTTAATTATGTACATCCTGAACTCCTTCTCTGACATCTTTTCTGCTCTGGATTCTAATATTATAGTATCTTGGTTTTGGGGGGACATTTTCTTTCCTTTTATTTCATGATGTTTGTGTGTCTTCCCTTCTACCTTTTATGCCTTGTAGTTTTATAGTGTTCCTACAGGGTTTCAATACCTCTCATTTAAGGGGGAGATCAGTATTAACAGATCACAATACAAATAATATACAGCCTGAAACCAAGTAGCTCCTATCAAGTCATTTACAGGGTTATGTCACAATAGACAGAAATGGTGAGTTCAATTATTATCCACAATACAAACAGTAGGTTTGCAAAAGAGTCTACAGTTTCTAGTGATAGACAAAGAGAGATTGGACGAGTGTAGGATGATATGTTAAGGAGGTAAGAGGTGAGTATATAGAGTTTTTAGATATTAGGAAGTAAGAAAGAATAATGAAAAGAAGTTGGCTAGCAGTAGGATAAAAGAGAGAAAGAGGTTTAGGGAAGACAAGTGAGAAGACCATAAAGTATAACAAACAAGCAAACATAAAGATTCAGAAAAAGAAAAAAAAAGTAAAAAATAAAAAAGAATACACCTCATAATTATAATATACTATTCAGATATCCCAGTCCTCAGTAGCCAAGTGCATCAAAAGTACTGTTTTCAAAAATGTTGGGATGTGAAGGCCAGAAAACAGAGAGAAAAGGGACAATAAAGAGAGAAAAAAAAAAAAAGAGGAAAATAAAGAAAAGAAAAATGAAAGGATTGTTTCTGTTGGAATTTATGATCTTTCCTGCTTCCCTTCTTATCCAGTAGGTGGGGTTGTCTGTTGTTTGCTGGTATCTCTACCCTCAGGATGGTGAAGGTTATTATGGTGGGAGGGTGGTCTTGGAGGCAGAACTCCTGGAGGTGGGGTATAGCACTTGCTGGTCTCTGTTGGAAGTGTGCACCCCAAGGATCACCTTTGGGGCACACTTGCTTGATGTGGGCACCTGGTCTTATCTCCTTATATCACCTCTACACCTCACAATTCCTGGTCCCTAGTCTCTAAACTATATCTCACTCACCCACTCCGTTTCTACTTCCCAATCAGGAACCTCTCTCTCTGGAGGTCTCCTGGGCTGAACTCTGTGTCCTGCTCAGCTGCATGGAGAGATGTTTAGCATGGGGAAGATCATTACCAGGCTTTGCAAGCTACAGACTGGTCATGTAGCCACAAGCACTGTGCTGCTGGGTTAGTGGCTGGGGTGGGGGGTTTGGGGGTACTATAGGTACTTTGATATTGCTTCTGGGCCCCACCCAGTATCCCAAGATGGGAGTTGACCCAACTGAAAATGGTGATGGTAGTAGAGAGAATAACCCAAGATAGTGACAAAGGTGACTCAACATGGAGGCGGCAGCTTTCAGAGACGGCATGTTGTTAAAAGGTGGGCTGGGTGGTGGAGGTAGGAGGAATGCAGTGCTGTGGTGGGCTAATGTTTCCAGACCCTGTCCAGTGTCCCCAGGTGCAGGGTATCATGTGGAAGCGACTGTGGTAGCAGTTGCAGTGTTCCAAGATGGAGGTGAACAGGGGAGCCCCATGTTGGTAGATGGGGTCCACATTAGAGTTGTGGCTGGGAGTCTTGCATGGGTGCTGATGCCAGGGGTCCTGCACAGACGCTGAGGCAGGGGGAACCTGTGTGGGCACAGTGGCCAGGATTCCTGCACGGGAGCAATTGTTGGGGGGGTCCTCTAATAACTCAGAGAAGCAGTATTCCCAGTGCTTGAATCCCAGGTCATGAAGCGACAAGGAATACAGCCTGTCTCTAGCCTGCCATCTTGGATCTCCAAGTGTTCTATTAACTTTGTGTGTGTGTGTTGGTGGGGGGGGGGGTGGCGGGGTGGGTATTTCTGGGAATTGAATCCAGATGTGCTCTACATCCCCATCCTTTTTTGGTTTTACTTTAAGACTTGGGTCTCCCTAAGCTGACCAGGCTGGCTTTGAAATTGCAATCCTGACACAGTCTCCCAAGTTGCTAGATCAATTCACTTTTAATAAAATTATTAAAAGCATCATATTTATGCCTAGCATGTCATGATTTATTTTGTTTTTGCTCTATGCTATTTTTATTTTTTAATTCCTCTTCTCTATTTTGGATTGGATTATTTACATAAATTTTAAAATAGCAGTTCCCTAAGATTTTTGGTTACATAGGTTAGGATTATTTTTTTCAGTTGCTTATCTGGGAATTACAATATAATTTCTTAACTTTTTAAAAAATGTATAGTTATATTTCTCTAATTTTTTGTCATAATTTTGCATTTTTTCTTAGATTTTTTAAAAATATTTTATATCACTTAATCCTAAGTTGTTAGACTTTAATTTCAAACTCTGCCTTTTGGGCAGAAACTCAAATTTGAATTTAATTTTTTTGCTTCATCACTATTTTATACAGACATAGTTCAAAAGGCAAAAATGGTCAGCAGCAGTCATCAAATAGAATGTGGAGTTCCTCTTCTCTGGCATTTCCTTTTCCAGGAGTCCTGACCCTTACCTGGTGGTGATTGTGGCCACTATAATTTCTACTGTCTATTTGCTCATGATAAAGATGTAGTGAACCTTTGATATAGCTTCTGATACCCTGCACCATCAAGAGCCATAGCCCACCCTCAAATTACAGTGATTCAAACTCATGACAAATTTATCTACCTTTCAAATTTTAACTTCTCCCCCCAAATGCATGTTTTTGTTTAATCTCTAGAAACTTTGGATGGTTAATTTTTTTTTTACCCATGTTTGATTATTTTTATCTCAAGAAATCCTGCTATTGGTTGTTAATTCTGACATTAGGTTTTGAAATGTGTAGGGCATTTTACCCTTAACAATGTCCCACCCGTTGGATTTAGCAATTTTCCCCTCATGGTGTTTATTTCTCTATCCCCTGCATTTCTTTAAGTGTGGGTATCTTTTAAAAACTTCATTGGCTCTAGGATGGATTTTTTTTTGTTAAGAATAACTTTAAAATTCTATTATGTGCTTTGATTATACAATTTGTTATTATACATTTTTATTGTATGCTGAGTAATGTCCGATATCTGTGTGTAAGAAAAGCTATGATGATTAAAAGTGGTTACTACCAGATCATAAAGACAAATTTTTTTCTTCACAAGACTCTAAAATTATGCTGTATTATACTTTGGCTCTGTGCAAAATGTTGTTTCTCATAATATTTTTTTTCTGAAAATCCTTGCCTGAATCAGTTATCACAGTAGGAATTTTAAAATGGTGATTTCCCCAATACTATTGCTTCTTTATTTATAGTTGAACTTAACAATAAGACTTTTAGGTATTTAGAATGTGACAGTTAGTTACAGGTGTTATCCACAGGTGAGAGATCTACAGCAGATTTCCTTGTGTGTGTGTGGGGTGGGTGGGTAGGTTAGGAAGTGGTTTCTGGACATACTCCTAAGGACAGTGACAGGTGGGTATAGGAGTCTTATATGACATGTCCAGTGCTGAGTCCAGGACACAAAAGCAAAAGCACCTGGTTCTAAGGTACAAAATTAACCTAGAATTCAGAAATAAATAAGACAATTGCCAGCTATTTAGATCTCAGACATTAAGTTGAATCTACATATCTGAGCCTAAAATAATAATAATAATAATAATAATAATAATAATAATAATAATAATAATAATAAATCATTTTAACTGATTAAAAACTATGGCTTGGCAATACCAAAGAAAGCCATGGAATATTATGGTAAGCACATGTACCATGCCCTGCGTGTTTTATCAAGGGAGCACAGACACTTACAGCACATTTAAATAAAGGGAAAGGAAAGAAATGTTGAGAAAGGGAAGGAAAATGTATAAGGTTGACCTTTAAGAATCCTAGGGCAGAAAGTCAATTGATATGATAGATTTAGGCAACTTGATACATGAATTAGTTAACATGTGTATGTGTTTTTAGAATGTTTCAGGAGTGAAAGAGACTTTTAAAGTGATCTAGATTAATAATATATTAAAAATCCGATGAAGGCATAGTCTATGATTGAAAACTTCTGAGAAGACACTCCATTCCCTGTGCAATCTAGCTCTCTAGGGACATGTTTCCTTATATTATAGATATAAAACCACTCCTTTTGCATTCACACACCTACCCTAGTTTCAAATAAATACTGAGTATTTTCTAAATTGCAGTGTGCTGCTTGTTCAAGTACAAAGTTCTATATGTTATAACACAAACTGCTTTTAATATGGTAATCTTTTAAATATTTGAACTGATAAGTGAGGATTTCAGTACAGACACAACTTTGAATAAACATTCCATGGATAGATTCCATGGAAATTCACTTAATTTTTTAAAAAAATATATATTGATAAACAATTTATGATTATTATGTTCATAATGAAATAAGAACTTCTTTGGGATTGATTTAAAAATTGTTTACATAATTGTTTATGTTCAAGTATTTTTATTTTCATAATTTAGGAATTAGCAAAAAGACATAAATCCCTTTTCATACCAGACTATGGTCTAAAGTTAAGAGTTAAATTAAAGCTCTAGTATTGTATTTGCATTATTAAAATAAAATATGTACATATGTTCCTTAAATATTGATATTTTTAAAAGAAACACACTGCTATACCTTAGTAAAGTCTGAAATAATTAGCACTCTTGCCTTCCTCAGCTCTGCTGAGTGCAGGTTGACAGCACATACTTCTGGATTGCTAAATGACCTCCCACCACATTTAATTTGAATGTTGCTCTGACACCTTTAATCAACCATTAAATGTTACCAGCAGAAAACAGACCAAAACCTTCAGATGATTTTGCAAAAGTATTCAATTCTGTCATGAACAATAAGCTTTGTTTGCATTGTTCACTCTTGCCCTACCTTAACCTCACTTGTGCTTTTCAAACAAAATTGAGCTACACAATAAAAAGCTTGCTAGAATATGATTAATTAACATCCATTTCCCCCAACAATGGGTTCTTCCTATTCAGAAATGGATAACTTGAGGAACATATCCTTGCTGAAGAAATTAGGCCAGGGAAATCACTTTCTCCAAAAAAAAAAAAAAAAAAAGGAAGGTATACAAATTTAGCATTTTGGTATTCAAATGGAAATACATACTTGTTGATATACTGTCCACCCCAATGAAATACTTACACAAAAGAAGCAGTAATACAATATTAGGAAGAATTCCATTATGTTTTATGTCTGTGAAGTCAGGCAATTAAGTGTGCTTGACCTAGGTCTACTTGTGTGGACTCTATCTCTGCATACCAGGTTGCCAGTTGTCATGGGTGGATTAAAGAAATTGTGCAGATTCAAACCACTGAATTCTAGTGAATAGTTTTTGAATTCTTTGCTGCAGTTCAATGTTGGGAGAACATTCAGCTTTTATAGCAACACAAAGAGGAGTATTGAAAATCCACTCTGCTCATACCTAACAACTGAACCTTTGGGGGTTGCTGTGGAAGCAGAGGTATGCAAAGCCATTGAGTGTTAGAAGTACATTGTAAAGTCAAATGAGTAAATGTTGATGTTTGGCGGTCAGGAGCTGAGGAACTAAAAACTGAGGTGTCTTAAGTGGTGAACAGGCAGGTAGCATATACAAACAGCCCTGAGACAGAAGCCACAGATAATGCTTCAGTGACTTCAGAAAGGAAAAGTCTCACACCTGTTTTTACCAAGCTGGGCTGTATTTACACTAGTACCCTTCAGAAGGAGAAGATGCAGTGAGCACAGGCCTCCCTGATTACCTTTGTGTCAACACAATGGCTAGCTCAATAAATTTCTTGCTTTTAGTGATGTTAAGGGACAGGCAGAGAAGGATGGTGGCAATAGGAAGTTAAGAGAATAATTCTCTAAAATGGGCCTATTGTGCTGAACTCCACATGTTTTCTTTTCACGAAGCAACTTACCTGCAGCCCTGCCTGGCCTCAGTGGACAGGATATAGAATATACCTCACCAAACTACCTGTTATCTGAAGGAGAAATGCAGGCCCAAGATAATGTCTATGGGAGGAACCCAGGAGATTTTGGTGACTAGTTCCTGAAACAAAAGGGAGATAAGGATAATTCCTCCTAACAATAAAATCTATAAGAACTTATGATTAAGAATCCAATTAGAACTGGTGAGCAGGGGCCAAGGTGATCTAGAGCTGATATTGGTAGGGGGTACCTAAAAGTCTCATATGTCTTCTTGCTGTTAGTCAAGCTTTAAGAAGTAAACCTGGGTGGGAATCTTCTCTGGGATCCCCAATAAAACTAGAGTACAGGAGAATCACATTGTCTTTCTCCTCTCTGAGAGGACCCTCTCTCTCCCTTGAGTGTTCCTTTTCTTTTTTCCTATCCGTTCAGTAAAATCATTTGTATTACTCTGAGCGACATATCTGAAATCTGACTTGATCATAAGAATCTGGGTTTGAAGGGTGGGTCTTAGTGCTGCCTCAATTTTTCAGAAGGCCTCATCTCTCTGACATTGAGGTTTATCATCACCAGGAATGACTTATTTACTTTAGAAAATATTCCTAAAGTCTTAAATGTTTTCAGATACATGTAGAAAATAACTTTAATTATCTTTTGTTTTTTCTTTTACATAAAACATTTCCTTTTGAGTGGGTGAAATAATTGGGAGAGTCTGAAAGTACAAATTGGTAATAACTGAAGTAGAGCCACCAGTAAATCAATGAAGGAAAGACCAATATAAGAACAAGAGACTATTGTCAGTGATCAAGTTTTTGATGCTCAGTATCATAGTATATGAGGGACATTTTTGTTCTCTTTTGCTCTCAAATGTTCATTAACAATAATAGTCCAGCTTATCATTTTAGATCTCACACTGGTAATTTCCACAAATAGGGGAGATATATGGATCCAAGTGAAAGACATAAGTTAAATAACTAATTTTAGATTGTTGCAAGTATGCTTTAAAGAAGAATTTCTAATAAAATGTATTGATTACACTCTTTTCCTTTTTGAAGCCAATATTGTACTGTAAATTTTAAAAGACATCCATAGTCTTATAGAGACATTTTGAAAAGAAAGTCATAATCAAGAGATTAAAGAAACCTGAAATAATACCTCAAAAAATCACTATAAAATATTGGCAGAATAATTGATGGATATTATATTTAATAAATCAATGGATTAAAAGTAAATACTCAGTGCAATGTACATAAATATGCTCTACAGATCTTGGTTATTATTGCCATACTCTTTTCTGTTTGGAAAGAATATAACTGTTTTTCTTCAATATAACTTCATGTCATTAAATATCTTCCAAAATCTCATATAAATAGCATTCTATTATACCAATGTACCTAATTTATATAGTCAGAAAACTACATGAGAATTATATAAGACATTTAAAGTATTAAAAGAATACCATCTGTGATTAAGGGAGCAAACCCTACAGAAAAATAAATAATCATCATCATGATAAGTGATACAAGAATTGAAAGACAAACTAGATCCAAATTTTTTGTTTTGTTTTGGATCATGGATTAATATAAATTTTGTATTTCCATCAGGTCAGTTTGAATGATTTCTTTCAATGTTGATTATATTTAAATAGCACTCCCATTTAAGTTCAGCTTCCCTATTAATCTTATAAAATGATTTGAGGAAAAAGCAATTAAAACATTCCTATTTTGTGCCACTAAAAAATTATTTAAAAGAAAACAGACAAGTGTTTCATACTGTGTAGAAAGTTTAGTTCTCAAATCCATCTTTGTTGAAAAGTAAAGAATTGACCACTATTTTTTTGTTTATCCTGAGCAACTATATTAGTTTCCAGTAGTTGCTTTCATATTTTATAGTTTTTTAATAAAAAAATTATATTTTAAGTAGATAGCATGTGTATACTGCAGCAGTCCGGCTGCAGCAAAATAGCCGGGGGGTGACGAACAACTTGTGTACCTTGATACAGCAGGAGAGGGAGCAATTTATTGTAGGACAACAGAGGTATTTATACATTCCACACAGCTTATCTTAATTAGCATAAACTAGATACAGCAGTAAACCAATAAGAAATCTCCACACTTAATGGCTCGCTGGCACCACCTCACAAACCACTCCCTCTGGCAAAATACCAGGCACCATCCTGACTTGTTTACAGACTCTAACATTTCCCCCTTTTGTTTAATTTAAATACCAACCATAGTGATTTTTACACAAACACCATAAATAATCTGCTACGAGCAGAAGGGGAGGATACAAAATGCCACAATACCAAGCCAATTGATGGCTCCATGCAAGAAGCCCTTGGAAAAATTATACCAGCAATGACACTGTTAGCAAAGATACCGAGTTACAATTTGTTGTATATTACAGTTTGTTGTCTCAGTCCAGGTAAAGCAGTGTCTCAATAGATTAACTCACAGTCCAGGTAAATCACAGTCCAGGTAAGTTCTGCAGGCAGCTAGCTTAAATCACAGTCCAGGTAAGTTCTACAGGCAGCTAGCTTGATCCGAAGTCTCATCTGTTTCTCAGCAACACTGGAAATCTCTCCACCTTCATCTTCACCGGCACTGGGATGAAGGCAGGAACTCCAGCAATGATGCTAAAGAAAATCCTGTAGCATTCCAGCAGGCACTAAGAAAACAACCTTCTGAACAATTAAGTACATTATCTCAAGGTTTTTTTTTTTCTTTTTTTTACATTTGAAATAAGCCTTAATGGTGCTCATTACTCATTAGTGGGAGAACCATTGTAGCTTAGTTATTGGCATTGAAACTGACCAAACATCAGGGACACTGGTACCGTCTTCTGTCGGGCTGTAGCGTCTCGGGCGGCCCCAGATGGCCCTGGGGAGAGTCCCGGTCTCAAACTGCTTCCTGGGCACAGGGAGCAAGAGCCTGCAAGACTGTGCCTGGATTTGGGCTCTCGCAGTGGTGTCCCACTCCCTGGGCGGGGGGCAGGGAAGAGCCAGCAACTGCCGCTTGGAAAGTCCTTGCTGCGCCATGACCGCTTGCGCACATGGTAGCCGCCGCCCGATTCACACACCCTCCGGTAACAAAAAGTATTCAGTAATAGCCTTTTGCTGCAACTTTTTTCCTGAAAATCCTTCCTCCTCTGAACTTTCTTCTTTCTGACTAGAGTTCCTGGGCTTTTATCAACACATGCCCTAATTATTCTTGGTTCCACTGGGGTGCCTCTTTCCTTTATCAATTTACTTTTCACCCCTTCCATATTTTCATCACAAAGACAATACAATACACCAAGACAAAACAAGACACAAACATACTGTATCAATTTTTTCCATTTTCTTGAAATGGCCATTTTTCCTCTTGCCCTATCTGCCTAGGCATGAGCAGATTTGCTCCCGTCCTATCTAGGGACAGGCAGCTTTTTTTCGTCACTTACCCCTGAGTGTCCTGGGGCTCCCCGTACGGGCCACCATCTGCCGCAGTCCAGCTGCAGCAAAATAGCCGGGGGGTGACGAACAACTTGTGTATGTTGATACAGCAGGAGAGGGAGCCATTTATTGTAGGACAACAGAGGTATTTATACATTCCACACAGCTTATCTTAATTAGCATAAACTAGATACAGCAGTCAACCAATAAGAAATCTCCACACTTAATGGCTCACTGGCGCCACCTCAAAAACCACTCCCCCTGGCAAAATACCAGGCGCCATCCTGACTTGTTTACAGACTCTAACATTTCTCTGGCAAAATGCCAGGCGCCATCCTGACTTGTTTACAGACTCTAACAGTATACTATAGGGTTCTCTGACTAAACCTAATTTGTATTGGGTAAACTTTTCCATGGAAAATTTTTGCCTATTTAACTTTATTTTTCTAACTAAGATTTGCTTTTCTTAAAAAACTGGGCATTGGATATTTTCACACCTGTATGAACCATTTTTTTTTTTTTTTTTATCTTTACCTCTCTTCAATGGACCTCAGTGTTCATCAGTTGTTTCTGGCATTGACCATCTCTACCTTAAGCTCTCTTTTAACTCTGGGCCAATATGCATACCAACATTTATATACCTTTTATGTTGCTGGGCTTTCAAGCTTTCCTTATGGAGTCATGAAAACTGGAGGAGGAATAATAGAAATATTAGAATTACCATTGACCATCTTAATAGTTGGTAGATTAGTGAATCTGTATGAAACATTGATAAACTAAGTTATTGTGCAACTGTTCCTGAGAGACTAATTTCTAATGATCTTCTCTTGAAAAGAAATGCAAAAGAACTGAATTTGAATTTGAGTGCCAACAAAAAACAAATTGAATTCTTTGTGTCTCAGCACTTAAAAGCTCCCTCATGGGCTGTAAAGTAGTATCTACTAATATTACAGAATAACTTCCAATTTGTAAACCAGACACTCTTGTCATTAAAAAATATCTGAGCTATAAAAAACAGTAACAACAACAAAAAAATGTGAGGTTGTATCTAAAATGTAAATAATATTGTGAGAACATAAAAACTTCTTTTACTTTAAAATTATCTCTAGCCTCAGTCCTACCCTTTTTGCTAAAACTGAAGAAGATCCTCTTGATCATAATAGATGTTCTTTTTATCATCCTGTAATCCTGAATTAGCTGAATCATCCCTATAGTCTCTATAATCATTAACTCTATCCCTCATATATTTTTGTTAATATCTAATATGCCTGAATCTAGATTAAATCTGTTGTCTATTTCTGGTGAAACAATCCTCTCTGCTTCTATTTTGTACAGAAGTTATGGATAAACAGAAATATAAAGTGAATTTTTGATTTTATTCATTTTGCAATGGAAGACTAGCTTAACTAAAAATAACCTTTCCGGGCTGGGGATGTGGCTCAAGCGGTAGCGCGCTCGCCTGGCATGCGTGTGGCCCGGGTTCGATCCTCAGCACCACATACAAACAAAGATGTTGTGTCCGCCAAAAACTAAAAAATAAATATTAAAATTATTTCTCTCTCTCTCTCTCTCTCTCTCTCTCTCTCTTTCTCTCTCTCTCTTTCTCTCTCCCTCCCTCTCTCACTCTATCTTTAAAAAAATAAAAATAAAAATAACCTTTCTTTAAAAAAATACCCTTGCAAATCTGGGTAAATAATTTTCAAAAATAAAAAAAAAATGCTTGAAAGTATTAAAGTAGTAGGCTTAAGAGGTAAAGATACTTCAAAGAAGAAAATGCCCCACAAGTTATGCCTGAAATGTTGCTTATCTACTAAAAAGGTTTCCATCTTAACCAGAGGGCTTTAAAGAATTGGGATAGAGCAACTCTTTTTCAGGGATGTGGTCTTGAGCATTACAGGGGTTTTTTTTTTTTTTTTTTTTTGCATTTTTTATTGTACCTCTATAAAGATATAAGTGTCATTTATGACAGTTGTGATAACTAAAAATGTCTCCAGAAATGTCACATGTCCCTTGGGTGCCCACTGTAGGGACATTTGATGATTCAAGAGGAGATTCTTAGAAGTATGATGAAACTGTGGCACTTCCTTTTGGCTAGGGTACAAACTTTGCTATTCAAGACATTCAAAAAGAGTTCCCAGGTTAGATTCCTGCAGGGTTATTATATACAAGTAAAGTTTAGGAAGAATTCTTGACAAAGACCCAACTGTGAATCAGCCCAATCCCTGACTGGATGAAAATCATCCACCAGATAGAACTACCTAGGATAGCCAAAAGTTGATCCTTTGAATAAAGGTAAACCAATGCTCATGGATTTTTATACACATATTTAATTATTGTAAAAGGCATGAAAGAAGATAACAATTAACACAAATCCAAGAAAAACAATTAATTAAAATAAATTCAGAGACTGTATAGGCACTGGCTTAACAGATGGGTTTAAAATATCATTTTTAAAAAATTAAATTTCAAGATAGATTAAAAAAATAATGATGGGGAAAATAATAGAATAAAATTTATATTGTAGAATTGCTGTATAATAAAAATCAAAACTAAAATTAAATATATGAATTTAAAAGCAGATCAGACACTGGAGAATCCAGTGTTATTGAAGTTTTAATTTTTTTAAAGACTACTTTTTTATTCTAAAAAATTTTAAATTTTTTCTCATAGGTTTTTGCTCATCAAATCCTATGGATTATCTGTATTTTTTTTAAACAAGATCTCTGTGTTTCCATTTGAATGTATGATGGGATTTGCATTTTCTATTTTTGTATACTGATACCTTATTCAAATGTTTGTGTTAGATTTGAGTTTTTTGATACTTAAAAAAAAAAAAAAAACTTTCTCTTGAATCTTCCACAGAGTTATTTAATCAAGAAACTAGGTGCACTTGTTTTTTTTTTTTCCTAATTCTTATTCTTCAAATTGTTTCTCTTTTTCTCACTTTAAATAATAACTGTAATTCAATGCTGTATATCAGCATACACAGTAAGATAGTGAGACCTCTTTATTTTAGTGGGAATAGCTAATTATTTCCCCCTGTGTTAGATATGGCTTTGCATTTAAGCTGTACAGATTTTATCAAGGTTAGGAAATCACTTTTATTTTATCCCTGCATTGTTTAACAAATAATCACTAGACTCTTTGAAAGTTTATCTATAGGGTAGGAATTATATTAACAGATATATTATGTTGAACTATATTGAGCCATCCTTGGATTTCTGTGATAAATCCTATCTGATTATTATGTATATGTATTACTTTTATTGTGTGTTTAAATTATTCTGATATTTTATTCATGACTAAATGGACCTTGTTTAAACTTCTCTGTCTTGGCACAACCTTGCTTGGGAATAGCATAAATATCTTCATTCATTAAAAAATAAAAACAACCTTTCAATGTTCCCCATTCTAATTTCCGTAACAATTTGAGTGTTATTAGACTTAACTGGTCTTAAATATTTAGTAGGGTTTTCCAATGGAACTCAATCTGTTTTGTTTTGGAAGATGACACTTTGAAATTAGTTTTTGGTCTGTTGTTTTGATTTATTAAAAGTTTTTAACACTGGGAGTAAAATGACAATAGATATACAATGTTTTATTGATGCATTTTTGTATCACTGAAGCTGAAAAGTAACATCGTTTTGAAATGGAAAGTTTTCACTTCAGCTCTGGCTCAAAAATCTGTTCTTCATCTCAGGTATTCCCTCCTAAAGATGTCTAAACTCTTATCTGTGAAAAAAATAATTCATCTTCTTATACATTTCTTCTTTTATAGGGTATGATTCCATTGGAGGAATTTCTGATTATTTCCATAATTAAGGGCCTCTTTTCTCTTTAGTGCTTCAAGGTCTAAATTCCAGATGTGACCTTCAGGACTCAAGTCAGTTCTTAGCATCAGCTGTTCCTGCACCCAAGTTCAGCCCTCAGATATTGCTTATGTTGAACATGAAATTTAAATGCACTTATGTGTTGAGAGATACTACAGAAAAGTTTTTTAAAAATAATGTTGCTAAATTATCTTAAATATTTATAAGGAGAATAATAACATGTATGACATGGAAATATAGGTGTACACATTACTAAAAAGAAGTATCTCTTGATAAAAACAAAAAAACAAAAACATAATGTCTATCAAATGTTTGGTAGTTGATGAAAATATTGGATATAACCAATGTTCAAAAGAATGTTTATAATCAAAAGTTTGGGTTTTAAAAATATTTCTTAGAGATTATATCACTTATGAATGAGAAAAAAATTACAGAGTAATAAAATTCTATTTGAAATTACCTTCATTGCCACAGTTCAACTATTATTAACATATCTGTGCATCTAATATCATTGTGAAATGGAATGGAAATTAATGTAATTTTCTTGCCATGATTACTTATAAAATACCATAAGTGAATAAAGGATCTAGAAATAAATTACAGTGATCTTTTCTTCTACCCCAGAGAACTAGTCACTTGAATATTTCTTGGTTTTTTTAAATTTATATTGTAAATATAATTCTGATAAATATTTAAAATTTTTCAAACAATTGTTGTCAAACATTCAGCAGTAGTATTTTCAGTAACTTGTTTGTATAGGCAATAGACTTCCTAAGAGTTATCATCCACATATGATTCCAAATTAAATTCTTCAGCACATTTAATATTATATTGACCATACAATTAGGGGCTTATGATATAATTAATCCCAGTGTAATTTAAAAAACAAAATAATTATACTCTTTCAGCTTAGAAATATAATTACATAATTATTGTGTTCAACTTAGTATCATTAGAGAGACTACAGAATAAGGTAGATAATGACACAACTTTGATAGTTGAATTTTGTTCTTAAAAATTATGTCATAGAAAAGAAGGGATTAATACAGTCAATTAAAACTTATGCATTTAAGTAATATTCAGTTGTATTAGAATGACTGGGATTTTTTAAAGCTCTTTGACATTAATGAACAAAAGTAGAAAATATTCATTAGGAAAACAACTTGAGTTTTTTTTTTTTTTTTTTTTAACACATACTATGTCAAAATATCTTTTAAGAAAAAATAAAAGACTTTCACATTTTTTCAAGAAATTAAAGAAAGGAATGGTTTTTCAGTCCGATAATAGTTATCCATGTTAGTTTGTCTTTACAAAAGAGTCCCGATTTTGTCCAAATCAGAAATATGTGGAAATCAAATATCCATATTCCCAGTTTCCATATATTTAAATGGAACTATGGAACATGATTCTGCCCGGTTAAATAATATTCATCTATAAAATAAGAGAAATAAAACAAAATTAGCTTATTTTGAATGTATAGTGACAGATTTTGATTTAAACGAACTTCTTTTTACATTATTATCTCTACAATGGAGGAAATAATATCTTCAGAGTACTGGGGGAACCCTCAGTGCACAAAATCTGTTATGCTTTCATGAACAGAGAATTTAATCTCCTATCAGGGCTTGTCCTAGCCACATGTATGTTGGAGAAATACTCTCTATGCTCACAAATTTCTGGGAAGAGCATAAACAAAGGAGAAAAAGTATCGCAACAAACATTTTATTGTGATTACTGCTTTAAAATTAATATTATAGTGTATTTTTGAAAAATATATAAATTTTCAAATGTTAGCCCTCTTATTATATTGCTCTCACTTAAACATAAGTTTACTCTCCATCATGCACTAAGGAGTATATGAAAAAATAAGAAATTATTTAAAATTCTCATGTTTTTATTTACAGTACAGAAAAATCATTTTAATGTGTAAATCTTGAAAGAGTTCTTCAAGATTATCACAATTAGGCTGGAATCCAAATAACTCTAGACTGTAGATTTCAAATATTTGAAATAAATTAATTTTTTAAGTTCAATGATAGCCAAATTCTGTGGCTGACATTTTGTCTTAAAACTGTTGTTTCACAAAGAGAATGAGTGAGACAAGTTGTAAATTTATATGAGTGAAAAATCTATGATCTGAAGATTTAAAAACTTGATCTAAAATATTAAAATTAAGATTTTACAGGGGAAGATGCTTCAGAACATTATAATGGGCATGGATTTGGGGGCATGGCCCCCTAAGCACAGGATACCAAAGGAAAAATAAACAAATGGGATTGAATTAAATGCAAATGCTTCTGCACAGAAAAGGAAACAATCATCAGTGTGAATAGGCAATATACAGAATAGGAGAAAATACTTGCAAACTATAAATCTAACAATGGATTAGTTACCAAAATATATGAGGAATTCTAAAAACTAAATACTACAATCAGAACATTCCAATTTAAAAAAGTGTTCAATAGACATATCTCAGAAGTAAACACAGACATGTCTAACAGGTATATGGAAAAATACTCAACATCATTAATCAGGAAATGCAAATCCAATCCACAATGAGATGTCTTACCCAACTAAGAATGACTGCTTTCTAAAAGACTATAAACAACAAGTGCTGGCAAGGATCTGGAGAAAATGGAACCCTTATACACTTTTGCTGAGAATATAAATCCGTGCAACCATTAGGAAAGTTAGTATGAAGTTTCCTCAAAAAGCTAAAATTAGTAATAATATATGACAGAGAAGTCCACTTACTGGAATATTGTTTTGCAAATAATACTCTTAAAAGAATTTAAAAAATCACATATTAGGAAAACATAATTCCAAATTATATTTATGTGATAAAGGATTTGTAACTAAAAACACTGAATAATACACTAGAAGATGTGAACACCTCCCTGGTTGATGGATTGGGAGAATTAATATTGTTAAAATGATCATACTATCCAAAGCAATCTACTGATTCTATGAAATACCTATCAAAATACCAATGACATTCTTCAGAGAAGTAGAAAAACAACCCTAAATTTCACATGGAAGCTTGAAAGAACACAAATAGCCAAAGCAATCCTGAGCAAAAAGAGCAATGCTGGAGGCATCATAATATCTAATTTTAAAATAGATGGCAAGGCCATGTAACAAAACCAGTTGGCATAAAAACAGACACATGGACCGATGGAATAGAATAGAGAACCCAGAAATAAATCCCTGCATCTACAGCCAAAGATTCTTGACAAAGGTGACAAAAACATACATTGGAGAAAAAACAGCCTCTTCAACAGATGGTGCTGAGAAATTGGGATATCAACATGTAGAAGATTAAAAGTAGACCCTGGTCTCTCACTCTCTATAAAGTTTAACTAAAAATGGATCAAACGATTTCACATTATACCTGAAACTTTGAAGCTACTAGAAGGAAATCTAAGAGAAATAAACAATTTGAGATACTGATGCAGGCAAATGATTTCCTAAATAGGACTGCAATAGTTCCAGAAACAAAAGGAAGAACTGACAAATGGCTTTTACCAAACTAAAAAGCTTCTACACTGCAATGAAAAACATCAACAGAGTGAAGACACAACAAAAAGGGAAAATCTTTGCCAGTTGTTCATCTGACATATGATTAATATTCATAATATATAAAGAATTCAAAAACTTAACCACCAAGTAACAAGTAATCCAGTCAGTGGGCAAATTATCTGAACAATCACTTCCCAAAAGAAGAAATACAAATGACCAATAAATATATGAAAAAAATGCTAAATATCTTTAGCCCCTGGGGGGTATTCAAATCAAAACTACATAGATTTCATCTCATCCCAGTCAGAATGGCTGTCATCAAGAATACAAAAATAATCAATGCTGGTAAGGATCATCAGTCTTTATGATTGGGGGAGCCTTTATACACTCTTGGAAGGAATGTGAATTAGTACAACCACAGTGAAAATCAATATGAAGGTTCCCAAAAGACCTGAAAGTAGAACTACAATATGATTCATTTATACCAGTCCTGGTTACACACCTGAATGAAATGAATTTGACATACAAAAGCATCCTCGTGTTTATAGTGACACCATTCACAATAGTCAAAATCAATCAACCAGATACCCATCAACAGATGAATGGATAAAGAAAATATGGCTTATATACACAATAGAGTATTATTCTGCCAAAAAGAAGAATAAAAGCATTTCATTTGCAGTAAAAAGATGCATGTAAAGATCATGATGTTAAGGGAATTAAGCCAGACACAGAAAGGTCTTACATGTTTTCTCATATATGTGGAAACCAAAAAAATAAGAAAAGAGAAAAAGATGGCCTGAAAGTAGAAGAGGTAAAGGAAGTAGAAGAGGTAAAGGAAGAAGAAGGGTGTTGGTGAAAGGGCGAAGAGAGGGGCAATAGAAGGAAAGGTAAACAGGATCAAAGCACAAGCATGTATGTCTGGACATATCATAGTGCAATCAATAAATTTGTATAATTAATATGCATCAATAATTATTTTTAAAAGTTATTGTTAGAACAATGAAAGGGCAAGCCATAGGCTGAAAGAATATATTTGTAAAATTTACTTCAAAAACTCCCACAATGCAATACATAAATGGGTAATTGTTTTTTAACCCAAATACAAACAAAAGGATTAGTATCTAGAATATCACACCCCATCTAAGAAGTTATGCATATAGTAAATAAGCATAGTAGAAGATACTCACCATCAGTTTTCATTAGGGAAATGCAAATTAAAACAATAAGATATAGTTAGACATATTAGAATAATTAAAGTTTAAAAAAAAAACTGGCAATAATGTTGGCAAAGATAGTAATAGGAGGTCATGGCCATTTTGGAAGAAGTTGGTATGTTTCTTACAAAGTCAAACATGTGACTGATAATCAAGATCCTAGGTATTTGTTCAACTATTTGAAAATTTACATTCACTCAAAATCATTCATGTGAAAATCATAGCAGGATTATTTACAATTGCCCCAAACTGGAAGGAATCAAGATGTCTTCAATATGTGAATAGATAAATAAACTGATATACAGCTACAGTTTAACATTATAAAGTAATAACAGGGAATGAACCATCAGTAAGGAGGAAGTTTAACTGCATATTACTAAGTAAAAGAAATGAGTCTGAAAAGTCTACATATTTAATGTTTTCATTTATATGACACTCGGAAAAAATTGAGGTTAGGAAAGGCAAGGATCTAATGCTTACTATAAAACAAGAACATATCAAAATGCATGACAATCTCACTGATGGGGTTGGAGAAGATGTGTTCTTATCTAAGTAACTTTAAAATGAGTGAAGATTCTAAGATGATAGACAACTAAAACTCTTTGTAACAGTAAAGAAAAAAAATCTGTATATAAGCCCCAAATAAATAGTCTTTACATGTTTAAATTTGGATGGGTTTTGTTAATTTCAACGCTAGACTTCAGGGGAATGCAAATTAACACTGTTATTTTTTTCTAATATTAAACAGTTGAGATAATCAACTTATAAAGAGCAAATATTTATTTTGGCTTATGGTCTGAGCCTTCTGAGTCCATGTTTAACTGCTCTGGGGCTTTTGGGTCTGTGGCAAAACAGTGCATCATTATGGAAGTAAGTGGTAGAGCAAAACTGTTCACCTCATGGCCAGAATGCAAAAGAGAGAGAAAGAGGAAGGGACTGGGATCCTTCTATGCCCTTCACAGGGCATACCCACAATGATCTAAAGATCTTTCACTGGGCCCAACTCTTTTTTTTTTTTTTTTTTTTTTTTTTTTGTAACTTCTCGATAGTGCCACTGTGGAGCATAAGCTTTTACATATGCCTTTGGGGAACCATGCAGATTCAAACAATAGTCAAAGTCATAGTGTTACTCTATATGTATGCTTACATGGTAAAGTTAAATAGCTAATGATTCTGAGCCTTGGTGAGAATGGTTAGCCGAGGTTTTCAGTTGGATATGATTTTTGCACTTGCGGTATATTTGTCAAGTCTGAAAACATTTTGGTTTTCACAACTAGAGGGGACGGCTGTGTTACTGTGCTTTTGGCATCCAATATGGGAAGATGCCAATATGATAATAAACATATAAAATGCACAGGAAAGGCCCCCACAACAAAGAATTTGCACAAAATCTCTAAGTACTGCTACTGAGAAATCCTGCTATAGAGCAAATATAACCCTCAAACATTGTGACTGGAAAAGCAAAATGATAAATGCATGCCGAAAAATACTGTGACAGTATCTTGTGAAGTTAAATTTGCACATACCATATGACCCAGGAATCCCACTTTCAAATATTTACCTAAGGGAAATTAAAACATTTTCACACAAAGACTTGTAGGGAGATGCTCACAGCAGCATTATTTGTAATAATGGATAAACTGGAAGCAAAATGACAAATGAATAAACAAATTTTGGTATCCATAAGACAGAATTCTACACATTAGCAAAAAGAAACAAAATGTAAATATGCTATAGTAGATATGCAGGCTTGCGTAGGAGGCTAAAGGGAAGAAGAATAGATCTCACTCCATTTCCATGAGGCAGGACACTTCATCTCAGGTGACAGGCAACCCTGCCCATAAAAGCTATCCTTCAAGGCTAGGACTACTTTCTCAAAACAAAAAGAACTGGTATAGCCAGCTTGTGGACTTTTCAACTTTGGAGTATGCCCAAAACACTGAGGCACTGTGCTTTGGGTGGCCCCAGGTTCATTGTAATACCATTTATGTTGTAGTTCTGGTCCCCTGTAATTTTTTCTTAGGTATGTCTGGGAACATTTCTAACATAGACTCAGATGCACTAATCCATTACTAGAAAGGGGTGTAACTACCCCAAGTAAATAACTCATGGCCTGGGAGGAACCCAAGGAGATCATAAAAGCCCACATTGCAGAAGAAACAAGGCCACCTACTGTCTCTTGGTATGGTCTAATTCACATTCTCTGGAGTATATTTTCACTTCACTGAATAAATCATTTATACTGTGTCTCTCCACTGAAACCTTTCTTTGGGCAAGACATGAACCAAGGAATATCACCTCCCAGTAACAAATGCATTGTCAGCATGGTGAGTGGCAAAATCAGTGTTAAGTAAAACAAGTCAAAACAAAAGACTTTATAGTCTTTGGTCCCATAATTTTTGATAGAAAATTCTAGAATAGGTAAAATTAAAATGACAAAAGTCTGGTCAGCCATTGCCTAGGGTCAGGGTCAGGAAAGTACATATAATGCAAGAGTAGGAACTCTAAAGGATAAGCAAACTATTCTGTACCTTCATTTTGTTGATGATCAAGTTATGTAATTACTAAATGCACCTAAAATGATTAAAAATGACTGAATGAAAAATTTCCCCCATAAATATGTTAACAATTTTTAAATAGAAAGTGTCCAATTGGGTATGATTAAGTACCTGTGTTAAATGCCCTCAGAGAGGTCATAAGATACAAACAGAAACAAGAGGTCACTGATCACCTTTTTAAGAGCAGTTTGAGGTTGGTGGGGTTAATATCTTCAGTGAGCTGTGCATAAACAGGGAGTAAGAAAACAGATAATAAATGCACAGAACATTTTTAGTAAGTTTTAATTGAATGACGAAGAGAGATTGCATGACATGAAAAACAAGGGCAGCTAAAGTGGGACTGTTTTATCATAGAAGGGATTAAGAGACTAAAGGAAAAGGCATGTGATAGGATTAGGTTGAAAGCTGGACTGGCATGGCTGTCCTTGGTCAGGACAAGAGATGCTTCCTCATCCAAACTAGAAATAGGGACAGTTCTGTGGGGAACAAGTAAGTTGGTGGTTTTCTTGATTTTTCTCAGTAAAGCAAGAAACAAGGAAATTTGCTTAGAGTCGAGGAAGATGATGGCTTTATAAGAATTGGAGTTTTGTAATCAGAAGGGAGCATCAGTATTACTGTAGCTCATCAAAATGAAAACAAAGGGAAAGAGCTATAATGCTGATGGTCGAAGTTTGTAGAATACAAATTGAAATGGTTCATATTATAAAGTTAACTGATACCAATAAAAAGTATATTCTTATAATTTTAGAGGTAAAAAGTTTAATTGTAGACTTGAGTTGTTGGAGTTTTGCTTAACAGATGTGGCTGAAGAAAGGAGCTACAAAAGGAATGAAAGATGTTGGTGCAAGTTTAATATCTACAACAAACAGAAGAGAGTTCAAGAAAGAGCTGTTCACTTTCTTAGCACTATTTCTCTCTTAGCAATATATCCTTGCTTCTTTAACACACACATACACACAACACACACACACACATACACACAACACACACACACACACACATACACATACACAAATATTCATATGCAAATAATCTGATGCTAAGACAGTTTCAAGAACACATCTTCCAAAGCATATGCTAAAGGAGGTAAATCTGTAAAAACATGGAACAGACAAAATTGATTTTTAAGCCGGTTGATCACTGCTGGTGTTTGCTTATATTTAAATCACCTGTCATGTAAATCAGAAATAGAAGTGTATAAAGTCTTACATTCAATCCTTGCACTTATTTTAATGACAAATACAAATTTGGAAATAACAGATCCTTGTGGGTGGTCTTGTTTCATGATTAATCCATCATCCCATCACTGTAACATAACCCTTAATGTAATTTGTCTAGTTCCTTTATTATGCACAATTCTTTTATGTTGAACATGAAAAAATATATGCCAGGAACAGGAACATAGCTTGGCGTGGATGAGGAGTACTGGGGATTGAACTCAGGGGCACTTGATCACTGAGCCACATCCTCAGCTCTATTTTGCATTTTATTAGAGACAGGGTCTCACTGAGTTGCTTATTGCCTCGATTTTGCTAATTCTGGCTTAGAACTTTTGATCCTCCTGCTACAGCCTCCTGAGCTGCTGGGATTATAGGCATGTACCACTGCACCTGGCTAGGAACATATTTTTAAGAGGTCATTTTTATTGTTACTTGTACAACATCTTAACAATAATTTAAACTTTAAAATAATCCTATCAAACCAAGACTTTACCATTTTGTGCATATACAAAAAAAGGTACAAATTTTTACATTTTAATTATATAAAACAAAGTGTCTTGCATGTGATAGTTTTAAATACACACACACACATATATATGTGTGTGTGTGTGTATATATATATATATATATATATATATATATATATATATATATATACATATATATGTGTGTGTGTATATATATATATATATATATATATATATATATATATATATATAGTTGGCTTAAGTAACCTAAATACAAAAATATTAATAAAAGAAGTTGTAATTTTGAAATTCTCATGTAAAAACCCAAAAAAGCTTTAAAAGACATATTTCTCAGCTTTATCCACAATTTATTTTTCACTTAACCTTTCTGAGTTCATAATTCCTATGCTTACATGTATGTGTACAGGCTTCATTCAAATAAAAAAAAGCAAATGTAGCAATAACAAAATGTACACCTTGAAAAGTCATTCAAGAGGCGTAAGGCGTAGTAGGTTTTTTCCTTTCCTTCTTTTTTTTTTTTTTTGATGCGTTGAACTTCAGATATATTGTGATACATGATACTGAAATTTTCCAAGTTAAAGCCCAAGTTCACTTACAATGAAGTATTGATTATTTTAGAAAATAAGTAGTTGAAAAAAATCTCGTACACAACTTTACAAGGTAGGTTAACCACCACTTTTAAAGGCAGAGAGAAATGCATTTGTCTCGACTGCAAAAACCTAAGGTTAGATAAAGAATCCAGCAATAAAGTTGAAAAGCAGAAGGGATAAAAGGGACAGGGTATTATTAGTGCTTATCACTCCTTAGGTCCATGCAGTTCAATGACAGTTTCAAAAGGATGTGCTGATAAAGGATTTGCCTGTCGTTTGACACAGTGTGCGGTGGTTCCAGTAAGCCTCTTGTGGAATGAAGAAAGCCAATACACTTTTGAAGCTTGAATAGAAGAGTGACAGCTCTGAACCCAAGTGGCAGCCTTTCCCTCAGGCTTTTGTGATATATATATATATACCTTTTTCTTTTCCAGTGCTAGTGCTAATACCAAAGCTGTAACTAAAATTATTGCCTCATTCCTGGAAATTTTTATGAACACATGTAGCAAAACCCTAAATGTTCAGGAAAATATCATTGTTGAACTTTATTGCAGATGCAAAATTCATTGCATCTTCCTAGACTATATCACTGAAAAAACCACTGTGTGAGTGACAATGAAAAAAATACGTCAAAAATATCAAATATATGGATTTATGTATTCTATCACACATACATTTCTAAAAAGTTAAAGATAATAAACTCCAGCTAAATGTTTAGATCATCAACTTGAGTATATATGACCTACTGGACAAAAAATGAAATAATTGTTTAAAGTTGAATCAATATTTTGCTCATTTGATTTATATGATAATGAATAGATTTATGTAGTTAACACTAAGTGTCTTTTACATAGTCTCTAAACCTTCATACTGATAGAATAAAAGACCTGAAAATATATCAAATTAAGAGTTTTAAAAAGGTATTTGTGTGGGTGCAGTGGCACACACCTGTAATTCCACCAGTATGGGATGCTGAGACAGGAGGATCACAAGTTTAAGGTCAGCATCAGCAATTTAGCGAGACACTTTCTCAAAATAAAAAGGGCTGGGAATGTTGCTCAGTGGTAAATTGCCCCTGGGATTAATCTGCAGTACATCCCTCCCTCCAAAGAAAAAGGTATTTGCCTTTTAATAGCTGGCCTTTTTCACTTGGTATTTTATCAAAGTTCATTCATGTTACAGCAATTATATTATTATTATTATTAAGTCTGAATATTATTTCAATGTATATATATATATGTGTGTACCATGTTTTATTTATCGATTTATATGTCCGTGGACATTTGGGTGGTTTTCACCTTTTCACTATTGTGAAGAATAATTCTGTGAACATTGGTGTACATCTGTGCCTGAATCCCCGTGTATAATTCTTTCAAAATAAGAATGATAGGAGTGAAGTTGCTGGATTTTATGGTAACATTAACTTTGAGGATCTGTCAAACTGTTTTCCATAGTGACTGTAACATTTTGTGTTAGCATTAGCAAAGTAAAAGGATTACAATTTATCCCATATTCTCATCAAATTTTCTAATTTCCACTTTTAAAAATAACCATCCTAGTGGGCATGAAGTGATTCTTCATTGTGGTTTGATGTTCATTTCTCTAAGGTCCAGAGATGTTTAATATCTTCCCCTGTGCTTATCAACCATTTGTATATCTTTCTTTGGGGAAATGCCTGTTCAAGTCATTTTCCCATTTTAAAATATTTGTTGTTGTTGTTGTTGAATAATAAAAGTTCTTTATATATTCTAGATATTAATACTTTACTATATTTTATTTGAAAATAATTTTTTCTATTCTGTTATTTTTCTACATGTGTATATTTTAATCATAATAATTTTCTTATATTTGGATATGGCTCCTTTGTTCTAGAAATGCATTATAAACATTATAGGTTACAATCATCCATTATCTTTCCTTTTATCTTTTTATATCTCTGGTTTCTGTTGATTGGCAAGCATACTTACTATTCCTGGGGTGCAAAACTTGAATATAACAAAAGTATATTTTTATAGTTGGTTCATTTTATTTCAGAGACTGTTTACCTATCTTGTGGCAGATATATATATATATATATATATATATATATATATATATATATATATATATATATATAGTGGAGGCAGATTAATACAATAGGGATCTTTGCTGACTTTAGTCTGGGTTGTGAATTTTCTAAGGCTACCCTCTTTTTTTCTCCTACTTATAGGGTTAGTTCTCTAGGTCCCAAATTGAGACATCTTGGGTGTTTATGTGAACTCTGCTTGTCAGCAGATCCAACTCTTAAATTTTGTCTCCTTGTTACTCAGATTCTAATAAGTGGTGTTATGAACTCCAGTGGCTTAGCCTTTAACATCGTGTTCTGTATAGGAAAGAATTTGGTAAAAATTATTTTACCTTGAAGTGGTACTACAGTGAAAACTTGTCCAAGGACAGGCTTTTTCCTAGCAATTCCTATGGAATCCTGCTTGTTCCACACAAGATGTGCTGACAATCCAAATTCCAAATTTTGTCATCTGAGACCTCTGATATTGCCAGAATTTATGCTGAGTTATCTGTCCTGAAGAGCAATTTTCAGCTAACTGAGTGAAATTAGTCTTTGAAATTCTACTAATGTTATGAGGATTATAGTGCTTGCAGAATTGTGGTTCATGGAGATACCTTTCACTTTGAGATCTTCAACTCCAGCAATCTTCTGTTTGTTTGTTTATTTATCATTCCTTATTTATTTTTAAAACTTTTTGTAGTTTCTAGTGGGAATCAATTGTAATTCTTTCTCTCATAGCTGGCTTTTGAAATCTCATAAATATTTTCACTGGCAAAGTTCTATCTGTTCTTTCAGAGGAGGGGGAGTTTTAGATCTCATTTGTAATAGCATTGTGAAGCTAATGTTATCTAGGTAAAAATGGAATTTTTCTTCCCTTAAATATTAAAGATATAATTCTTGAAAAAGAAAAATTAGGATCAATTCCTCTCTATGCCTAAACAAGTAACTTTGGACAATGTGATAGAAATAAAAAACATCAGTTATCCTTGCAGATACAGGAATTAATTCAATCTGAATGTCAGTAAACATTTAGGTAACACCAAAAGTTTTTGGTTTGTGGTAACTTCGCACATGAGTGTTGATAATTTCCCCCTCTAAATTCCTGAGAATATATAATTCGAATACTTCAAATAATTAAGTAAACCTTTGTGATTATAATGGTTAGAAATACTTTTATTTTTCTACAAAACTGATCACTTTAACTTAATTAACTCAGAAAGTTTCATCTTCTTAGAGAAAAACATACAGGGAATCTATCCTATAAATTTTGTGTTTTTTTTTTCCTTAATTTAATTGAAACCATTGAATAATTCTTCAAAATATGCAATTTTAAAATTTCCTAACCCATAATTACATATTTTGTGGGAATGTTATGATTATTCATTGATACTCTTTTAATTTTATTCTTATGCATCAAAACCCACAGTGTGCCCCTGAATTTTCATTAATGTGCCATTTTAATAATCAGTAGCATTTAATAGGGCTACAACATTTCCTAAAAGTGTATAAGTTGAGGCTAATCCCACAATGATAAAGAAATAGAAAAAATTAAGAATGCAAATTTTCTAGTAAACAGAATAAAAACTATTTTGCCTGTTTTAAAATTGCATAATATGCTTTTCCTAACAATAAAAGCACAGCTTATATTTCCACCATGATTCCAGAGACATATTTTAATTATCCTTAGAATTATCTGATAACTTAAAAGAAACTTTCTGCTTATTTGTTTAATATATTTGTGTGTTGTTATGATTTGGATTAAAGGTGTCCCCCAAAAGCTCAAGTATGAGACAATATAGGAATTTTTGGAGATGAAATGGTTGGATTATGAGAACTGTAACCTAATCAATGTATTAATCCACTAATATGATATGTTAACTGCCTGGTAACTGTAGGTAGGTGGGGAGTTGCTGGAAGTGGTGGGTCACTGGAGCCCATAACTTTGGGGTTTATATTTTGACCCTGGTGAGTTGAACTCTCTCTCTCTCTGCTTCTGGGTTGCAATGTACTGAAGCTGTACCTCTTCCATGTACTTTCGTCATGATATTCTGCCTCACCTGGGGCTCAGAGCTAAGGAATCAGCCAACCATGGACTGAACTTCTGAAACTATGAGCCAAAATAAACTTTTCCTCCTCTACATTGTCCATGTCAGGTTTTTTGGTCAAAGAAACACAAATCTGACTACTATGTTTAATATACAATACCCACAGTTATATACAATGCTATAAAATAATGCAATTATCAGTAGTTATTACAAGCTTAATTCTCATTTTGTATCATAGTGAAGTAAGCCAATCCCCCAAAAAACAAAGGCCAAATGAATATTCTCTCTGATAAGTGGATGCTGATCCATAATCTGGGGAGGGGGCATGGGAAGAATGGAAAAACTTTGGATTGGGCAAATGGGAGGGAGGGGAAAATGATGAGGAAAGATGATGGAATGAAAATGAGGACATTACCTTAGGTATACATATGATTGCACAAATAGTGCGACTATCTATTGCGTACAACTAGAGAAATGAAAAGTTGTGCTCCATTTGTGTATAATAAAAAGAATTGCATTCTCCTTTCATGTATAACTAATTAGAACAAACAAAAAATTTAAAAAAGTGTAGTAACTTTGAAAGTGTTTACCAATTTTACTCCAATCTCTATTTCTAACTTGGGAAGAGTTCAAGAGTTTTAGAAGAAAAGAAAAAAAAAATAGATGCCAGGAAGTACTAGAGATTTCATTTCACCACATTTCACCCTCCCTAATAAGCTCTAGAAAAGAGAACAGGCTATCAGAAACCCTCAAGGTGTTTTGAGAATTCTGAAAACATAAATATGTTCTTCCTTTCAAAGTAGAGATAAAATGATTGACAAGTCTAACCTCCCTTTTTTCTCTCCCTTCTCTAGATAAAGCAAGTAAACAAAAATGACCATTCTCTTTGAGAACCTCAGAGAGCCTCAGAGACAGCCTCTAAGATTTCTAATACCTCAGTATGGGAAAAGAACCACAGGGTATTTATTTGAGCTTAAAGTGGGAGAGAGAGAGAGAGAGAGAGAGAGAGAGAGAGAGAGAGAGAGAGAGAGAGAGAGAGAGAGAGAATAGGAAATGTAAAGAAGACTTTGGGGAGGGAAGACTCCCCAGTAACCTGACAGAACTCTGATAAAAGAGAATATGGGCTTACATATGTCTCAGCAGATTCTGGACCCTGATCTAAGTACATATTCCAATTAATGACTCCAATTTGTTTTTCAAAGCTCAAAAAATTCATATGTAACCCCAGGGAACAGGTCATGTTACTTAGTTGACTATGCAAAGTCATTGCTACATTGGAAAGCTAAAGATAAATATTTTAAAATAAAATAAAAAATACATTTTGTACACTTATTTATTAATATTACCTATAGTTATGAATGTCATACATCACATTCCAAGTAGCAAAAGTATTCATACTTGCATGAATTTATCACTGGGGGTTGTACGCTTTAGTTCTTCAGAAGATATATATTATACATGTAATACACATTTTTCCTCATGCAACTCAAGTTAGGAAGAGATGAAAGAATATGAAGCAAAGGGATAAAGAAAAGAAGGACAGTTTAGAGGAATTTTGCATATCTAGTTGATGGGACTGGATTTGAGATCCAAGAAGTTTCTTGCTCTGTGATTTACCTTGGGGATATTGTGAACTAGTCACTACTTGTTCTAAGGACAGTGAAATTGCATGAATTAAGGCAGGAAAAAAAAAATGGAGCTAGTAAACTAGTACTAGTACAAAATATGAGTCCATATTTGTGGCTCACATCTTTTACTAGTTCCATTTTTTAAGTTCTTCTTATTACTGCCATTCCTTTCCCCACCCCCAAATTTCAAATATGAACTTTGGAGTAGCATTATGTACTTTCAGATATTTAAATGTATGTCATTTATATTCTAAGTTTTATTCATATCCAAAAGGGACTCTTTTTGTAGTCTGCTTGAATATCCTGAAGCTTTCACTGTGGATTTCTTGCTACTGAAGAACTTCTTAGAAAAGGGGAATAATTATATTCTTTTAGTGCTTCAAGGGGAAGGGGAAAGATGATGAACTTTAGTGCATTGGTAATGGAGGTTACACAAAAGGCACAATTATTAAATTTTATCATTACACAGTAGACTTGAGGTTGACAGTCAAGTGACAATTTTAAAAAATAGAAATAGAAGCACATGCTTTCTTGGACTGAAGAGTAATATTTTTTAAGGCTAAATTTGCCATACAGCAACAAAACACTAAAAAAACACTAGTCATAAACAAAGATTTCCAATATAGAGACATATAATTGCTGATATTAGGAAATATACTACAGTGTTAAGAATTATAGTTTATCATTCTTTAAAACTCAGGAAATATAAAATGCACTTAAAACTATCATTTGTACACCAAAATGTGTTTGTTTTTCTGTATGTTATAAGAATTTAGAATAGAAATGTTTAACTTTAAGAGATGAAGCCTTGACATGCTTACAAATAAGAAAAGATAGTTTTTGAATACAGAATAATAACAGCTGAAATAGGACATCAGTGAAGCAGTACATAAATCTGACATGATATTGGCCAGGCATCAAGAAATTCAGCCAAAAGTTTTTAGGATGTTGGGAATGAGAACACTCAAGTTATGACTTATTTGGGTTAAGAACAGGAGATCCAAGATGCTGTTGACATGCTCCATTGAAGAAAAGTCCATAATTATAACAACAATTTGACAACCATGATGTAGCATTATTCATATGAAAGCAATGGAAATATCAGTGGCCATCAAATAGAATGATTAAAGAAGCAAAATGTCTAAGGCTAAATAAAATAAAGTAAGAAAAGAAAATTCTATACATTTTACTATATAGTATTAATTCCAATATATGCCATTTTAAAGAATATTAAGAGTTTATCTTTGTTTTTCTTAATTATTGGGTAAGGAAACAGTAATATGATCACTATAAAATTTAGTAGAGCTTCCAGTCAAAAGAGTTCATACTGTTACCTTTGTTCTTCATGTTGAGTATCCAATGGATGTAAGCATGCCTCCTGGGAACATCAGCATGTAACTCTTGACCAAATTGCTGGAACCTCTTGGCGACCTTAATAGATTATGTTAGGAGATTGTTACTGACTATAAATACCTTACAAATACAAACACTGGAGGTAGTGATTGGCTTAAATATTGACAATGTTACTTAAAAAGGAAAAAAAAAAAAAAAAAAAAGAACACTGAGATAGAACCAGGCTAGAATTTAAAGTGAGTTTTCATTATTCAACTCATGTTGAGTTCATAGTATTATGTGGTAAAATTTGATTATTTTTCTTGTCTATGACCAATTAGTTTTCTAATACACAAATAGATATAAAAATACATATGTTACAATTATTAGATTTCATGAGGTTTGTGTTTTGTTTAATTTTAGTGAAAATAAAATACATTTTCCAAAGAGGGAATTTCCTGAGCTAAATATAATTTAACATATCTAAATTTAGAGTAAGAGCTTCTATGATTGTTCTATGTATCTTTGAGGCACTTATAAAGTGTTTGTAATATTACTGTCAATACCCAAAGACAATTTAATCATAATGTATTCAAAGAAAATGTTTTTCTAGTTTTGAAACTTCATGTAAATAAGAAATCCTGCAATGCTCAATGAGTTTCTACTAGATATCTAGTGCTACTATTTAACTTTATACGGAACTAAAATCATATATGGGTTATTTGATATAACCTAAAAACTAGTTTCAAGTTTTTATCTAATAAAACTGGCACACTAAAATTAATTATTTTTTAAATATTAACTGGGAACAATATATTATCTATGTAAGTCCATGTAAAAATAGTGCAAAACTATGTTTAATAAAAGATTTTTATAATGCATAAAAAATCAATGACAGCAATTTGAAATGATATTACATTTATGAAAAAATATTCAATTGAATTTTTCCTACAGATGTCCTTTTGCACAAAAGTCATGCTGAAGTTTAATTGAAGTTGGGAAAATCTAGCCTGTAACAAAGGCATTAGTTTTACTTATTACAATGGTAATAAATTAAAAATTTCGCTTGTGGAATAAAAAAATGCCAGCATGCCTAGATAAAGGAAGGATTATTATAATTATCTTTCCTTAGTTCTTGGTCTTGTAACCATTCAATCATTGTAATTTTTGAAGTTATTAAACAGCTTCAATGTGAAATGGTACCCAGCTTTTTGAAAAACCCTTTTTATTTTCTGAAACATAGTCTTATAAGAAAAGGATAGATAGTGGCTGTGTTTTTGAAGACAAAGCTTATCTCTTCTGCTTCCAAAATAGTTGGGAAGAATTGGAGTACAATAGGTTTTGTGAAGTAATTTAACTATTTGAGATATTTAGTTCAAAGTACACAGAAGGTATCTGAACTTCTTTCAATATTGGTTCAAAATTTTATGAAGAATTTGGACTTTCATACAGTAGTAATATAATTTAAAAATTTATGTTTTAGAGATATTGAAATCATTATAAATATTAATTTCAATAACATGCAAGTATTTTTTACTATACATGATCAAAACCTAAGTTTTTAACTGCCTTATCATAAAAGATATGAAATGACAGAGAATGTTTGTCCTTACTTTGATCAGACTAACTCTAAAGTCAGTTCTCAATTATATTTTACTAAAATAAGTGAAAGAAACCTAGTAGAAGTTTTGTTTCGTTTTTTGTTTTACTTATTTATTTATTTATTTATTTGAGTACTGTGCATAGATCTTGGGGGCACTCAACCACTGAGCCACATTTCCAGCCCTATTTTGTATTTTATTTGTAGACAGCATCTCACTGAGTTGATTAGCACCTTGCTTTTGTTGAGGCTGTTTTTTGAACTTTTTTTTTTTTTCTGGTTTGCTTTAGTATATTGAACATCTTTCTAAAATAAACTATGAGAAAGCCATTCTAATTCAATGGAAGAGATGCTGAAAGATTCAAGATTAACATCCACTATTACCAATGTAAAATGGAGGGAAAGATCCGTGAATTGGGCTCCTAGAATTCTGCCCCTATGGGAGATGGAAGGGTGAAGCCGAAAGCCATCAAGGGAAAAGATGAAGAAAGGTGGACTCTCAGAGCAGGGGTTTCTGGCTAGAAGCTGTTCCTTGCTCACTGTGTCAATATTTTCTCCCAGCCCCCTCAGGCTGATTCTCTAGGCTAAGATGGTGGAGATAGTGTTTGCTGTAGTCAAGAAAGAAAGTGGCGGGCTGAACCCAGGGGTAGTGCTGAAAAGCTTCCCGAGTCACGCTTGGCTCAGGCTTCTACAGGGAAGATGGACAGAGGGAAAGGAGGTGCTGTTTTTGAACTTTCAATCCTCCTCCCTCAGCCTCCCGAACTTGTGGGATTATATGCCTGTGCCAGTTCTAGTAGAAGTTTTATCTTTAATTGTACAAATAATTTTAGAATATACTTTTACCATACCCAAAGACATAAATACTTTAGAAAAGAGCAGACTTACATATAACTAAACTGAGTAGCATTTTGGGGACCAACTCAAATGTCCCTGAACTAGTAAATGAACGTTTGGTGCATCATTCAAGGAAATGTTCATTGACAACCAAAAAAGGCAAACCACTGTTAGGTACCATAATACTTACAAATCTTAAATACATTTTTTCTAAGTGGAAGAATATCTATTGGAATTATGCGATTCCATTTATTTGACATCATTAAAGACACCTGGGAGAAAAACAATCAGTGATAGCTAAGGCTTGGGATGTGAGTGCAAAGAGCTGAGAGTAGAAAGGTGGCAGAGGCATGTGGGGTGAACATGCTGTTCTATATAAAACTGCTGTGTCTACATGACTATGCATTTGTCAAAACTGACAGAACAATACATCACGGAAATGAATTTTTTTGTGTTATGTTGTTTAAAAAATCAAGTAGGTTATAGGAGAAAAGACGGAATGGAGACTGTGACAGATGAGTATAACAGTAAAACTGAAGAGGAT
The DNA here is from genome assembly GCF_047511675.1 of Marmota flaviventris. NCBI lineage: Eukaryota > Metazoa > Chordata > Mammalia > Rodentia > Sciuridae > Marmota > Marmota flaviventris. Next base: position 67,888,074 of record NC_092498.1, on the reverse strand, counting down.
GGAAAAAAACAGCTGACCTTTTTAACTTTGCAAAATAATATTTGGCAGGATACTGTAAAACTAAAGACAAAAAAACTACATGAAACACTATATTCTACTTGGTAAGATTTTTTTTTTTTTTTTTTTTTTTTTTTGTGGTGTAGGACATTTGGAACTACTTTACAAGTATTATAGAGTGGGAAAAATTAGTAAATATAATATAGACAAAAAATATACAGGTTTCTGACGTTAGTAAAATGAAATTAAAAGTACAGTAAAAAAGACTTCTAGAATGAAAGGGGTGCTGAAGGTCAGGTTAAGATTTCAGTGTAGACCCATGCACCTATTTAAAAATATAGAGAGAGGTAAAGACAGGTTGTGAATAAGTTATGCATTTTCTGGCTGTATATGAAGCAGGGACAATGCAGTAGCAATGAACAGAACCTGGTTTCTATATCTTATGCTGCAATAATGAAGATTCAAAACTAAACCAGGGAAAATATAAGGTGAGCCTGAAGCATTTTGTTGTGCCTGAAAATAAGAAAATGTGAAAACAAAACAAAACAAAAACCACAACAACAGAAAGATAGAGGTCATATTAAAAGGACACAGGCTGCAGCTTCAAAGAGCTTTCAATACCAAAGTTAGAATATCTTGAACCAAAATAAATAACAGCAGCATTGGATCATAAACTGTAAAGTAAAATAAATTTCCATCAATTCCTACAATTTAAATAAATATTAAATGGATAAATGAGGATAAGTAAAAGCTTTTCTTTACAAAGAAACTCCATTGTTCACGGAAAAATGAATATAGAGAATTATCACTGGAACACCTCTATGGATGCTAAATTAGTGGGTGAAAATTTCAACAGAGACAGTATGGTTGTATAGTCTCAAAATGCCTCAAAATAATTAGAAAGAGAAAAATTTCAAGTTCATAATTGGAGAAATCTGGAATATTCCACATTGGTCAAACTGTCATGATTCATAGTTTAAGTAATGACTGGACATCCCTGTACCCATTCATATCAAACACTGAGAAGGTCATAACACCTCTCTGGGATCCTTCCTAAAAATGCATAATCTCAGTCTTACCATGAGAAAGCAAACACCAAGCACAAATTGAGTCATTCTACAAAATCTTCCCAGCTATCTTCAAAAAGATCGAAGGTAATAAAAGACAAGTAAAGACAGTTATTGAGTGCATCAGCCAATAGGACATGACAATAAAATGTAAAGTGAAATCCCAGAATGGATCATAGAGTAGAAAGGGAGAGTTACAGAAAAATTGGTAAAATCCAAATGACTTTTATACTTTAACTAAATTGTACTAATGTAAATTCCTTATTTGTGATAAGTATTTTATCATTATGCAAAATTCTAACAGAGGGAGGCTGGATGAAGGGAATACAAGAAATCTCTATATTATTTTTGTAGCTCTTTTGTAACTGTAAAATTAGATCACAGCAAAATATTTTAAAATGCTGTTCATGAACATGATGTGGTTTTGTCTGATTAACTAGAATTTAATTTAAATAAAATGTATTGGTTTGTACTATTCACTAATGCTCTTTCTGAACAATATTTTAAAAATATTTAGAATAAATTGGAATAGCAAATATTTCTTTTTCCACTGGAGTCACAGTCTTTATCAGGATACTATATTACTGTTTCCATTTTCCTCCCTATTGATAATGTTGTCATGAACAAAGAACATCTGAAGTCCAATGTGTCAAATTCCCAGTGCTTCATATTTAGAATATTAAAGATAGAGGATTGTGTTCCTTTGACACTCATTAATTATATGCAGTTTGGATGACATTCACATTCTAGTTGATTACATATTATAAAACCTGATACTTTTAAAGCTCTAGATGATAAAAAATATATACTTGAATATTAATTTGGGCTCTTGCCAAATTACATTGTACAACTGTGATTTTTCTACAATATTTTGGGCCTTGGGCAATAGCAACATGGATATAAATATTTAAAATGTTTAATGAATGTCTTTACTGAGTACTGCCATGCTATTAGTATCTGATGAATGTGTGATATATGTATCTTACATACATTTTAGGCCATTAATGCAAGTTATTAAAGTCTTAGTTTAGCCTGGATACCATCTGCAGTATGTGCCAGAATGATTAGTGTCAGAGTAGTTCCTAAGTCATACAAGTTTTATTTAACTAGCTCTCTGAATATTTATTAGAAAAGGACACTTATAAATATTGACATTTTTAAAACGAATTCAGTTAAGATGAATCATATTTAGGGAAAACTGTTTGAAGTGCATAGGACTTATTTTAGATTACAAATATTCCACACTGGAATCCTGAATAAATCAATGTGAGATGTGAGCTGCATATAATTTTTACAAGTTCATTTAAGTACTTATGTTTTTAGTATTGAGCCTATAGTATCTTTGATTCAAATGCAGAATTCTGTCTTTGCCTGATGATTGTACCAGTAGCTCTTTCTTCTCTTCCCTCCTCTTTTTCCTTCTTCCTCTTTCCCTTTCCCTTCTTTTTTCTTTCAGTGATAGTTGCTGAAGTGTTTTTAATTGTATTCTAAAAGTCTCTGTGATGCCTTAATTGAATACTTCATAGTTAATTTTTCCCGCTTTTCCCACTAAAAAGGGCTCTATATAATAAATTCTTAAAGGAAACATAATTTACCTGATTTATCATATTTTAATATCAATAAATAATTCAGCATACCAATATTAACAATATGAATAGATGGAATATGCCAAAAAATCTCAAATTTGTAGTTCTTTATAAATATTTTTCACTCCCATTCTCTCACTTCATCTTTTTGATAATCAAATAAAGTGTGCAGTGGAAGCATCTTAATAGACCTTTTGTAGATTCCTAAGTGAGACACAGTGGTTTTCTGTCTTATTTCAAGTTTTTGTCTAGTGAGTAACAGAATCTGATCTTGAATGGGCATCTTGTTGATTTCCCCACCCTTGCTACCTGTACTAGATAATTCTTCTTTTTCTGAAGATTCACTCATCCTCATTTTCCCCCCTATGGATAATCCTCCCACTGTTTTTCTGAACTGCTCCTATTGCCACTTCAACATTTCAGTTCTCATTTGAAATTCCCATCTTCATGTGGCACCATCTTAATGGCCAATATTAATTCTCCCACAAGTGACTATCAATCCAAATCTAGCAATCAAGGGTCCTTCCTCATGACTTCTCACAATGCACTAAGAGAGTGTCACTCCTTTATAAATGGCTACTTTGGGATGTAAGAAATGAGAATTTTCTCTAGTCATTTTTCCCATTAAGAAGTCTACAATGACAGATAATGTTGATATTCAATGAAAATGGTGTAAAAGATAGAGAGCATGTTAGACCTGATTCATCTCCTGATTCCAATTACTCCTGAGTCACAGCTGTATTCCTTCATGTCTTACTATTAGATGATTCAATCTTATGGGAAATATTCAAAGTTACTCAATAAGCTCTCAATAAATTTAACTTTTGGCTATAACATTTTCCAGTTAGATTATTAACTATTTAAACAAAAAATGCATTGACTAATTTGCTATGTAGAATGAATTATTAGTTTTTAGAATATCACTTAATTTATTGTCTCTGTGTCTGTATTTTTAAAATATTATTTTTGTTGAGTAATCTTAGGCTAACAATGTGCATCCTTTGCATATCAGATTATAATTACATTTAATTTATACTTTATACACTTTCAACCTGATATTTCACACTTCACAGTATCATGCTCTTCATTACCTGCCCCATCTGTTACAGAACTATTGTTATAACTTTCATTTTTACATATATTATCAATCCCACTTTTTGATGTTGCCATGGTTGGCAGGTGTTTCCTTATGCAATGTAAAGTTGGGCTAATAGGTAACTTCGAAATCCAGATTTTCATTTGCTAGATGGACAAAATAATTGAATTGCCTGGATGATGTACCCATGATTGATTTTGGTGTTTTGGTATTTTGACTTGCGGCCCTTTAGGTTTCCAGAACCTTTACAACTGAGCTAAAGTAAATGCTGTTGGAATAACAAAACTAGAGGACTGTACCTGCTTGTAAACTAATGAGCATAATTATATTGTCTGATTCTTCTCTTTGTCCAAATTCTGGCCCTTGGGTGATTTCTCAATATTGACAGGAAAAGGAATAGAGTGGTTCTATAGCCAATATGAGAGGAGCAGAGACTGCTCTGTCTGCAGATAATAATGAATTGCATCTCCACTACCCTAAAATCTTTGTAACTTTCCAATATATATCTTATTTCAGTGAAAAGATTTATGATTGCTACTCTGGCTCTCTATACAACAAAATGGGGAAATATGTTGAACTACAGAATCCAGAAAGAAGTTTCCTTGGAGCCAGATGAGGATTAAAAGACCCACATTTGATGAAGATATTTTAAATATCCTCTGTTAAAGTCAATGTTCCTCACTAATCCATAATAACTCTGTAATGAAACATCTTGTTTCTCCACAAGGTCATTATCATAACCTTTATCATTTTGCATGATGTCTATTTAGTTTCTGTCCCACCTAAATGATCACAGAACTCTTAAGGTTGATAACAATGCCATTTTTATTATAAGCTCAGAATTTACCATGCTGTTTAGTAAGTAGTGAACAGTAAAGATTTGCTGAATGTTTAGCCAAAGTCAACTCACTAGAACATTAGAACCAGACCTAGATTTTCTCATGTGACTCTAGATTCAGAGCCCTTTCCAAAAACAACCTCCTAATTGGATCTGTTAAAAGTGAGATAAAAAGAAATAAAGATTTAGTTCATCAAGAATTTTTTGTTTGTATTTATGTGTTCAGTTTTAAGTACTTTTATCTTGATGTGCACATGAGATGTTCTGAATAATATTTCTAATTAAATACTTTAGAGTAAATAGATATCTTGATTTCCATTTCCCTTGAACTTTACCAGTAACCAGTACGATGAAAGCCAATTTAATTGTCTTGTCCAAGTAGATGGATTCCCTGCAGATGAGCATTAATCAAAAAATACTACATCTTTTTTTTTTCCTGTTTATAAACAGAAAGGAGAAGGTCTTCCCCTTCCTTTCCCTGAAAGAATCTCTTCCTTGTTTAGCCCTTTTATATGAAATGAAATTTCTTCTGGAGTCCTATAGCCCTATAGCCAGAAGAGTCTGGGTTTTTAGGATACAGGTGACTCATTCTCTTTGAAAGGTAAACCCCAAGCCATAATCTCTTCTAGTTCTCTGGACACATTGTGGGTTTTACCAATGAACCTGTTCCCAGGCTGTAACCATTTGCCTTCTTGGGAAGAGACAAGTTCTGTTATAACTTATCAGAGCAGTTAGCTAGACAAATGGCTCTAGATCTAATTCTTCTGGTAAGTCAAGAGTCTTAGAAAATCTAGATTTGTTTGTTTGTTTAATAAGAACTCAGATGAATACAGGAGAGCTGTATTTTCCCTGCAAAGTAAAAGTCAGCTTCTTTGAAGGAGATGGAGTACAATGAAAAAGAAAAAGAAGAAACAAAAGAGGGAAAAAACAGGAATAAGATCAGAGAAAGAGAAAGAAAAGGAGGGAGAGGAGACAGAAGAAAACAAATACCATATGGTGACTGACTTGCTTAATATTGTTTTAACTAGTCAGAAAAGCAAGGATTGTTAAAAAAAATTCTAACAGAGTACAGTTGATATGGAAACCCAAAGTCTTCTCATGTCCAAGATTCAGTGGCTCAGAATTCTCTCAAGAGAGATGTTCCTTTGTGATACCTTTTATGAAAGCATTTATCTTATTTATTGGATGGATATGGTATAATCAGAAAGAAAATTAATCTAGAAAAAAAATTTTTTCTAAGTCTAGAGATTATATTTTCATTTTTTTATGATTGTTCAGAAGGGAAATTAGTTATTGGTTACTAATTTCAGAAAACTGTGGTTATTATTAATAATATAAATATAAACACCTAGAATAAAATTATATTTTACAACATTCATTTTGGGATAATTTCACACCCTGTTTATAATATATGTTCATATTTTATTGAATAATTATAAAATTGTCTGGAGAAGGTAAAACCTGAGCAGATCATTCAGATTTATGATTATGATTACTTTAGGACAATATTCTACCTCATTTTTTATTTGACAGAGAAATTAACATAAAAAACGGATTTTCAGTCAAGGTCACATTCTCAAAATTTGCACTTGATGAACAAAGTCCATTCATATTTTTCCATAGGTTAAAACTGTAAAATGTGAATTGGATTTGTAAACTTTTATAGTATTTAAATAAAACCTTAAGATCTGTGAATGCCTTCTATATTCACTATTAAAATTATCTCCTGAATTAATAATACATTTCCTGGAAGTAAGTACAGCTCAAAGACAGATTGTTAAGCTATAAATTATTCATCAACATCTTACTAGGAAAAGTATGTTTACATAAAATAAAACTGTAAGCAGATGACTATTGGCTGCCCTGAATTATTTTTATGAAAGCATTTCTCTTATTTATTAATTAAAATTAATTCTCACAAAATTTTATTCATGTATTTTAATATGAGCAGATAAGGAAAACTGGGAATCCATCATGGAATTTAAAATATTTCTGGCCTAAAATCAATTTTAATAAGTAAACATATCCCCCAAAAAATAATTGATTAAGTTGTACCAGTAACTAAGAAATTGTTAACTAAAAACACATTGAAATACAAATTTTTTACCTATAGGACAAGAATTTACTTTTGATCACTAGAGGGAAAAGCAGTCTCTGGCCACTTAAATTTTGGTCCTGCCAGTTTGGAGAAATAATATTAGTACATCTTTAGTACCCCTGAAAACTAGGACAAGAGAAAATCCTTTCTATAGAGGTAAGAATTTTCTACCATGTAACCTACACTAGATCTACCCTGTGTAAGCTTAAAATGAGGCTTCACCAAGATATTTATGGGGGAACAAAATTATCCTGACTACCTTTCATGATGTCTTGGGCTTTGCATAGATTCACATTAAGAAACTCTAAAGCTATGCTTACACAAATTTAAAATAATCAGTCAATAAATTAAATGTCACTTAAATAAGATAAAAAGATGAGCCAAGAAAGTTTATAGAATCTAGAGTCTCTACACTGTTCAGTGTTCAAGAAAAATACATACATAAAAAAGAAAATCTAATCATAGTCAATTAAATACAAGCAGTCAGTAGAAAATGAAATTGAGATGTTCCCTGAATATAATGTTACAGACATGGGAAAGCCTCGTATTCTCACTTCTTCCCTCATTTGAAAATTTATCATAAGTGTCCCTTGCACATTTCCTTACTCCTCTGCCCCGTCACTCCTGCTGGGTCAAAAAAACCCTTAAGAGAGCTTTGTTTTATTTTGATGGAATGCAAATTGTCACTTACTCCAAATGTGTTTCCATGAAACTGAATGTGGCTAGAGAAGAACAGAGAACTGCATCTGCAGCATCCATAAGACTTATCACTGCCTGGCACATACATTTCTCTACTCAGTCATTTCTGCCTTTCTAGACAATTAATTCAGACTTACTCTCTCCTCAGGCTACCAACACCTCTCCTGTTCTCCTTCTATATTAGTAATCTTGCTTCATTTTTTCAACAAGAACAGAGAAAAAATCAGAAGAGAATATCCCCACTCATCCTCATCATATCTACTGAATTAAATCCACTCTTTAACCCTTCTGTTCAGTTCCCTTTATTCTCTAAGAATGTGTGGTTCTTGCTCAAGAGACCATTCAAACCCCTCCAATTATGAGCCAGATCATATTTCTTCTACCTACTTATTTATGGTAATTATTCCAGAACTCTATCTTTCTATCTAATCTATCTTTCTGTCTACTAGGTAATTTCCATCAGTTTCCATCTTTTATCTTTTGTCTTGAATAATCTGTCCCAACAGTCTGTTTACCCTCAGCATCTACTCCCTTTCTATTTCCCTTTACAATGAAACGCTGAAATTAATTGCCTACAATCCTTATACAGAAATGATCTCCTCCCTTTCTCTTATAATAAGCCTACTTTGATCAGGCATTCACTAGTATTGAAACAGAATCTGCTGATGTTGTACTCAACAAAGACTTCAGAATGCTAAATCCCATTCCTTATTTTATTTAAACTATCACCAGCATTTGAAACCATGTTTTATTCTATTGTCACAGAAACACTTCCTGCAATTGATTTCTGTTATGGTATGCTGTGGCTCTTCTTCTTGCTATTCTCTGTTTAATGGTAGAGTTTCCAAATGCTCGACACCTGAACATTTTCTCCATCTGTGCATTCTCCTGTCTACTGATTATACCGTCTAGACCCTGCCTTTAAGTGCAGTTTATATGCTGACATCCAGACTTCTGTTGAAAACACTCCATGAAAACTCCACTTGCAAGTTTAACTATAACATATATCCATGGTGGGACACCTCATCTTCTCATATGCTCCCTGTGATCTTCCACACTGCCACAAAGTCTACTCTACCTGTGAGTTACCAAGGCCAATAAAGTCATTCTTGTCAACTCATTCTCTTATCTCCCCTATTCAGTCCATCAGAAAATAAAATGGTTTGACTTTCAAACTATTCAGAATTCAAGATTTTTAAAATTGCCTCTCCTGCAATAACTCAGAATTAAGCCTTCTTGATGCTTCACCTGATTATTTTGAGACTTCTTTGGGGGTTGTCCTGTTTCTGACCTTGATCTTATAACCTCATATTTTATCAACAGAGCAGCAGTTGGTATGAACCTATAAATTATAAACAGATAATCCCCAACCTTTGCTCAGGACCTTCCATTTCCTCTCCATCTCATTCATGGTAACACTATTCTTATAACAAGAATGCTAACATCAGAGCTACCTCTGTAACCTAATCTACTGTGCTCACCATATGCGATCCATTCTTGCAAATCTGCCTTCCTTGCTTTTCTCTGGCTTCTCCAGGCATAGTCCTACATTATACTTCTGCCCTTGCTGTTCCTTCAAATTACAGCATTCACTTTCTTCTAGTCTTTGTGTAATACTTTCTCTTTAGTGAGTAATTTTATAAAATGCTGTTTAAAATTACGATGTCCTTAGCCTAGCCCTTCTTATCCTTTGCTTTGTATCTCTGCATAGTAATTATTACCTTCTCATATACTATATTAATTAGCTAGTTATTTTGTCAGTTTCTAAAGAAACTTTGGGAGGGGAGGGAGGTACCAGGGATTGAACTCAGGGGCACTAGGCCACTGAGCCACATCCCAGTCCTATTTTGTATTTTTATGTAGAAACAGGGTCTAACTAAGTTGTTTAGTGCTTCACTTTTGCTGAGGCTGGCTTTGAACTGCCATTCCTCCTGCTTCATCCTCCCAAGCCTCTGAGATTACAGGCATGTACCACTGTGCCCGGCAGAAATAAGATTAGGTATCTTCAAATAGGCCAGGAACAGAACTGTTTGTGGACATATGGAAAATAACAAATAAAAAAAATCTACTTATGTTCTTTTCCATATGTCCACAAATAGTTCTGTTCCTAGCCTATTGGAAGGCACTTAATATTATTTTTGTGATAAATAAAGGTTCTGATGTTAGAGAGACTTTTCTTACATCTTCTCCTCCTTTTTATTTTATGTTTTTTTTTTTAGTAGACTACCCAGAGTGAGTTTTGATTGCTTCAAATTAATGCCTTAGAGTTTATAGATTATCTAAAATTGGTTATCATTTCGATTCTTTTCTCCATCACATTTCATTTTTTTAGTTCATTCTTAGAGTTAAAAGCTTAGATTACAGAAGTTTAGAACAAAAAATCTGTAACATTGCTCCTTCAACCCTATATTTCCTATTTTTCTGCAATTTGAAACTCCATTGACATTTAGCTCTTTTTTTCCCTCTAGAGTTGAACAAGTTTAGCTGAGAGTCTAATAACTATAGTAGTGGTCCTTAATGGGAATAAAGGCAGTTTCGTCCCAGTAGAGACACTAGAGGCATTTTTGATTGTCATATGTGCTGTGAGTGCTATCATTTAATGGATTGGGGTCAGGGATATTGCTAAACATCCTCTAATGCATGACCTGGCCTTCCTTGACAAAGAATTTATGGTCCAAAATGTCAGTGGTGCCAAGGTTTAAAAGCCCTGTAAAATAAGCACCTAAAAATAGAATAGTTCAAAAATAATGTTTGCAATTATCTACTTTTTAAAATATAAGCCATTTAACAATTAATGAAGAATTCACTAGGCTGCAAATTATCTGTTTACAATGCTGTAGTGTCCTAAATTCAAATAGCTTAGAAAGAACAGCACAGATTATAATAAAGAAGTTCAGCAAAATCATATTGTTCTTAGAAGGAATTCCATTTTGACCCAAGTCATTTCTATGATTTGTCAGGTAAGAACTGTTTTAAAGTAGTGAATCACAATTGCTGAGATAAGAATTACTTCATGACAAAATATCTTCAGTCAAGCATTATGTTTCTTTTAACCTTTTTAGACTTAGGTTTTTAAATTTCAAAAGTATCATTAATTTGGACTAGGTCAGATTCTGAATGTGCTGATAATTTGTTATATTTTTCTTACTTATTTGTGATCAGCTGCAAAACTCTTACTGTGATCCATATTTTGTATTTTATTTAGAGACAGGGTCTCACTGAGTTGCCTAGCACCTCACTTTTGCTGAGACTGGCTTTGAACTCACAATCCTCTTGTCTCAATCCTCTCAGGATGCTGGGATTACAGGCATGTGCCACTACGCCCAGCGTACTTTGGACTTTTGAAAAGACTTTATTAGTAACTATAACTTGGATATAATATTAAATTCATCCCTTTGTGAAACATATTTTTTTAAAAAAATGTTTATTCCCCTTCGAATTGCTTTCATATTCTTTTCCCTCATAGTGATTTGATCATATTTCTTTTGTAGCTTCCATGGAACTCAGATAAACAGAATAGAATGAATCACAATTACTGCCAACAGTTTAGTCCTCTCCTCCAAAGACTAAAATATTGGCAATCTTGGACACATTGTTTCTTCTCCTTATGTGGTATTCTGTCCCCCATCTCTCCACACATAAGCACAATCCAAAATTGATTATGTTCTTTGTTCACTTACTTTAATTTTTGTAGTTGAATCAGATTATTGACTGAACCATATCTAGCTTAGCATTATTTTTTGGATATTATATAAAACAGTAACATGCCACATATAATTTTCTGACTCTTATTTATTTTTGCCTATATAAATTTATCATACCAGTATTCATATTTTGGTAATTTTCACAACTCAAATAATGATAATATATGACATAGGATTCACTGTGTGTCAGACAGTGTCTTCATAATCCTTCTACGGATTATCTATTTCATGTATTATGAAATAGAGTGAATAGTGTTTTATCCTCAGTTTGCATATGCAAAAACTGAGAGATTGTCTTAATTGACACATTATTAGATAGGTAGTTATGGCTTACCTGGATTTTTAACTTAAATCTCTCTTTTTTTTTTTTCCTGCTATGATGAAAAGACCTGACCAGAGCAATTGTAGAGGAGAAAAGTTTATTTGGGGACTCAACAGTTTCAGAGATCTCAACCCATAGACAGCAGACTTCCTTCCTTAGGGCTCAGGATGAGGCTGAACATAATGGCAGAAAAGTGTGGCAGAGGGAGGAAGCACACATGATGATCAGAAAGAGAGAGAGGGGTCTCTACTTGCCAGATAAAAATATATACTCCAAAGCCCTGGCCCCAAAGCCCCCCAGCCTCTTCCAGCCACACCCAACAAACTTCCACTAAAACAGAGCTCCAGCAGAGCTGAGGCATTTGGCTGCTATATTTATCCTTAATTTCCAGCTATTATTAACTCACCAAAATTTAAAGTGACAAGTTATTTCACTTTCAATATTTGTGCAATTTTGTACATACTGGGGGAAAAGAGGAATGTAAGCCAATGTATTTTGCATTTTCTGAAAATGACAAAATCATCTTAACCCCTTCACTTAAAATTGGAAAACTGCAATGAACATTATGCTTTCATAATATCATAAATTTATGTGATTAGGCAATATTTTCATGCCCACTGCCAAGAACACTACATGTTTTATGGAAATAAGATTGCTAATATTTTCAATTCAGATATATCAACACATCTAAATTGCTCCTCTTCTATAAATATTATTATAATATTAAACATAATATTATAGTCATTTAAATTGTTATACTTGCCAGAAAATAATGTTTTTATGTAATTTTTTGCTCTTTTGTAACCATCCAAATCTACCATTAATTATTGATTTTAAATATGGAAAAATAACTAATTTTATTTTAATTGTAAATAAATTTAAAAAGAATATGACAAACACTGATCCTCCATTAAGCCTTTATTGTTTAGTGGACTTGGGTGAGTATTTTATATAAAGTACTTCAAATTCTTTTTGGAAACAAACAACTGGTGAATTAATATGTAAATGAATGTTAGCATGGATACCAAGTAGACCTAATTTTTCTTGACAGGGGACCTGACAGTGCCTGGTCTAAGATGAATGAGAGCCTGAAATGCAAGATCTAGACCAAAATGTTTTGTAGGCAAATTGTGGTCCATCACCTGCAGTGGACACTGAAGTGGATTGGGAGCAGCAGCAGTCAGGATGAAACGGAAATGAAGCCTTGTGCCAACTGTTCAATAAAGGCATCAGTCCTACAGCTCTCATCTTAAACAACAAAATACAAGCAGGAGGTAGCAATATAGAAACTGGGGATTTCAGAAAATTTGCTAAATTTTAATATAGAAGGTAGAAGATAGATCCTAGAATGGCTGGCTACCGGAGATGAATACCTTCATGTGTTGCATATCAACATACACTACACCAAGGGGTAAAGGATGGTGGTAAGGCCAAAAGGATGAAATGTTTTTTCATCAGGTTCATTAGTGTAATTTTAGAGAGTGGCCATAGTATGGAGGAAAAAAAAAAAAGCTTGTCTTACATTAAGATTGCAAGTGCATTTTAAATTTAGTTAACAATTTGTTATGTGTTTTCAGGAATAAAATTAAGACACTTCTGTTAAAAGTATGACTTGTCTACTGAATGATAGTACTAAATTATCATTCATTCATTTAACAAATGCCAGTTGGGCCCTTAATGTTTGCCAGGCTCTGTTAAAACTGTTTTCAAGCTACTAGGTGGGCTTGAAGGTCAAAGATGAATCCTGATATCCTAATGTTGGCTCTCAAGGCACTTCAAATCCTAAGGACAAGGTTCACCAGAAGACATGCCCCTTTTGTAATGAGACTGGGACAGATAATAGAGGATCTTTGTCTAATTCATTGGGTGTCAAAGAAGAAGTGAGGAAACATGGAGTTTTAAGTTGGAAGAAATTTGCTATAAATAGATAATAATGTTTTGCTTATAGAGCAATGTAAGAATTTTTTTTCAAGAGTTAAATGAGACAAAAACTAAAAAGTCATATTGGAAATATAAATAAATTCTAATTTATCAAGAATATGAAATCAACTGGCTGAATAAATGCCACCTAGTATGGTTAAATTAGTTGTTTATGACAAGACTCTGACATGGTCCTTGTCAAAACTCTATGGCCTTATGGTACCTTATCTTCCTTCAATGAGAGTGTTAGAAATTTAAGTAGGATTGTATTTTCCCTAAGATACATGGTACCCAGGTTGAGAAACAGCAAATAAGCAGAAATATACCAAATGCTGACTGACTGGGGGAAAGATAATACTCTTCAAGGACTCCCACAGTTCTGCTTGTATGGAGATCTTTAGGTGAGAAGAGAGATTCTAATAAGGGATTTAAGTCCTCACATATAATTATATGATCACATGAGAAAATATGGTTTCATTCAAAAAGAGTTTATAGGATTTGGAGAAGTCTGGATTAAATGATAGTGGTTAGACAGCTCTGCAACATTTGATATATATACAGGCAACAAGTATACAATTAAATGTGTTTCATAAAATGTCCATTACTATTTAAATTTTAAAACAATATCTGATATTTAGAGCTAGAATTTTAATATATTGCTATAATGTGTTTTTATGCAATTACTTAAAATTATGTAAATATATTTTTGGCAAGAAAACATAATTACAAGTAATTATAACATTCTATTAAGTAAAATCAGTTACACTATTAAAATGACACTATTATTTGAAAATATGTATATATGTACATGTTTATACATATAAACTCATATCTACATGCACACACAATCAAAATTGACAATGATTGTTTTTGAGTGTTTACCTTAAATTTATAATATTTTTCTATATTATATTTTTAACTTATCTGCTGTAAACATATTGCTTATATCATAAAATACATTCTATTTCTTCAACTTGCCATAATAAAATAAGCAGGGTTCTGCTTTTAGAGTCTGCCTTTAGTAGCTTTTTCCCACCTTTGCCTGTATAGATCATTTCTTAGAGGAAAATACTTTATATTTAGCATTTATATATATGTTCAACAAATTCAGCTACCATCAGTAGACTTCCTTTTAAGAGCTTGCATGTCATGATATATGGTGGCATGTCTGAGATTGAGGTTTAGAGTTAGTACCTTTCTTTATGAAAAAGATAATAGAACTATATAATTATGGTAAGCATACATACAACCTACCACATCAGTGGTGTAGTGCCTAAGCCAGCAGCATTATTTTCCCAGGGACTTAATACAAAAATACTAGGACCCAGCCCAGATCAATTAAATCAGAAACAATGGGTTTGGGCCCAGCAATCTGCATTTATAACCATCTGTATAGTGGATTCTATAAACTGTTTGAAAGCTACCACACTGAGAGAAATTATTATAGTTCATATTTCAGATTCTACCTTGAATACTATAGTCTATTGTGTCCTTACTTCTCCAAAACTTTTTTCAATAAGATAAGCTGATGAAATCAGCTACTAAATAAATTTTGTTGGAAAGATTATGTAGTTATAAAATATTTCATTTTTAACGAAATTGTTCCATTTTTTCTTGGTAGCAGAAAACGAGAGCATTCAGACAAATAAGAAATATTGGTATGCAGCAGATGCAAATCCAAGTGTCCGAATGGAACATCAAATTTTAAGTAGATGTGAAGAGAGAACATTCAGGATGAATAATACAAATCCCACTTATAAAATGCAAAATTCTGGAGCTCTGATAAATTCCTATATAGAAGTGTCAGTGAAATGTGAATTAAAAACAGGAACAAGGCCTAGGTTCTGTTGGGGACAGAACTTACCTGCAATCCTTTTGGGAAATTGACAGAAGAAAGCAATGAATAAATAAATAAGATTTAAATACTGAGGTGAGCTAATCAGGTCAACAGAAAAGTCAGAACAAAAGCCAATTCCTGCCTGTGGCTAAATGATGTGTATACAAGGCACCAGGTGGCTCTGATCAATCACTTGTAGAAGACCATGTGTCTAATATTATAGTGTCCTCATTTATTATCACGAACAGATCAATTTACCATAAGATGATAACATTTCCGTTACCTGTTGCTTTTATGTGGTGTTAAGTGTCAATCCCTTCTATGTGATTGATATCACTAAGCAGAAAACAGTGTAAATTCATAATCTCTTAGCAATACTGCTGTGTACCCTACAGTTATACACACTGTCACACACACACACACACACACACACACACACACATATACATACATACATACACACACATACCTATATTCTTAAAGTAAACATTTTAAGTTTTATAAATCATTTCAAATGCATTCTGTTTTCTACAGAAAAGTGATTCTACTTTGTGGCTTCCTGAGTTAAGCATTTCATGAATGAAGACTTTGATTTCTGTTTTAGGGAGGTACCCTGCCCCTTGCCCACAGGAACTGATATGCACGGTATATGCTATTACTTCTGACAAAAGATAGCAAAAGAATGAGATGAACTGAAGAACACTTATAAAAACAAATGAAGGCTGTAGATTAGTGGTAGAGCACTTACCTAGCATGTAGGAAGCAGTGAGTTTGATTCTCAGCACAGCATATAAATAAATGAATAAAATAAAGGTCTATCAACAACTATATATATATATATATATATATATATATATATATATATATATGTATATAATTTTTAAAAAATGTATATGTCCTGCTGAAAGTGAGACATCCAATATAGTGGAGCAGAGCCCATCCTCATTAGAATTTTTCGATATTAGTCTGCATTCTGTTAGTTGGTTCCATATGACACTTCACCCTTTGCCACACTCTACCTTGTATTTCAGTTATTCTTTTGGGCTAATGCCTTCCATGCACTTCATTCCAAAAATTCTCATTTCTTATGCAATGATGGCATTGCATATTTGTATGAAAATCACTGCTCCAAATATTAGATATGACAACATCTGAAATTACTGCAATTGCTTCTAAAGCAATCACAGGGGAACAGAAGAGTAAAATATCTTAATTTAAAAAAAAGGAAAACACAAAAAGTTTGCATGTTGCCACAATTGTGAATTGTCAGACACAGATGTATTTTATACTTCTGCATTAATTTGTCTGAAAATAGAAGAATGTGGTGGTGGGGATAATGTCTTGAGAAAGAAGTTACGGCCTTTTACCAGAGAAATTAAAAGTAGGGAGAAAACAGTTAATAATAATTTTTTTTTGAAGAAAATAAAGAACATCCCTGTACACTCTCTTTATTTAGTACCTTTAGACCCAATCCATTAGCAAATTCTGTTAAGTCAAGTTATTCATGCATTTAGTAATTGATCACTTCATATCATTTCTGACATAACTATAGTGCTGTAAGGGTAATTTCACTTTGATTTCATCAATATCTTCAAAAATTCATTGCCCTTACAATATAATCTAATGAATAGCAAGAAAGATCCTTTTAAAATGCTAAGTCATGCTAAGAATTTTCTAATTGCCTCATCTCTATTAGGTTAGAGGCTCAAATATAAATACAGCTTTGAAGATTTGGGTTTTTTTCAATGATACTCCAACTGTTTGAATTTACTTCCAACTCACTCTTCTTTATTCACTAAGCTTCTCATCAGGGATGCATTATGGTTTTATAGTCATAGAAATGATTGTCTTCCTATGAGTGCTTTGCAATTGAAAAAAATATTTAAATTTTTATGACTTTTTATTGGTTAAAAAAGGCTAAATTTTCTTTATTCCTTGTTTCCTCATTTATCTTCTTTACTCTGAACACTTTTGATTTAACATTTGGAAAGAATATAACGTTTTATTTACTTATTTACTTTGCTATTGATTGTGTCCCCAAACAAGAATGAATGCTATATGAAAGAAGGAATATTGTATATTTTGTTTGTTGTTTTCTATCAAGCTCCTAGAAGTGTAGCTAAAAGTAAGCCTAGTGTGTCATAAGTTCTTTTTTTAAAATTTATTCTGATTTATTATACATGATGGCAGAATGCAATTTGTTTTATATTATACACATAAAGCACAATTTTTCAAGACACTGATAGTATACAGAATATTTTCACACCATTCATGTCTTATACATGTACTTAGGGTAATGATGTCTAACTCATTCCACCATCATTCCTACCTCCTTCCCTCTCCTTTGCACTCCTCCCCTTTGCCCTATCTAAAGTTCCTATGCTCCCCCACCAATCACCATTAAGCCTCTGCATTCTCAAAACAAAGAAAACATTGGGCTTTTGGGTTTTTGGGATTGGCTTGCTTCACTTAGCATTACATTCTCCAACTCCATCCATTTACATGCAAATGCCATGAATAAGAGCAAGCTAACTTCTTAAAAATTCTAAACAAGTGCTTATATACAAACTAGCAATTGCATTCTTAGGCATTTTTGTAAATAAAATTATCTTCTTAATTTTATTTATGCTAATGTATAGAAATGCAATTGATATTTTGTGTTGATATGAATACATTAACTTTGCTGAAATGATTTTTAAATCTTTTTTTTAGGAATTTCTATCCATGAGATCAGTGCATTTGCAAATAGAATTCATTTTAATTTTTTGTTTCTAATATGGGTGACTTTTTTTTTTCTTACTCAATATACTCTGCCCAGCATATCCAGTTGAATCTGTGTGTTATGAATGGGTATTCTTGTCCTATTTCTTAGATAGAAAGTAGTTTCAGACCTTTGACCCTTAGCAAGCTGCAGACTTTTCATCAATGTTATTTTTATCATATTGAGGAAGTTCCCTACTATTCCAAGTTTGTTGAATGTTTTTATCACTAAAAAGTGTGAGTTTGACAACTGTTTTTTTTTTCTGAGTCTGTTTATATAACAGTGAAAATTTTGTCCTTAGTTTGCTGCATTACGTTAATTGATTTTAATATCTTAAAACAACTTTGAATTTTTGGCAAAAATTCCATTTGGTTGGAGTGTATAAGCTTTTTATGTTTTTAGATATGGTTTCTTAGTTTGATGTTGAGAATTTTTTTTGTGTTAAGCATTTCTATTTGTAGTTTTTTTTGTTTTTCCTTATGCTATCTTTGATTTTGGTGTGGAAATATTGTGACCTCATGGAATTCAAGTGCAAATGTCCCTTTTTCTATTTTATGGAAAAGTTTGAAAAGGTTTGTTATCAATTCCTCTTAAAATGTGTGACTGAGTTTACCAATGAAGCTATGTGTGCTTGAATTTTTATTTATTGGAAGACTTTTAATTAACAATAAAATTGTTTTACTTGTTAAGCTATTCATATAGTCTGTTTCTACTGGAACTAGGTTTTCTATTTTGTGTCTTAAAAGGAATTCGTTCAGATCACCTAGGTTGACTAACTTATTGCTATACAGTTTTCATAGAATTTCCTTCTTTTTGTCGTATTCCTATTTCTTTTTGTAATATTAGTAGTGAGGGCCTTTCTTTCATTCCTGATTGTAGTAATTTGGGTTTTTGCTCACTTGCTCTTTGCTTAAATTGATGAAAGTTTTACCAATTTATTGATCTTTTCAAAGAAACAACATGTGGTTTTGTCAATTTTCTCTATTTAGAGAATTTTCTCTATTTTAGATAGATATAGCTGTAGATAGATTGGAGTGAATAAATATATATTTTTTTTATGAAAGACAGAGAATGGAACCATGAAAGGATATAGGTAGCCATTGAAACAGCTTCTCATCCATGTGTTGATTTAAGTCCTTACCTAAAGGACTTAAAATCACCACACTGCAGTGACACAGCCACGTCAATATTTATAGTACCTCAATTCACAATAGCCAAGCAATGGAACCAACTTAGGTGCCCTACAACAGATAAATGGATAAATAATATGTGGTACATATACACAATGGGATATTACTCAGCCATAAAGAAGAATTAAATTATGGCTTTTACCCGTAAATGGATAGAACTGGAGACTATCATGCTAAGTGAAATAAGCCGATTCAAAAACAAAACCAAATACCAAATGTTCTTTCTGATATGTGGATGCTAACCCACAAAAGGAAGGATAGGGAGAGGAAGATCAGAAGTTCACTGGATTAGACAAAGGGTTATGAAGGGAGAGGAGGAGGAGAATAGGAAAGACAGTAGAATGAATCAAACTTAACTTTCCTATGTTCATATATGAATATGCCACAAGTGAAACTCCACATCATGTACAACCATAAGAATGAAATTCTAATTAATATAAGTTATACTCCATGTCTGTATAATATATCAAAATATACACTCTATTGTCATGTACATCTAAAAAGAATATTTTTTTTTTTTTAAAAAAACAAAACTTTTAAAAAGACTCAATGATCCTACTGACTTGAGCAAGTTGCTTGGCCTCAGTGAGCACCAGTTTCCTCATCTGAAAAAGAGAGATTATAATTCATGTCTTACAATTTTATAATGAAAATTAAGAAATCTGTACAATAATCTGCATAGTTCCTGGAGAAAAATTGTTTCTCAATATATTTTATAAAGTATATCAGCAAGTGTTAACTGTTATAGGGACAAAAAACTAAAACAAAGAAAGGGACAATTCATTATAATCTGACAATTCATTATAATCTGACTTTATATCAGCAAGTGTTAACTGTTATAGGGACAAAAAACTAAAACAAAGAAAGGGACAATTCATTATAATCTGACAATATAAGGTGGTAGTCATATTCCAAAATGAGAACTAAATAAATACTTGAATGTGGTAATTAAAATACTCATGTATTCTGGAATGCTGTAAAAGTACTGTTATTTTCATGGCAGAATGAATGATGAAAGTTATATCAGATTCCTTCTTTAGAAGGTATATCATGAGATAATTTTTTAAAATGAACAAAGCAGATGCATATTACAAAATGAAAATCTTTTTGAATTTGACTTCTTTGTTCTCTTTGATAAACATTATTTATCATTAATAAATGAACTAGGAAAGCATTGTTATCTTCTTTCTTCTTCATTTTTAATGTGTCAGAATATCAAAGGCAATAACAGAAATAAGAGTTAATGGAAACATTAACAAATGTTAAGCAGCTTAAAACTCAAATTGTGTAGGCAGTGCTCAGTATTTTAAAATAAATCCAGAACAAATTTGAAGGTGGTAGGAAAAATGGGTTCTACTCCCCCCAGTCAAGAAAGAAGTATGGTTTCTCATGATGTCATAATTCAAAAGGCAATCTGTTGTAGGAAAGCTTTTATTAGTAGAAAATAATGAAAGAGATGAATATTCCTCTAAATATCACATTTTAAATTAACGCAGGACATCTGCAGTCAAATATCATAAAAAAGATGGTAATTACTATAATTTTGTCAGCAGAAGGATTATAGTCTGAAGACTTTCTAAGGATAAAAATTTACTAAAATTAAGGACAATATAGTTATAAACTTGTTTCATTTCTGATTTTTTTTATTGAAAAAGACTTATTGATTATGAATTACAGAATATGCAAAATTACATGATGTTAAATAATTAAATATGCTCTGAGTATGACTTTAAATTACAATGTTTGACCTGTTGAGCTCTATTTCTCAGCTATATTCAGAAATGAAAGATTTAATTTTAATGTCAAAATGAATTCTTACATAATTAAATCAGGCTTAACTTAATTAATTTTGCTTTCTAATAAAAGAGTTATCAGCTTCTTAAGTGAAAATATATTGTTACTAAGGGAATTAAAGACCATTCATGTAATTAAAATAGGAAATACTTCTTCAAACTTCAATAAGTATCAGCCATGCTCTCAAGTAATATTGTGGTGTTTAGCTATTAAAATGAAAATAACAAAATAGAAAAATAATGATTAACACCTAATATCTCTGTGTAATTGTATTTCACTCTTTTTTAGTTTTCTTCTTAAGCATGTATACAAATCATATCATTTAGACTTCATAGTTGAATAAATGCACTATACAATATTTTATTACATTCTCTTAATTCTATTGTTTCTAGACAATAAGCTTTCTTAAAATAGATAAGTCTCAAGCATACAGCTTTCATAAACTGAGAAGAACAAACTTTACACATTGTTTTGCTTCAGCTTTAATTTTCCAACAGTGCAGTTATTGGTGGATGGGGCAAGGGAGTGAGTCAATAGAACTATTACACAGCTGAATGAACCTGATGTCTTTATATAACAAAGTTTAGAACCTATTTATTTTTCTTTCAGTGATGAAATAAAACTAAAATTATTTTTATTTCAGTGATGAAATAAGACTAAAATTATACTTTATACTTACAGGTAATTTTATCTAATTCTAGCTGTTCCTAAGAGACCTGGAGACTTCTTTCTCAAAGTTATGAATTTGTGACAATTATCTCAGTATTTATAGAAATGATTTGGACTTGAGAGTTACTGGATCATTGGCATTTTGTAAGATAATTCAGTGTTATATGGAATTAAGTCATTATATAGATCAATAGTTAAAAAGCAGAGTTAAAGAAGTTTCTCATACATCATAGAAAAAAGAAATGGAGATGGGCTGGTCATTGGAGGTTAACAGACTGACAAAGGCTGTTAGTGTTCACTTAAACTGTACTGATGGTAAAAACATAAGGTACAGGGGAAAAGTGAAGTGGTACACAAATGTCAGACTTCTTAATGAACTGGAATCCTCAAGAAAATGCAGAGATTGGAATAAAGTATTTAAATACTCTTAAAAATGATCTCTTTAAGAAAGAGAAACAGAATAGTTAAAATACAGAAAAAAAATTGAGGTAGAAAGCCAATGAAACAAATTTAAGCTAATCTCTTGTCTCATTAATATAGATGATGGTTATAGTACAGACAGTAAAGATATGTAAAGATCATTTTAATATAGATAGTAAATATTTGAATATTGATTTATAAAAGACATTGGATGGAATATAATAGAGAATAATCTAAAGGGAAAAAATTTGAGTCCATACCAAAACAGCCCTCATTTGTAGGGCAAACAATTGCCATGGTTTTTATGAATTATTTGTGCACCCTAGCTAGAGTTAGATAGTGGTATAGGACAAATCTTAGCTAGGATGAGGAATTCATGAGGTAAATATAACAAAAGCCATGGGAAGGGGAAGGAGATATGAGATAACAGTGAAAACAAAAAATGGTGAAATGGCCATGACATCAAACCCCAAAACAAAGTTAATCTTATTCTCCTTAAGTAGTGAGTTTTTATCTTGCTCAATATGGCCTCCTCAACTATAAGAAGGATGCGTAGGATACAATAAAGAGTTGATTTCAATTGAAGCTTGAAAAGAATGACAGATTGAGAAATCATGGAAGGCATATAATAAAGTTATAAACTGGTAGTATGTGAGTCTTATTCTGTTATCACTTTTTTTTGAAGTCTCAACTTTTTAAAATTAGCCTTTGAAATCTCTTATGAAGAACCTGTACCCAATAGGTCAGAATATCTCCACTAATCCCCTTTGTCTTGTGCATTAGGCATGCCCCATCTCATAATTCTGGGAACTGTACTGTACCATACAGTGTGAAAGAGTCTAGCTGCCTCAGCATGATGAGAGCCACTAGGCAGGTCATCTTCCACCCTGTGACACTGACACAGCTGTCAGAAAGGCTTGAGACCATCTTGCTCCAGCCTTGCTATCTGTGAGCTAGTGTTCAGCAAAACTGCCAGAGTGAGAACTTCTCTCAACCCACAGAGTTGGTGCCAAAAAAAATATTATTTAATTTAAGGACCAGTGTTGGAATGGTAAGATAGTCAACAAAACTTAACCGATATACTTGGTAAAGGAGATCTTTTAAAAAGACTCATAATAGAAGCCTGAAAGTGACTGAGTAAAAGTGCAAAGCAATCAGAGTTGCACATCCTTCAGAAGGCTGAAGATATTTTCTTTTCACATTGTACTCACTGAGAATGCAGTTGCTATTTAACTGTGTTTTTGTTTGTTTGTTTCGGTACTTATTATAGCAACCACAGGTAACATAAAAAGAGAAGAAAAGCAAACAATAACATGATGGGTTGGAATCCATTCAACTGAACTCACATGTGGGACATTTCTTATTTAGTAAATATTTTAGGATGGATTATAATTATTTATTATTGTTCAGCCTTTTTGGCTACTCTAATTAGTTTATTTATTGCATAAATGAAGCTGAATATCTTTGTATTCCAAATGCAACTCTACTCAATTTTAAAATATCAATTAAGCTTTGTCCTTTAAAGTAAACACTTTTTAGAGGATATTAGTATAGTCTTTGACACTGAAGTTACTTCAGAGAGGCATTTTTAGAGTGCTGGACTAAATCATCTTCATAATTTTCCTATCAATCAACTTTATAGAAGTTGGCTAGCACTTGTCATTTCGACCAACCATCCCGGTAAAATAAATGACATAAGAAATGACTAGATGAGCAAAGACATTTCAGTCTGCTAACAAGAACAGGATCAGAAATGGCATTTCACAGAAATAATGAATCAGAAGATAAACTAGAAGATAATTGAAGGCAAATTTGTATGAAGTAAAAGAGACAGTATGTTTTTCAAATGTCAGTAGGTTTAAAATTATAAGATACAAGTTATAGTCTGAGAAAGTATTAAATTCCCCATTTTCAATCATGTTGGCTGTGAACAGTTACTGGCTGCATCCCACTGTAATAAGTGATAAACTATGAAGTTCTGAACTTCACCTCTCACTCTAATTCTTGCAAACAGCTAGGAAAACGGCACCTTCTATTAATAGTGTCAGAATCATAGCTCGTTAACTCTGTTTTTCCTTAAAATAGTAGAGACAGTGGCTACAGACAGACAGTGCTCCATTCATAGTAATTACACAGTGAGCCCTCTGTTTCTGTGGGTTCCACATTCCTGGATTCAGCCTGCTGTGGATCAAAAATACTTGGAAAAAAATTTACATCTATATCAGCACAGACGTTTTTCCTTGTCATTATTCCCTAAGAAATATGGTATAACAAATATTCCATAGTATTTACTTTGTTTTTGGCATTATAAGCTCTAGAGATAATT
This sequence comes from Marmota flaviventris, assembly GCF_047511675.1. NCBI lineage: Eukaryota > Metazoa > Chordata > Mammalia > Rodentia > Sciuridae > Marmota > Marmota flaviventris. The sequence goes on along the minus strand of NC_092498.1, from coordinate 67,863,750 downwards.
TAAAGTATATGGGGAATGTGTATAGGTTAAATGCAAACTCCATGTAATATTATACAGGGTACTTGAGTATCTGTGGATTTAGTATCTTTAGGTGGGAGGCAGGATACCATGGGATGACTTTGCAATATCTAAACTCTTTTGAATATTGAAAAGACTTTCCAGGTGAACTAGAAAGCTTTAACTATTTTCTTCCCTGTTCTTCCTCCTCCTTCCCATTCTGTTCTCCTTATTCTCTTATTTTTCTTTAATTTTTTCATACTCTGCCCCTTTTTTCCTCAAAATTTATGGAAATTACTTCAATGAAATCTGGATTCTTTGTAGTCAGAACTATCATGGGCCTCTCATAACTAAGTAATCCTAGAAAATGAATTTGATTTACAAACCTCTACTTCAAATTCTGTCATCTTGAAATATGTTCAGAGTGTCATTATACCCACTTTTCTAAGCTGAACAAGTAACATATCAGGGGTGAATTTTTAAATTGTATAGGAATGAGAAATAGCATTTTTTCTCCCTTATCAGAGAAGGAAGAAAGAAAAAGAAAACTAATGATCCTAAAACAAAGAGCAAGTTTTAAAGATATGTCTCTAGTCCTAGAAAGGACTATGGTAGAAAAGCAGACCATCATTTTAGGAAAAAATTTTGGAGGTAAAAAAAGATTCACAAAACAGAAAGCACATCACCTGACACTGAGGGGTGGGTCTCCTTTCCTCCTTTTTTAAATTTTTATTTTTTAGTTGTAGTTGGACACAATACCTTTATTTATTTTTATGTGGTGCTGAGGACTGAACCCAGGGCCTCGCATGTACTAGGCAAGTGCTCTATTGCTGAGCCACAACCCAGGCGCATCCATTTCTCTAGTCAGGAACAAACCTACAGTTTAATTAGCTCCAATGCTTCCAGGTCTGGGTGACAAACTGGCTACATATCACAAGATTTGGGACAGAAAAACATATGGGCTTCTAGCTTCAGTAAGTACTGGTTCTTGAACAAATGCAATCAAGAAAAACTAGGGGAAAATGAGAAATATGGGCATTGATGGTTTTCTCTGAGAAAAACCCAGACAAACAGGAATAAATCCAGTACTGGCACTAGGAGCAAAATGTAACTTAGAAAATTATAATAGTTATATAAGATAGCATTTCAAATAATGTTTTTAACAATGTTATAACAGGTATTGTTAAAAGTGATTATGTTAGCAGTGGGTGAAAGTTTCCATTTATCTTAATGGATCAATTTTCAAAAGATTTTAGAATTTAAATAAAAAAATGTGTGAAAGTGGCTGCTGTTTATTTATGTGGGGACTTAGAACAAAAAAAAAACTGAAGTAACTGATTTTTTTTTTATTTTAAAAAAGAAAAATAAATTCAGAAATAAAATGATAGACAATTTAATAAAACCCGTCAATGATGTTACACAAGCATTCACAAAGCAGCACAAAAAAAGAAGGTAACAAACAGTAGAATATTTTAATGTTGAAATCATGGGCCAAAACACTGAGAATAGATAATCTTTCTGTTAACTTTGCATGACAGATTACTAAAAGGTATTAACAGATATTTTTAAAAACATGTAAAGTTTGTTGAAGAATTTTTCCAGATAATGCTTAAACAAGTAAAACTTTGTGATATCTCCTTGAGCTGTTAAAACCAGAGCTTGATATTTAAAGTGAACTATGATAAATATGGTATAGAGCTATAAAAGCAACAGCTATTATATAGATAGGATAATTATATTTAAAAGACAAAAAAAGTTACAATAGCACACTCATTGATTTCCTTGAACTCATTTCTACATAATTTAGGGGAAATAAAATGGCAGTATATAATTCTTATTGTAGCTTCTCCTGGATCGTGAACTTAATCTAGGCAGTAGATCTTATTTCAGTAATATTCATTCAAATATTAGTTCCATTTTCCTTGATTTCTTCTAGAACTGGTCTCATAAATAACTTTCAGTATAAATATTTCAAAGTTCTCTTGAGCATTGTATCTAGATTTCACATTCTCATAGTTTTCTCCAATATATATTTTCTCAGTTATTTGTTGTTTGTCATGATCTTGGGCGTATTATATATGACTGTTAAGATGTTTGGTAATACATTCTTTTATTTGAATTTTATGTTTCCTTATGACTCTGTTAAAATTATGGATTTTTGTGAAAAGTACCATAAAAGTGAGGTGCCCTTCTCAGTGCATCATATCAAAGACAACAAGATGCTGATATGTCTATTATTACTAATGCTGTTTACTCTAAAAACTGGGGTAAAGTGATGTTTGCTGGACTTCTTAATTATAAAGTTACTATTTTCTTTTTGTAAATAGTTCATATTTGAAACAAATGTTTTAAAAATAGACAAATAGTTTGTTTCTTTTTTTCATTTTTAGCCTATTAAGTTTAATATGCTCATATTGCCTGCAAGAAGTTCTATGGTATTTGCCAAGTGGTGATTTTTATTTGTTTCATTTCCTCTTCATTATTATGAAGAACTTTTATGTAAGGAACCATTGTATATTCCCATTTATTTATTTATTTATTTATTTATTTAATTTTCTCTTTTCATCATTGTATACTCAGTGTTCTCTGGGCTATATTAAATACCATAGTTATTAATATATATAATTATACATAATATAATATATATTTAAATACAATAGTTATTAATCTTGCTGCTCAAATTGCTCCCCATTTGTCCACTGGATCTTGTATCTTTTTAATGTCCTGCAGCCACCATCACTGCCATTGTCTTTATCACCTCCTGTAATTTTTCCTGGTATTTCTCATTGAATTTTGTTTATTCAATGAACATTGTGACCTTCAGTTTCATTCATTTTTCTACAAATGACAGGATTTCATTCTTTCTACTATTCCATTTTGTATATATACCACATTTTCTTTTATCCATTCATCCGCTGAAGGGCATCTGGGATGATTCCATATGTTAGCTATTGAAATAGTGCCACAATAAACATAAGAGTGCAAGTATCTTTTTGTTATACGAATCATCTCCTTTAGATATACACTCGTTAGTGGAATTGCTGGATCATATGGTAGTTCTATTTTTAGTTTTTTGAGGAATCTCCATACTGTTTTCCATAATGGGTGTACTAATTTACATCCCTACCGACAGTGTATAAGAGTTCCCTCTTCTCTGCACCTCGTCAGCATTTGTTATTTTTGGTTTTGAAAATGATTTTGCATTTTCTCTGTCCCAGTTCCAGGCTTACAACTTCTCCAGGGATCCCTGATATCTTTCATTGGAAGAATCATTTCTACTGCATGTCATTTCCAAAGTTGAAGACGTACTAAGGAAAAATCATATTATTATTAAAACTTTAAGTCATTTCAAATAATAGACTAAAAATTACATAAGTTATATTTTCTGCTTTCTGAAAATAAAATAGAATAGTCAAGGGAAAATGCTAATTCTCCCCAATTTTTGTCCTTAGAGAACCAATATTGTTATGATCTATAGTTATGAGCAAGAACATCACAAATAGTATAATTTTGCTACAAAGGAATATTATTTTGATATTTGTAATATTTTATACAGATTTTGTACATTTTAGAATTGTGAAATGTCAAGCAAACTAAAAATGACTAAAAATAATTTGAATACTTGCCTGCCTTTGTCCCACAATCAGAATCAGGAATAAAAATAAAAGTATATTTTTCAAGCTATATTATAGCTCTCTCCAAGTGATATAAATATCCATATATTTTAACTCTCTGGAGGCATACGTGTTATCAATTTTTTAATACGCAGTTCCAACTAAACAAGATATACAGCTTTTTCCTCTCCTTCACTTCTTTGTAAGCTTTTATGTTAGTAACATCACTAAGGTCTCTGAAAATCTGTAATAATGATGCAGTCTTTTTTGACTTCAACTTTATATAGATGTGGACAAACTTTGGTCTTTCTTTTTATAGGCGCTTCTCATCCTTGAACAAATTGTACAGGAATTGCAAGGATTTTCCATTTCCCTGTAGTTTTTCTTTATTGTTTTCCTTGGGGCTTTCTTAGTTAATGTTTGGTACATCTAATAAATGAATTTAGATTCTCTTTGTAAAAATTCCCTTCCCATAGATGTAGAATTTCAGGAAGCAGGCTAAGCATAGGGTGGGAGAAAGCCCTGAGCACACACTGTGGGACCCAGGGGAGACCTTACAGACAGAGCCTATCTGAAAACACTTTGGCATACAAAGGGCTTGGTCAGAGACAAGTCTGGCAAGATTCAAGATCATGATGACCCCACAAACTATCTGGAAGAGGACAGTCTGTTACCTGGAACATAGATAGCATTCTTAGAACCCATCCATCACACATATCAACAAGTCAATCACATTTAATGGAATCTGTATTGTCTCAGCACCAGTAACAAGAAAGCTTTCAGAACAGCTCAACAGATGGTTGAGATTTCCCTCATGTGTGTTGGTGTTTTAAATTCTTCTATACCTCCAACACACTATTTCAACAATCACAATTGCTTATGAGACTGGTAGATCTATTCCATCAAAGTTGTATTTTTCACATTTTCTACAACTCTCCAGGAGCCATGTTTCTCTGGCATCTTGCCCTTGATAGTGGAAAAATAAAGGCAGTGGAAAACAAATCAAATAGATAGATACATAGACAGACAGTCAGATAGTTAAATGTAGGTATAGAAATAGAATGCATTATCTATAATTGGTATATCATATTTACGTGAGTCTATAACCTGCCTACATATACCCATAAAATTATATCCTAACAATAATTTCAGTAAAGATAAATTTTAGGGTGAGCACCCTGGGAAAGCACAAGACTCACTGACTGGGTGAAAAGTCCATTATCTAATCCTGAGTTAAATGTGTGTTTGTAATGTCTTTTTGTTTGTTTGAATATATATGACATTATTCTTAAATTTGTTGAACCTGACAAAATGTGACCTCCCATATCTTTTGGTTCTACATCCATGGATTCAACCAATTGTGCATCTAAAATATTTGAAAGAAAAATTCTGCCTACATAGAACATGTGCAGATTTTTTCCTTCTCATTGTTCCATGAACAACACAGTATAACTATTTAAATATAATTTCAGCTGTATGAAGTATTATGAGTAATCTAGAGATGGTTTAAATTACGTGGATATACCACATAATGACATTTTGATCAATGATGAACCACATATATGACCATGGTCTCATAAAGTCATAAAAAAGCTAAAAAAATTCCTATCACTCTGTGGCAGAATGCCCATGGTAATGTTGTAATTTAATGCAATACCCACATATTTGTGGTGAAACTGCATGAACAAAATTAATGTACTGCCAGTCATATGAAAGTATGACACATTTAATCAGTGCCATATCTAATGTTTGATAATGATTAATAAATGATTGTGGTACTGGTTTGTGTGTTTCCTCATTTTTTACAATATACTACTACTTGTATAAAAACAGAGTTAACAGTAAAGGAGTCTTTAGGTCCTTCAGGAGGTCATTTAGAGGAAGCTATTGTTATTATAAACATCAGCTCCTCTGAAGATCTTCTAGTAGGACAGGAGGTGGAGGTGGAAAACAGTGATATTCATGATCCTGATCCTCTGTGTAGGCCTAGAATACTATATGTGTTTTTTTTACTTCGTGTTCTTTTTTTTTTTTAAATTAAAAAGTAACAAATTTCTAAATAGAAAAAAAAAAAACATAGGATAAAAGTATAAAGAAAGAAAATATTTTAAAAAGCTGTATAATATGTTTGTATTTTAAACTGTTGTAATACCAAAGGGTCAAAAAGTTAAAATCCGGGTGTGGTGGTGCATGCCTATAATCCCAGTGGCTCAGGAGGCTGAGGCAGGAGGATCACAAGTTCAAAGTCAGCCTCAGCAATGGTGAGGTGCTTAGCAACTCAGTGAGACCCTGTCTGTAAATAAAAATACAAAATAGGGCTTGGGATGTGGCTCAGTGTTTGAGTCCCACTGAGTTTAATCCCCAGCATGCTTCCCCCACCGCCCTAAAGTTAAAACAATTAAAAAGTTAAAATGTTACAGTAAATTAGGATTAATTTATTCAAGAAAGAACTTAGTGCAGCCTATGTTGACAATGTTTATGAAGTCTGGTCTGGAGTAGTGTATAGTCATGTTCATCATATTCATTCATCCAGACCAAATTTCTTTCCATTCATGTTAAGTGCTCTATATAGGTGTACTATTTTCTATATTTTATATCATGTCTTTGCTTTACCTTTTATATGTTATATGGACAAGTACTTATCATTGTATTACAGTTGCCTTCTTAGTACAGTAACATGATGTACAGGTTTGTAGCCACAAGCAATAGGCTACACAATAGATCCTATAAATGCAGTAGGCTGTATCACCTAGCACACTCTGATGTGTGCCCAGTCATGATATCATCTAATGATTCATTTCTCAGAGTGTATACCATTGTTATGTGTCACATGACTGTCTATGGAAGGATGTGTATAGATTCTGTGCAAATACTATGCCATTTTATACAAGGGACTTGAGAGCCCATGGGGGTGGGGTGTTTCTGGAACCAAAACCCTGAAAGTTACCTAAGGATGACTGAATCTCTTGGTGTTTATATCCTTATAGTGCCAAATGTATCTTTGATCTGCAGGAAATAGATTTTGGTATTGGTGAAGTTGCTTCGTTCTTTTAAAGAACCATTGGAGACCTCAATAATTCAATATTATCTAGTGCCTCCTCTCTGAGGTATTGTTCTATATGAGACACTTCATTTTCACTTAGAAAGCACTTGGGAGGAGTTCAAACTCATTTTGACAAGTTTCTTAAGTCATGGTTGCCCTCTCACAGTGCCATTTTAGGAGGATGACTTCTGTATTGCATTGAATAATACATTTCAAACAATCTGAATGTAATTCCCTGGTGATCAAACATCTTAGGTTTCTGGGAAAGGTGCTTCATAGTTTAAGCTGTTTTAAGCATAGTATGATCAGGTGAATCTGGGGACATGATTAGATTACAATAATCTTGAGCTCAAAGAGTTCACAGCCTTTTCAAAAGGAAGTATACTTGAAGCACTATATCATCACACAGTTTGATCTAGCCTAGAAGAGGCTGTTTTTGTAATAAGCAAACAAACAAATAGCATCTAATTTTAATAACATTACCTTTTCTACGTCATTGCTATGCAATAATATCATACCCCATGGGAGGAAATGACTATTCTATACTCCTTGGTAAAATCTTGATACTCAAGTTTCTCTTGTCTTTTAGCTTTTGTAAAGGGGTGTCTATAATCTTGCAATATAAAATACTGTTGGGAGAATATCATATAATATTATTAAATATAGTTCTAGTCTCTATGGCCAGAAAAATCTCATACTTTATCTTATTGTATGAGCTCATTTAAAAGATAGATAACTTAATGCCAATTTGTGTAGATTCAATATCATGATGCAGAATTGTTCTGAGTTACCTGGTTTCTACATTCACTCCTCCCTAAACACTTGCCATTTATTTTATGTTTCCTAAAGGACCTATCAAAATATTACTATGGCAATTGATAATCAATATTTTACAGTAATATAAGCATGGAAGTTGTATATGGATAATCCAAACTGATTTTCAACTAGCAGTATCACACACCTATGTGAGTTCTAGGCTTTCCTGTCTATGAATATTACCTCCAGTTACTGCCTAGTTTCCTAACACACTTTTCTTATGTACTTTTTAATTTATCTTCTCCAGCTTGTAATTTCATTAGTGCCTACCCCTTTCATTTACTTCATTAAATTTTTCTCCACTAGAATTTAAAATGTTTATGTAAACTATAAATGAAAATTATCCACAAAAATATTTGGTTTATTACTATATTGCCTACAACACTGTCTCATATATAACAGATTCTCAATAAATATTTTCTGGAGAAATGAATGAATGAATGAATGAATAAAGGTCAGCTTGGTTATCAACACTCACAGGAATACTTCCTTGCTTCTCCCTCTAGTTCCATTAAAGTAAAGTGGATGGCTTTCCACATGAGAATGCCCATGATAATGCACACACATTCCTATTATTGTACATGCTAAGTACATGTACAATGATTTCAGAATTATTCATTGATATGTCTGTTTATCTCTAGAGCAGATTATACACATTGAACATTCAACAAATATGGAACAATTGTACGGATGAATTTATTCTTAATACTAAAAGGATATTTATGTGTGTGCATGTGTATTAATATGGTATTTAGATTTATTCCAGCTTTCAGTTGATATGTGAGAATCATCAGTGTTCTTAGTGATTGGGGTGAATGACAGAGAGGTTTTGGCCACCAACCCTCAACAAACTGCCTTAAGGCATAACAAAATTAGTCTATTTTAACTTCAGAACAAAAACTGTGAAGCAGGTCCGAATCCTACTGCAACTATTTTTTGCCTTATTTATGATGCTACAGATATCACCACATAGTAATTATTTCAAAGAATTATTACAGTAAACTTGAATTTCACCTAAGAATAATGATCAACTATCAGTCACACCTTTCATTATGTAACATATTGTTAATATGCTGAGAATCTACAAATAATTTAGAGATCCACACAGCATCCATGACAAAGTTTGCTATGATATCTGTACCTTAAAATTTGATAAGAAACCAGGAAAGTAGATGGAAAATGGCATATGAATGTCAAGGCAAAAATGGATCCATTAACAGAAAGAAAAATAACATATGAAGAAGGGAAATTCATTTGATAATCCATAGTTTTTGCTTTATTTTAGTAGTTATTTTTAGTATAGACATTTATTAGTTAGCAGTCAGTGTATGAGGCCAAATGGGCAGCAGATGATCTATAAGAACCATGGAGAACAGCAAAAAAAATTTTTTTAAGAAAGTATCTGCTATTAAAGTTGTTATATGAGACTCTTTTATATTTTGTGTAGCTGCTTTTATTGCTGTCTCATTCAAACAAAATTCACTAAAAACATACATGACCTACAAACCTGTACAGAATGACAATACAAATACTCCCAATGCCTAATAAAACCAGCAATTACAATTGTTGCAGAAAACTTTCATATCTTTTCTCTGTTTACATTTAAAAAGGGTGACTCTGACATTTACATATATCCTCTTCTTTCTTAACTGAATAACAACATTTCAATTAACAAAAGCCCTTCAAAACTATGATTTTCATACCATTTATAAATAAAACAATGTTGAAATAGACTTCCTCTATCAATTACAATACTTGACATATTTTAAAGTCTGGCATGGGTATGAAGGAAATGTTTCAGCTAAATCAGTTTTCTTCATGATTTATGGGTAGATGCTAAGATACAAAATATTTTGATTCTGTTTTGAAATAATTATTGACAGATTGTAAGATTTTACACTTTTTTTTTTTACATTGTGGACTTCTAAGATTTATATTGATGAATACAAACATTTTAGTCAAACATTTATTTTGAGATAAAACTTTTTAAGTTATCTCAAATTTGTTTCAATTATTTTTATAATATGGAGATAAGATATTTAAATTTCTTTATATTAATTAGTTTTTCTTTCATAAATTGGACAACAAAGATAAGATTGATTCTACTTTTTAATCTATATCAAATGTTGTGACTGATATGTTCTGTCTTTCACATTTTTGTTTTCTATCATTTCTACTGGGCACATTTTGCTTGATAAAATTTGGAGACAGTTTACAAAGAATATTTAGTTCTCTTATTAAATTTTAATGAATGACAAATTTTATCAAGGATAATTCTTTGCTGATCTATTTAGATTTACTGAGGGTTATATAAAGTTTAGACATTATTAACAAGACAGGAATTCCCTGTCAGAATCTTATATGTAAAAATGCGATTGTATGTAAACAAGTCTATAGTTTACCTTGTTTTATTTTTTCTGTTGATTTTTCTGATAGCAATATTCACTTTGAAAGATTCATGGTGTAAATGCTTCTATTCACTTTTTATGAATTTGAAATCCTTGAAAGCTCAAATTTCTTATTTTTGTCTCCCTCCCACGCCACTCCCTGCAGTTTATGGAGGATCTTCTTTCTTCAGAAGATAAAAATTTTATTCTTGGCTATTTTGAAGTTGTTTTAAAAGAATTTGTTGATGAGCTTATATGTTATACGTTTATCTCTTCTTATACCCTTGTAATTTTTAATGAATCCACTATCTTTATATACAAGGATATGATAGTATGTAGCATTATTAGGCCTAAAATTAAGGATCTGGGTTGTGGCAATGTTTTATGTGTTCTCAGGAGAAGTGTTTGGGAACAAATCAGTATCAAAATGCCCTCCTTATGTGTGTGCTGAAGTAAATTAAAAGAAATTACAGTTTTGAGGACAAAATTGCAAATATTCTTTAAAGGTACTTTTCCAGACTCCTTTTGATGACATACAGGAAGGTGATTGCCAAGTTGTCCTGAGTGGAGAGAACTCATGAGATGACACTTGTGATATTATATTATTAAAATGTATGTAACTCATAAAATCTGAGAGACCATTTATAAGAATCATACTATATCATGCAAGGATTGACTCCCTAGGTATGAAACATAAAAAACAAAGAGAAAACTCCTAGATATTCTATTGGCTAAATTCTGTGTTATCTGCAGTGTGATCCTTAACTGAAGAGAAAAAGTAAGTGCTGTTTTGCAATTTGTAACTGTTGACTAAGTTAAACTATTTCTGGGGAGAAATGCCAGGTGGGATCACAGTTCTTTGGCAGATGGAAGTTTTATGGGATACATGAATGTATTAGAGTATGCATATAATGTTACACGTTAGATAAAACACATAGAAAATGTAAAATAAGGAAAACAAGAAATTGTTTCAAGAAATAACCAGGTAAAGGGGTTCTTTGCAGTTCATGTTTTTTTTTAGCTATATAACCGTTTCTCACAGTGTATGTAATTGAAAGGTTGGCAGTCTTTCAAAACTGAGTTGGTAATATTCTTAGTATTGGGTTTTGTATTTTTTTTTTGAATTTGATAGATAGGGTAAAAAGTAAAGGTAACCATACTATTAGGAAAATCTATATCATAGGAGGTATTTGATAAAATGATGAATAACTTAGAAACAAACACAAGAAAATACAGCACACTATGGTTTAAAAAATCTTTATAATCCACCAAATAAATTCTTATATGGATAAAATACTTTTTTTCAAAAGATATGGTTTCTTGAAAAAAGATTAAACATTTTGAGTAAAAGCAATAGTTTTGGTAATCCTGGTACTCTATGCCTTCATTTTCAAATGAGGAAGTCATACTGAAGAAATAGGAACTTTGATTATAATTTTATATTTAAAAAATATGTACCAAGCCATAGATGGTCTTGAGACAAAGAAGGTGAAATTGAAGTACACCTAAATCAAACTTCACACAGGATTTCACTTTCCAGCTCTCAATTCTTCTGTCTTCCTCCCATCTGAGCACACACATCTTTTACTCTGCGCTCTGGATAATCATGGCTGGTAAAGCTTTGTCCCTGGAAGGAATTCCATGAACCATTTTCTGTCTTCAGCAGAATCTGGACATAGTTGTCACTTCTTCTTTACTGAAATTCAGTATCTCTTGTTCTGATGAAGACTGTCAAGATTGACTAATCCAGAATGATTTCTTCTCTTTTTTTTTAAATTACAACAGCACTTAGTATCTATACAAATTTTTATCACTCACTCATTGATTTCAACATAACTCTATTTCTTCATAATTCTTCCAAAGTTTTCTATGACGTGGTAAATATCCTCAAAATTAATAATTTAGTTTAGTGCCCATTTCATTAAACAAACATTGTCAAGTAACCCAAAGAAGTAATTTAGGGACAAGTGATAGACAATTTGATATTGTAGAATTTTCCTTTTTCTTTTGTAGATAACTGAGAAGTGACTGCAAAATAAAAGGGAATTTCTAGCATAGTATTCTATTCAAGCAAAGTGGCTTCAATTTAATAACTGCAGCTCCAAAGTACACATCCTTGACCTTTGCCATTTCTGTGTGTGTACACCTGGTTATGGTGGATAACTGGAAATAATTCTTCTCACAATTTGGTCTTCTGTTAGGTCTTTATAGTCTTTAATGCAATTATTATAACTTGCTATAACTCTGTCCATTAAGAGAAAATCCTGACCCTCTCAAAAAAAAATTACAAAGGAGAGACAAATATGGTCATCATTAAATTCTTCTAGTACAATGACATTCCACCAGGAGATCAAGAGATTGTCCTTTTTTTTTTCTCTATTTGCCTTTTCTGTACTTCCTTATGCCATTTTTTATTATTTTCTTTTAGTATTATGTTTTCTTAACCTCAACTCCTGATACCATTGGAAAAATAATAAGAATTACTAATAATGATAACTATTTTCTAGATCCTTTTCTAAGCACTCATTTAATTGTGTAACTACAATACACAACAGGTGCCTATTTAAAGTACAGGAACAATAAAAATTAAGGATTCAAACTTGTCCAAGGTCCACATCTGGTCAGTATCAAAATTTTAATTAGGCCAGCCAGCTGAGAAAACTTCTGTGCTAGAGGAAGCCTCACACTCTGTCCAAAGTTCCATCACACATCTCCTCTTTCAGTACAGCATTTTCTTCCTTTTTGAAATAATTCTTATTTAAAACTTCTTTTCTTGGGGCTGGGATTGTGGCTCAGCAGTAGAGTGCTCACCTAGCACGGGCGCGACCTGGGTTTGATTCTCGGCACCACATAAAAATAAAGGCATTGTGTTGTGTCCATCTACAAAAAAAAAAAAAAAAAAAAAAAAAGGTTCTCTCTCTCTCTTTAAAAAAATTTTTCTTTTCTTTTAGTTATTACTCTATATTCACTATGTTCCTTCTGAAGAAAGTCTAAATTCTTAAAAGAGAACTCCTTTGATTACAAGTTATACAATTTCAGTATGAGTAACACAATTATTAGTTTGATGCTTAAGCATTAAAATTAGGTTATTAAACTACTAATAAGTTTAGAATTTTATTTCTAACTCCTTCCTGAATGCAAAAGTGTAAGGTCTCAGTATTAGTATTTGATAAATTTCTTATCCTTCAGAACATGAAGATCATCTATTACTTATAAAGATTTATTATTTTCAGTCAAAATCAGAAGTTTATATCAAGAAAAGGTGAAGTCTATATAACATATTGTTAAAACACTTATGGTGCTTCAAATAATAACTTGTTTTCTGCAGGAAAATCATCTCTGATTTAGCAAATGCCTCTCAATTCATATTTAAAAATCTTGACCTCACATTGTTGGTACTTTTCTAGAAAAATAGAGCACCACCATCAATAATTTGAGTAATTTAAACTGTCTTTTGTCTGGGTAGTTTCTGCATAATGAAGATAGCTACTCAGAGTGGTCTAAGGTTACTAATTCCTTGGTAAGTCCCAATAAGTCTTCTGATGAAAACATCATATCCATTTACAAGAAATAACTTTTTAATCCATCGTGAAGAGAGTAAGATTTCTGGATCACATGCTCAAACATCAAAATATAGTTTTAAAATTTTTCTGTAGAATAATAAAAAAAGAAGAGGATCCTAATTTTCTAAGGGACAATCTAGGAAAGATAAAAATACTCCAAAAATCTTAATTGGTTCCTTTTTTACATAACACTTAGGATTCATTTTGACATAATTATAAAATCATGGAATATAATTTCCTCTAATAAAGTCCCCAGGACCAAATCTATTAAAGAGGGAGAGAGTAAATTTCCAAAAGTTACCCAGGATAGCACACAAAGTTCACAAAAAGTTCACATGAGATGTGTGTATGTGTGTGGGGGTGTGTGTGTTTTCACAACTAAGTGTGGAAAAATAGCACACACATACATATATATTCTCTAATACCTTAAGTATCTTTGAGTAAGACTGTACATATATCTCAATACCTGGTACAGTCATATGCCATAAAATCAACCGCAGTGCTTCAAGGGTATAAGACAAATTGAATGCATATAAATATGCAGTTCAAAGAACCTGATCTGTCTTCTAGATAACATGAGTGATAGTTCTTTAATAATTTAGAAAGTCAGCAAAACGTGGTCAGTTCACATCTGGGAAAAAGGAAACAGAAGTTGAAACTTGAGAAGAAGCAGGGAGTAATGATTTAAGATGATCAATGAATTCACAAATAGGGGTATCTCATGTTCCATATATTTTTTTTTCCTTCTGATGCGTATATGATAGATATATGAACAGTTTCTCTTGACTAAGTGCCAAGATCATTTCCATCATTTCAAAATTCCTCTTACTAGACCAGGGCCAGAACAGACATGTTATTCCAGGTACTTAAAATGGCTTATTCCAGTGTATCAAATGGAAATATTTGTGTTATATTAGAAACACTCTATATATTTCTGTCTTTATAACAATCATTCTTTAGATTCAGAGAGAGAAATCTCTATTCTCAGGTAACACTTGACTAATGAAAAAAAATTTTTCCTGGTTTACTTTGTGCATTTATTTTCTATTGCTGGATAATACATTAGCACAAACCTATGCTAGCTAAAAACAGCACACATTTATTCTCACGGTTGCTGTGCACCAGGAGTTCTATCATGACCTACTCTAGTCTTCTGCTGGGGATCTCACCGGCTATAGTCAAGATGTCAGCAGAAGCTGCAAGCTGATCTGAGGCTGGGAATCCTCTTTCAAGATCACACAGTTGTTGGCAGAATTCAGCACTTTGAGGTTGGAGGACTGAAGTCCCCAACTATGAAAGGCTGCCTGCAGTTCTATGGCAGTCAGCTCTCTTCAACAGATGGTTTATTTCACAGCAACATGCTTTTCTAAGGCTGGTGAATGAGTTTTTCACTCCAACCTGCTACAATTTAGCCTTGTATAATGTATCATACTCTTAGATGTTCCTTGTTATTACCTTTGCTATATTCTATTGGCTAGATCAAGTCAGTTTCGGCCCATTGTCATGGAATTGCAACTACAAAATATCTTAAATACTAGGACACAGGAATTATTGGGAGTCATCTAGGGTGTGTCCATCACACTTTACCTGCTTTAGTAAATTGACCAGAGTACATTTTGTTCATCAATTTTGTCTTAAATGCATATCATAATACACATAATAAAAAAATAACCTATATTCATGTTTTTCTCCTCCATCCTAGAGTCACTTAAATTCCTATCTCCAGAATAAGCTAACAGGTATTTACTGTTTTTCTAAATAAATTATGTAATTAATAGATAAATAAAATAATGAGTGTGCAAATGATTTATATTTATTAAAAATATCAATACAAGACAATGTGAGTGGTACAGACGTAAGGCCTTTCATGCCATTAAGAACATTGGATTTGAGCAAACTTTGAGATGTGGTAGCATGGTAGAGCTGATGAATCACAAAAAATAATAGCAGAAGTGGAGGTAGGAACAAATACTTAGTTCCACAAAACAAGCAGAAGGTTCTGATAGGGTGTACACAGCAAGATGCTTCTAGTCATATGAGGCCCCAGAGGCCATCTTTACAAGTCTCTTGTTTACATTTTAAATCACAGGTTAGATTTCAGAAAGATAGGGCAAAAGTATTACAGCTATTCATGTTTAAAACTATCCTTTAGAAACCTCTTTCTGTGCAAGACAATAATATTTACACATCTCTCAAAATAGCTATAACATATATTTGATGAAATCAGGTCTCCTGAACAATTTTTTTTAATTTTGCCCATGTAATTTCAAATTTCATATACATGAATTACTCAATATTTTTTATATTTATCATGTTTATAAAGTTTTTTGACCAATGCATAAACCATGCACAGTGCTTTTACATCAATTTGTGTTACTTAATAAATTAAATGCAGCCTTTCCCCTTCTCTGTGACAACCTGTGTCAAGTATTTTTAATACTTAACTCACTAATTGGAATTCCTTCCTACTCTTTCCTTTTATTAACTAACCTCTTGGTGAGAGACCAACCAGCTGTTACTTTCAACTTACTTTTAAACAGATTTTTAAAAGTGTGGTATTCCAGACTTCTAAATGCTCAGTCTTTCAAGCTAGCAAAACTATCTGTATATAGGCCAATTAAGGAAGCAGAAAGCACAGCCATGGTTTCATAAATTACATTTGGTATTAGACAACATCCCAAAGATAACCTCTATCCCTCCCCTCTTAACTCCCATATCTCCTTTTCCAATTTTCTTCCAATTTAATCTTATTCTCATAATGCTTAAATCTGAAAACTCTGATCAGTATAAAAGTTCAAACTCTTGGAATCTCTATTTAGAACACTTGACATGCCCAAAATATCAATCAGCCTCTTAAATGTATTGCACTCACATTGTAGGAGGAAACACTTTGCATTCTCCCAGTCTGCCACTCCCACCACCCACTCTACAAGTCAAAATCAAAGCCACAATTTTGTTGCCATGTTAACCTCAGGAAGGACAATGCATCTCTAAAATTAAGTAACAAAAGTTCATTTTTTATTGATCATTCAATCATGAACCTGTTTTCCAGTAAAATGAAAAGATGATCTAAATCAGTCTCCTTTGCTAAAGCATCTCAGAGATCTTTCATCTTAGTTATTACATGATTGCAGCTGCTGCCATTTCATTCTAGGTGAGTCATTCCAAGGCATGTCACTCTGATCACCTTCTACTTGTCACCCTTGATTGATCCAGTCCTCTACTCACTTTGCTTTTGCTTAACTACATCAAGTAGCTGTTGCTATGAAAATTCAAACTGTAAGAACCTCACTTGTTTAAAAACTGTCAAAATCCTTATATATTTTATGGAATCAATTTTCTCAGTATACTCACAATAATTTTGCCTTCAAAAGTCAATGGAGTTAGATAATTGAAAAAGTTTCACATAGTGGGTATTGAATTAAACTTTTTAAATAGAAGGTGGTTTGTGCTAGCAATCAGGATCAAATTAAGTGGCACTCAATAAAAAAAGTGTAAATTTTTTTGAAAGTTTAGTAAGAATGACACTAGTTTACAAAAGAAAGCCTTGTTAATCAAGTAAATACTATATAAATATTGCTTAACTAAATGCAAATACAAGTTTTTCTACTTTAATATTTAGGTGATTTTTTAAATTAATTTATTTTATTTAAGTATATATGACAGCAGAATGAATTTTGATTTATTGTACACAATTGCAGCACAACTTTTCATTTCTCTGGTTGTACACGATGTAGTGTTACACCATATGTGCAGTCATACATGTACCCAGGGTAATGATGTCCATCTCATTCCACCATTCACTTTAAGAATTCAGATCCATACTAACACACATTCTCTCTCTCTCTCTCTCTCTCTCTCACACACACACACACACACATACACACACACACAAACACACACACACACACAATGTGGATAGCTTTTGTTTGGTATACAGAAATTAATCTGGAGATTTCTATTGCATAAGTCACCAAGAAGACAGTTCCACAAAGAGTGGATCAGAGATTCAA
The DNA here is from genome assembly GCF_047511675.1 of Marmota flaviventris. NCBI lineage: Eukaryota > Metazoa > Chordata > Mammalia > Rodentia > Sciuridae > Marmota > Marmota flaviventris. The sequence continues at coordinate 67,846,317 of NC_092498.1, read as the reverse complement.
GGAAAGAAAGCTTTGAAAAATATTTTAACAATGAAAACTTCAAAACTGCATTGGAAGAGAAATTTTCAAGGAATGGAAACTAATAGTTTGGCTTTACCCTTTATGTGGCAAGTAGCTAAATTATGTTGGTTGTGTTCTAATGTTCTCCTTTCAGGGTTATATGGGCAGACAGATTGTAAACTGCCAATCTAACTCCTGGCCAAAGGCAGATTGGAGTTTGTACCTTTGCAATGTGTGGTATAATTCTCAGTCTTTTCCATAATTTGTCTCTTCATTTTTTCCCACTAAGTTCCTAAAATTAAAATGCCCAACTTTGCACTCAACAGCTGTATACTTCAGAAAATCTGGTCTCTGGACTTTGCAGTATCAGGTCCTTTCTCTCCTGTTTTGTCAACCTTTTCCTGCACATGTTTTTGATTCAGAAAATTAATATGCTCAAATTTCTCCTTCATATAAATAGAAGGATTATTCTTTCTCCACAAGTCTTTCTCTTTTTGGCCTTCATGCTCTCTCTGTCCTGGTTCTCCTCCTACACTTCTGCAATTCCTTCTGTGTTTTAAACAAGCTTCCCTATTTGCCCAGTGTTGTTCACAAAATAGTTGTTTTTGGTGATCTTACTGTGCATATTCTTCTGATTATTCAATGCATTCATTTTTATTCCATGATCTACATTTTTATTTCTGTAAAAATTGCTATCCCTGAATTTCTTCAAGCTTCTAGTTCATATATCTCACAATTTACATCTCTTTCTGGGTTTTCATGGGAAATACTCAAATTCAGTATGTACCAAAAATAGCTATTTTTTTTTCCTCCTGCATCTAAGCACATGGCACTGGCCATCTGTTCACTTAGTCATGTCAGAAACCTAAAAACTCTTTACCTCTTCATTCAATCTTCACATAGATTTCTGAGCTTCATTGATTCTGTTTTTTGATATTTTGCAATTTCATCTCACTATATAATACTTAATACTTAGTTTAGATTCTCATTGGTCATTTGATTATTGCTTAATTTTTTTTCTTTCCCTAGTCTTAGCACTGAAGAAGATTCAGAATTTTCTGACTCAAACACAAATCTGACCATGTGTCTATGCTACTAAAACCCTTCAATAATTTGTATTATACAAATGATAGGCCAAAATTCTTTTAAAGGTGAAACAATGTTTCAGTCCTAATATGAACTTCCAAAACTTGTCAGTTCCCAGTCATTATTTGAATCCTAATCCTCTTTCACTGAAACTTGATGGGTCACTGTGACTGCTTTGGGAAAAAGAAGTGATTCTCTTTAAATTCTGAGGTTAAGAAAAAAAAGCAATACATTTCCTTCTGTCTCTATCTTCAGATATTCATTTATGGAAACCAATCACTAATGTGAACCCAGGTAGTGTGGAGGGGCCACAGATAGGTGTCATGGCAAGAAGCCTCAGTGAAGATTCAGATTGTAAGCTGGTATCAGTGATGATCCTGTGAGTGATCACATGTGAGTGAATGGACCTGACAATAATCAGTTTCTAGGGATTGTCACTGCCAGTCTTTAAATCTTCCAGTCGTAGTTTGTGTGGATTAGGATAAACCAAAACAACAGCAACAACAACAAAAACATTGTAACCCATGCCCTCTGGGGATTCCTGATATATAAAATTAGTGAACATAATCAATGGTTTGAAAAATTTTGTTATGGAGGAATAAGTAATCAGAGTAATTTTCTCCATGATTGACTAACTTCTTTGTCTTGTGAATTCATGTGCTTAAGAGTTGCTACACTGTGATCTGATCATGTTGGAGTAAAAGTAGGTTTGTTTTTTTTTTAAATTGGTCAAGCTTCATGTTTACTGAAAACATGTGTAAATCTCTCATGAATTCAAGTATGTTTCAATGTTAGCAAATCTATCAAGGGATCAAAGGACCCATTTTATCTCTAGAAATTATTTTTCTTAAATTGCTTTAAGATTTTAGTTATGCATATAGTCACATCAAACATTTGTGTTAATATTCATATTTGCATACTCTTATTTTCAACCTGTGTGTATATTTTGTTTAACATATATCTTTGTGAATAACACAGAGTTGAAAAATTTTAAAATCCAGTCTAAAAATTCCCTTTAAGTGCAATAATCACCTCATTGACTTTAGTTCTTATCATCCATATCTTTTTTCCTTTTATCTTGTGATTACTTTTACTCATATTTCTTCTTATTTTTAGGTTTTATGCTTTGATAGAAATTGAATACTTTTTTATTCTGTTTCTTACTTTCCATGTTTTGAAATGATGCTCTTTTTTTTAAAAAATGTTTTTGTGGTTACCACAGAAATTACAGCATGCCTACTTCATTTTTTAAAAAGTACAGAATTGATGACTTTTCTAATACCACAAAATGTGCTACCATTGTGCAATAAGTCTAAATATTTCACTTCCAAATATTTTAAATTCTTATTATTTTACAAAACTGATATTTTATTGTTTGGCAGAATTCCTTTAAATGTGATACTTTTGTCTTTAACTTTACCCCACATATCTTTAAATATGTCTTTATATTCTATATGATTTTGTATTTCTATACTATGTTCCATGTAGATTTTTTAAGTCTCTATCTTCTAATTGCTGATTCTTTATTTAGCTTTTTGGATCAGTCCTAAAACCATGTGTTGAGGGTTTAAACAAAATTGTAATATTAAAATTACATTTTATTCTTATTTCTACTGTTTATTTTTTTTCCAAATATCTTTTGTCATTTTAATACTATTCTATTTAATTCATATTTAAATTCACTTTTAATGACCTTTTATTATATTTTTTACATGACAGTTGAGTATATTTTGAAATATCATGCATACATAGAATAAGTATAACTTATTCCAAATAAGATATCATTATTGTTGATGTGGAGTTACACTGGACATGTATTAATATATGACCATTGGGAAATTATGTCTGATTTATTCTACTATTTCTCCCCTTCTTTCTCTTCATTCCCCTATGTATAGACCAGTGAATTTCTAATATTCTCCTCCTTTGTTGTGAGTTAGCATCCACATATCAGAGAGAACATTCTGCCTTTGCTTTTGGGGAACTGTCTTATTTCAACATTTCTCTTAGCATGATATTCTCCAGTTCCATCCATTTCCCAGCAAATGTCATAATTTCATTCTTCTTTATGGCTGAGTAATATTCATTGTACATATATACCACATATTCCTTATCAATTCATCTGTTGTAAGGAACCTAGGTTGGTTCCATAGCTTGGCTATTGTGAATTGAAGTACTATAAACATTGATGTGGCTATGTCACTGTAGTATGCCAATTTTAAGTTATTTACATGTATACCAAAGAGTAGGATAACAGGGTAAATTGGTGGTTCCATTCCAACTTTTCTTAGGAATCTCCACAGTGCTTTCCAGAGTGGTTCCACCAATTTTCTGTCTTACCAGCAATGTATGAGTGAACCTCTTTTCCCACATCCTCGCCAACAATTATTGTTGCTTGTATTCTTAATAATTGCCACTCAAGGATGAAATGGAATCTCAATGTAGTTTTGATTTTCTTTTCTCTAATTGCTAGAAATGTTGAACTTTTTTCATGTATTTTTTGACTACTTGTATTTCTTCTGTAAAGCACCTGTTCAGTTTCTTAGCCCATTTATTGACTGGATTATTTGTTGTTTTGATGTGAAGTTTTTTGAGCCCTTTGTATATCCTGGAGATTAATGCTCTATCTGAGATGCAGGTGGTAAAGATTTCCTCCCATTCTGTAGGCTCTCTGTTCACATTCTTGATTATTTTCTTTGATGTGAAGAAGCTTAGCAGTTTGATAGTTTCCCATTTATTGATTTTATTTCTTGTACTTTAGAATCTTACTGGGGAAGTTGGTTCCTAATCCAACATGGTAGAGAGTTGTGCCTACTTTTTCTTCTAGTAGGTGCAGTGTTTCTAAGGTCTAAGGTTTTAGTCCTTGATCAAGTTAGAGTTGAGTTTTTGGCAGGGTGAAAGGTGGGTTCAATTTTATTCTACAACATATGGATTTTCAATTTTCCCAGCACAATTTGTTGATGAAGCTATCTTTTCTCCAATGTATGTTTTTGGTGCCTCTATCTAGTATGAGATAACTGTATTATATGGATTTGACTCTGTGTCTTCTAGTCTGTTCCATTAGTCTTCATGTCTATTATTTGTGCCAATACTATACCACTTTTGTAACTTTAGCTCTGTAGTATAATTTAAGATCTGGTATTGTGATGTCTCCTGCTTCGTTTTTCTTGCTAAGGATTGCTTTATCTATTCTTATTTTTCCAAATGAACTTCGTAACTGTTTTTTTTTCTATTTCTGTGAAGATCATCATTGGAATTTCAACAGGAATTGCATTAAATCTATATAGAGCTTTTGGTAGTATGGCCATTTGAGAATATTAATTTTGCCTATCCAAGAACATGGGAGATTTTTTCATCTTCTACAGTTTTCTTCAATTTCTTTCTTTAGTGCTCTGTAGTTTTCATTGTAGAGGTGTTTTACCTCTTTGTTAGATTTATTACCCATTTTCTGATACATTTTTGAATGGGATAGTTTTCCTATTTTCTCTTTAAGATTCTTAACAGAAAAGGAAACAATCATGAATGTGGACAGAGAGCCTCCATAATGGGAGAAAACCTTTGCCACCTGCATCTCAGATAAAGCATTAATTTCCAGGATAGATAAAGAACTTAACACCAAAACCCAAATAACCCATTTAATAAATGGGCAAAGGAACTGAACAGGCACTTCTAAATAACTAACGTAATGTTTGTATATGGACTATATAATATGAATTCAGGCCAACAATACATGAAAAGACTGGATTTTATTTATAGCTGCTTAGGAATGACATCCTCTCTTTGAGTCCCTGAATGGACAGGTTTGTTCCTAATTTTTTTCTTCCTAACTATATACTTCCATGAGTTTCTGATTTTGAATCAGAGTATTTTCTCCATTAGATCATTTGTCTCAAATATCCTCTCAACATTGTTATTGACATTTTCCATACTCTAAGTTTTATTTCCATGTGTCATTCATATATAGCAAACTTACAAAGGAATTTTGACAAACTAATGACCAAGAAAGAATTTATTACTTGCATTTTTTAAATATTTATTATTTTTTAGTTGTAGTTGGACACATTATCTTTATTTTATTCTATGTGATGCTGAGGATCAAACCCAGGGCCTCACACGTGCTAGGTGAGTGATCTACCGCTGAGCCACAATCGCAGCCCTGACTTGCATTTTTATACCCTGAATAAACTCAGTGCATATTGAAAAACTGAACCTATGATATCTTTGAAACACTGTTCTATGTCTCTGACTCCCTTAAGAGTCTTTAATCAAGACTGGCTATTTGTTGATTTATAGTCACAACAGTCAGCACTGCTTTTACCTCATAAAATACATTCAGTAGCCACTTGACATAGTTTTGAAGCCTGTTTGCAAAAATAACCCATTTCTGCTTCACATATTTTCAATTAGACTTATTATTAAATACTCCCTTTTTAAAAAATATAAAATCTTCCTAATTTAAGAATGGTTTCTATAGTTTGATCTGAAACTTGATGTCAATTCGATAGCACTAGAAACACATTTAATCAACAAAAATTTCTCAAGTGCCTATTATATGTCAGAATAACTGCTGAATGCTAGCATAACAGAAGTAATCTTCATAAATCAAACCTTAATAATTTGAATTGAAGCCAGAATTATTATTCTCTCTTCCTTTCCTCTATCTAGCATTCTCCTGACCCTTAAATAAAAATCTAGGTCAAGTCTTATGATTTATGCAGTCATGCTCAGATGATAGAAATTCCTCTTGTCACTTCTGATTCACAAGCATAATCTTATCTCAGGAATAGTCAAATCTACAAATTTTATTTGAATGAAATGATTTTCTCCTGTTCTACTTTTGTCAGCAGTAGAAAAAGAGGGTTATGATTGACTTTTTTTTTTTTACTAGTTTTTTTTTTTTTTTTTGCTAGTCATACTGTGACTTTTGTCCAAAAATAAGAGAGGTGATCAACCAGGAAAAGTCTTATTAGACTTAGTACAGATTTAAACTAACACTGGTTTCCCTTCCTGTGGTAGATACTGATACTGAAAAATACACTTTCTCCTTCAGAGTGACTTGTGGTCCCATTTAAGACATCCCTAAATTGCTGGCTGTCACTTGTTTAGTGCACACAGTAGAAGGTATAGCATGCTAGTGTATAATTGGTCACTGCTAATTTCCCTGTGACCTCCTCAGCATGATAGCCTGTTCTCATTCAGGGGATCTCTGTGAGAATACACAGTATAGAAAATCTTCGAAGTCAAAATTATTTAAGAAAATTGAAAGCAAGTTTTCTTTATTTCTCACATGGCCTCGTATGATCTTTGGGTAACACACTTTTGAATCTGCAGCAACACAAATGTCTTATTCATCTAAATACAGATCTCTGTGTGCTGCCACATGTAACTTTAGTTAAATTCATTTTAGTTTTGTAGTTTATTAGTGCCTCCACTGCCAGATTTAAAGTGAGGAAAAGTAACTTTTCTTACTTTCCTTATGGGGATTTGGGTTGTCATTCAAGGCAAAATCTGTGCAAACAAATATTCAAATTTATAAAATCCTTATTGAAACATCAATTTCACTTACATAGACAATGGTGTAATTTTCATGCAGTTCCTATGCAGATTCAATATTGGTTGCTTACAATAGCATTTGTAGTATAAAAGCATTTGGCACTCAGGATCTGAGCTATAACTGAGAGACTACTATTTCTAGCTCTCTTTTATGTAGTGATGAATAGAAGCTTACTATATAGGTGTTCACATTGTAAGAGAAAATTAGCATACAGTAATTGCTAACAGCATGATACTTGTTTTAATGACATATAAAGCACTTACTCTGAGATCCCCAGAAGATTAAAAGAATAATTCTGCCTGGTTATATAAGGTAATTTTTAAAAAGTAGGCAATATTTGACGGGTAGTTGAAAGATGAGTAGAAGTTTGGCAGGAACAGAATAGCAAAAGCTTATTCAACCAGAAAGAGCTATATGTTCACAAGCAAAGAGGAAGAGAATAAAATTTGTTTGAGAGAAAACAAAAAAAAGTGGGGGGTGGGAGAATGAGGGATGGAAATGATGCTAGTTCACTATTTTGGACAAGATGCCGATAGTCTTATGCCATGTTTTAGGAAATAAAGAGTTAAGAATTTTTATTCTAGATATAATCATGATGCACTTTAGGTGAAAATAAAGTATTTCTCAAGATGATTGTGATGTAAAAATGGTCCAAGATAGAGAAGTAGAGAACCCTGAAAAAGTTTCCTTGAAAAACAGGCTCTGTAGTTAAGTATGTTTGAGATAAATCATATTCAACTGATCACACACATCTGCCTAAGGAATATTCTGAGTTTCTTAAGGTAAAAGAATCTCACAATGTTGAATTAACCCAGCATCAATCAAATGTGTTATTGCATACAATTTTAAGAACTATTGATGTTTTATAGAAACATTGAAGAGTATAAATATTTCTAGACAAGCTCATTGTTAAAGGCATTTATAAGAATGCAGAGGCTATTAGAACGTCATAATGATCATTTTCATGACAGATTTTGAGTCTTAGCTATGACAGTGACAGGTGGGCTGATGCTGTCCATCAATGTGGAGGGTTTGTTTTACAGAAGGACGTGGGTAGTCAGTGAAGAAAAGGAGTCATTTCATTCATGGAGCTCTAGTTTCCAGTTGCTTGTTGATGTGGAACCATTCACAGAACATAAGCATAAACTAATGCTTAGTTTTTTCTTTAAATATGAATTTGCTCATTTTTTCTGAAGTGTTATGCATCACACTAAGACTGCCAAATACTATTTTATTGCTTGCCTGTATGTGGATCCTATTTATTAATTTAATCACTAAGTGTGTGGTAATTCAATGCCTATATAAGATTTATCACTCCCGCCACACCCAGCAGAGCCTGGAATCTTGGGGATATATCTCTGAATAAAAACACTAAAATATTTTTAGCAAAAAAGGAAATGTTCATTATTATGGAAGAAGACCCTGCTTAGATCACATGTGACAGTCTGTTAATGATCTTATTCATATTTTACTTTTCTTTTTGATTGTTTCTGCAATTTGGAAGAAGGAAGGATGATTCATAAGTTTTTCTTTTTTAAATAGCTATACTTATATCTTGGATGAAAAAAATATCTTTCTCTTTGTTGAAAAGCTCTAGTATGACTTTTATTTCCAGTAGCAGTGCTGACTTTACATCCTGGGAAAGAAAATAGTGGCATAGAATACATAAAAATGCTTTCTCAATGCATAGCTGAACTTGCAAGCTATTGAGGAAAATCCCAGAAATAGAAAATGAAAAAGAAGCTGAAAACCATCGTGTTAAGTGAGCCCTGGAATCATGATGTCCTGAGGGCATTTACTCAGTTCACTAGCTTGAATCTTGGATTTTAATGTTGGCAGAAGCAATAGGAAGCAAAGCTTTGGGAATGTATAAGGGGGTTACCTAGAAAAACAGTTCAGTGTAAAATCAGACTATTCCAAAGTTGCAACGTAAGGAAACCGTAAATTAAAAATCATCCCACAGGCAATATTAGACAATAATAACATATATTCTCCATCATCCTGGATTCAAAGTAGAATTCAACAAATATAAAAAGAAAAAATAGCGTGGGGCCATTTATAAAGATATGCCTGGCCTCATACAGATAATGATTGATTTTATAATTCTTGAATAGTTTACTGGGTCAATGACCAATTTGCATTAGATAAATGTTTTAAAGCCTTCTGAGTTAGCTGGAAGAGCAAAATACTCTCTGTAAAGAGACTTCTCTGTGATCTCACAGAGAATCTAAAGATTTGAAACAAAAATTCACAATTGAAAGAAAAAAAAATTGGCAGTTACATAATCATATTGGGGAATTATAACACACCAATCACAATAATTATCAAAACAAATGTGCCTAAATTAATATACAAAGAAAATTTTGTAAATCAAAAAATGTATCCATATTATATGTATATAACTTCAGACTTTAAACAGACATTTTTATAGGATTCTTTGACCAAATAAAAAATGATAACAAAAATTTTTAAATATTAACAGAAATCAAATTATGACATCATAACCCATGGAATGCCATAGTGGGCGAAAGGGGTGGGGATCGCAGCAATATAGTGTGTCAAATTCTGAACACTGACATGAGAAATAAAAAACAATGAAGAGGTTAAAAACTACTAAATTTTGGTTCTTTGAAAGTATCAGTCAGATGAAAATAAGGATAGCTGATAAGACAGTAAAAGGAAGTCACTAATAAACTATGTTAGAAATGAAAAAGAAAAATTCACAAAAAGATCAAATTATTAGATGTATTATAAAATAGTTTAGGTAAATAAGCATAACATCTTAGAAATTCATCAATTCTAGCACAAATGCAGTAACAAGCAACAAGTTAATTAAAAAGTTGAGTAATCCCATTGCTATTATATATACCAATCAGTATGTTAAAATATATACATCTACATTCTGCTCCACTAAAGAAAAAATTTTAGAAAAATATAAATTCTCCAAACTACTCTGTTTATGTATTTAGATACAATACTAAAAATATTCACAAATAAAACCATATATCTCAAAGTGTATAAAATATAGAATATTTTTATTTGAATAAAATTCAGAAGAAAGGACTGGGTTGTGGCTCAGTAGTAGAGCACTTGCCTCCCACATAAGGGATCCCTGGGTTGAACCTCAGCACCAGAAATAAAAAAAATAAATAAAATAAAGATATTGTGTTCATCTGTCACTAAAAAGCGTTTTTTAAAAAAAGTAGAATGATAATTTAACATTAGAAAATATAATTTAGCACTTTAAAGAAAATGTGTAATTATTTTATTTTAACTAATTGAAAAATATAACAGATGTAATATCCATAATGCTAAAATCTCTTAATAAACCATAAGTAGAATATTCTTTCCCTGAAAAAATGTATCATAAGTATACAATCTCCATCATTTTTAATGCTAATATATGTTAGATACTTTTTTAAAAAATCAGGAAAAAGCACACTGCTCACATCAGTTATATTTGGCATTTTTCTTTTTTTTTTAATTTTTTATTGTTGGCTGTTCAAAACATTACATAGTTCTTGATATATCATATTTCACAATTTGATTCAAGTGGGTTATGAGCTCCCATTTTTACTCCATATACAGATTGCAGAATCACATCAGTTACACATCCATTGATTTACATATTGCCATACTAGTGTCTGTTGTATTCTGCTGCCTTTCCTATCCTCTACTATCCGCCCTCCCCTCCCCTCCCCTCCCCTCTTCTCTCTCTGCCCCCTCTACTGACATTCGTTTGTCCCCCTTGTATTATTTTTCCTCTTCCCCTCACTTCCTCTTGTATGTACTTTTGTATAACTCTGAGGGTCTCCTTCCATTTCCATGCAATTTCCCTTCTCTCTCCCTTTCCCTCCCACCTCTCATCCCTGTTTAATGTTAATCTTCTTCTCATGCTCTTCGACCCTACTCTGTTCTTAGTTACTCTCCTTATATCAAAGAAGACATTTGGCATTTGTTTTTTAGGGATTGGCTAGCTTCACTTAGCATAATCTGCTCTAATGCCATCCATTTCCCTGTAAATTCTATGATTTTGTCATTTTTTAATGCAGAGTAATACTCCATTGTGTATAAATGCCACATTTTTTTATCATTTTTCAAAACATTATAGTTACTAAGACAAAAAGGAATAGTAACAGTAAGAAAGTAAGAATAAAAAGTAAATTTAGCCTCAATTATTAATACTATTTTATACTAATTAAAGTTATATGAGTGCCCACATAGAAAACAAACAACAACAAAAGAGAACTAAAGAAAAATGATTGATTTTTTTCTTAAAAATAAAGAATTAAAGAAAGATTGTTGTGTAAAAATTTGGTGTTTATATATCAGCCAGAAGTTAGAAAATATAACAGAAAAAATGATACCAATTTGGTTTACTAGGGGGATATTTCCTCTATGAGCAAAATGTCTGGTGCTGTATAACTTTTTATTCTTGGTGTTTCATCTTGGTTACCCTTATCTTTACTTGGGCTCCTAATTTACTGTTGCTTACTTTCCCTTTTTTGTACTGTGGAAAACAATCAGAGTATAATCATAGACTTAATTAAACTAACTTATCTAGTCAGATTTCAAGTAGTGTCATTAATCTTTATAAAGATTGTGCAGCATTGAGACCTAACTGGGTAAGAAATTCTCTCCTCAGGAATAACTCTAAATGTAGACAGAGATATAAAAAAAGTTATTTTAGCATTCTACAAATTGATCAAAGATATACAATAAACAGAAATGAATTTAATCATGAAAATTGGTGAAGTTTATGTAAAAATAATGTGATTCTGTGGTGTTCTCAATGAGCAGAGATCCTGTGCTTCGCCCCCACTCCCACTCTATCAGTTAGTTCACCCTGGATGGGCACAGGCTATTAAAAACCCTGGATCTTGCTGTTAGTGTCAGAGTGGATCATTTTATTTAGAGTGTTATCAGTTCTGGTGGTAGTCCCAGTCACAAGTGAGTAAGGAGAACTAGCACTTCTGCTGGCCTGAGCTAGTGACACCATTTGGTACAGGAGGCAGGCTGGTTGGTAGAAACCAAAGGTAAAGGGAAGACGTGTACATGACCTAGAGTTTGATACAGTATACAGGACACACCCAGCTTTATCTTCAGAGAGTGAAATTCCTCCTGACTTGAGATGTTTAAAGCAGCCTCTGATCAACTTCTGGCTGAACAGAGGACATTCAGGTATGGGGGAAAACCACAGGAAGCCAGTCATAAAAATAAACCCACAAAAATAAACTGAACAAGAGAGTCACACAAACACATATCAGGGCCAGGTTAATTAAATCCAAAGAATAAAAGCAAATCTTTAAGGCAACAAGAAAAATATAATTCATCATGTACAAGAGAACAAAAATATAATCAGTGGTTAACTTTTTATTAGAAAAAAATAGAAGCCCAAAGAGGCAATACATAGACATTTTTAAAGAATGAACACAAAATAACTGACAAGAATTATATATCTAGGAAATTTATCTTTAAAATATGAAAGTAAAATAATGATATCTACAGATGAACTTAGAGAATTTGTAATCACTGTAGAAAAATTTTCTTATAAGAAATACGATATGTCAAGAACTATGTAATGTTTTGAACAACCAACAATAAAAAATTTAAAAAAAAAAGAAATACTAAAGGATGTCTTTTGTGCTAAAAGAACGTAACACTAGACAATAACTTCAATTCATAGGTAGAAAAGAAGAACATCAATGACAAATATGAGATATAAAAAATAAGAGACTCTACATGGTTTTATAACAGAATTTGAAGCTAGAGAAAAGAGACCCAAATATTGAGCTAAATTTGAACTTAATTATACTCCTGCTATTCCACCTCTTTCTGCTATAGAGGTCCTTGGAGGTATTTGGTTTCTGCCTTCTCTAGTGATTCATGTTATCTTTTCATCTTGGGGTTTTCTTCAATGGATTCACATTTTTCCTAAGTCAGTAGAGTTTTTTAAGACTCCTAGTCCAATAATATTTAACTATCATGGAGTTTCAGTTTAAAATCAAAATTTATAAATGCTATGCATTAGTGAGAGGGCATATGGACTAAAAGTCACTCATGCTACACATTTATAAGACTGCACACATTTACTCACTCATCATCTACAGTGAACATTCTTGGTCTGTAAACAAGGAGAAAACTGACAAACTTCGAGAAATTTGAAATGTAAAGTCTTAAAATAATAAAATGCATGTGATGCAACGGTGAAGAAGAAGGCTCCTGCTAGATTACAATGGTAGAATAGCTATAATCTATAAAGTGAAGTGAATAAGTAGTTTTTCAAACAAACGAAAATAGTTGGTTTCTCACCATGAGTCACCAAGGGAAATCATGGAAAGTGTCTCACTAAAGAATTTTAATAATAGGAAGGAATGAAGAAACTACTTCTGTGGGATGATTTAATTGCTTTTTTCATCAAAGGATAAAAGATAAATTCTCCATTAAGACTGATAACGGTAGTGGGCTGAGGGTGTAGCTCAGTTGTAGAGCACTTGTCTAGCATGCACTCAGCCCTGGGTTTGATCTTTAAAATTTTTAAATTTTAAAAATTAAAAAAAAATTTTAACAGCAACTGATATCAACTTTGATATTCTTGACATTTTGTTTTTATTTCTGCATACATTTAATACTTTTTTGGCTTGCTTATAATGGTTCTTTGAACATTTTGTAGTGTTTCAAAGCTTTACTTCACTTAGTCCAAACTCTGTACTCATGTACTTAATCTCTACTGAGTTTTAAATTGGTCTGTAGTTGATAAATACTAATATTAGATTACGATGATGTCTCCCTCTCTATCTAAAGTTCCTCAGAGTCTCTAGATAAATAGTTCAAAACAGTACAAATGGCAAAAGATAAAATCAAAAAAATAATAGTTTTTGTGGCCAGAGATTAAGAACCCATGATAAGCACTTTAATTCAATAGCATTTTGAGTATCCTATGAGAGATTAGTAATTGACCCTTTGTAAGATTAAGAAAGTGATAATTATTATTCAAATGCCTACTAAAATGATAAATGATTTTTATGATAGTCTATTTATTATAAACCTAAGATTATAATTGTCTACATTTTATATTTGAAGAAACTTTGACAAAATAATATTTAGTTATAGAGTAATGGGTAACACTTATTGATCAACTGCTATGTAGTAAGCACTGCTTTAACTTCCTCAGATCATTTAATCTTCACAATTATCCTATGAAGTAAGTGCACTTGTCATTACAATTCACATTGAGAAATGGGAGAAAGTAAAATGAGGCTTAAAGTCATTAAGCAATTTGCCCACAGCTAATCAACCAGCAACTGCCAAACCCCATTTGAAAAAGACATCTGGTTTGAGATCTCAAATTCTTAACTCCTAAATTCTAAATCTTCTGCAATTGCCTCATGTATGATAGCTATAAATGGGAAAACTACAATTGGAATATGTTTATTTGCTTATAAACCTCTAATATTATCTTAACGGCGTACTTCATCATCTAGGATGGTACCTCTGGGAAGGAGAGAGTAGGAGAGGAGGCAGTTGGTGGTGAATGATTTTTCACCATAAATGATTTTCTTTTCATTTTGTACTTCAGGTAGGATTAAGGAGATCTTACATAGGTGGGACTGAGGAAAGAGACTGGAGGATGCTACAGAATAGTTGTTATTTGTGATTTTACAATTGTATAGATGCAATTTAAAAAATTGTTGGGCCGCCAAGAGAAAAGGATTCCCTCCCACACCATCTGTTTCCCTGAAACAAGCTTTTTGTTTTCACCCCTCTAGGTCAATGATGGTAATGTAAGAGGGTGAGAACCAGTGTTTAGATGCTTTGGCTCTTCACCAGCCTTGATGACACCAAATTACTATCCCTTCTTTGTTCCAAATTTCCAAAATTTCTTTGCAATTAAATCTTTTTCCCTCTGCCAGGTTCATCTCACAATCTAAGATTAAGGGAATGTTCCCTATATTTCTCTGCTGTTCTTACTTTCGTCTAGAGTAAGAACAGAACGTCTAGAAGATTATTTTATAGCAGTACAGAATTTATTTTCAAGCAAGTATTAATTATAATGACCCTACATAAAGTAATTTGTAGTGTCAGAATGGCTTTTTCTCCATTACACTATAGTAATTTTCTCTGACAGAGTAACCTTCACTGAACATTTCCCTAATTTTATCCAGGCAGAACATACTAGTGAAATACAAGGGACAAATGAGGAGGACCTTACTTTCCAGGGAGTTTCTTAAGATATTGAGAGTCATGATCAATGAATGAATGAGTTAAGTGGTTTATTTAACAGATTTAAGAAAAAAACTGCAAATTATATTGCAATTTATTTAGAAAATATTAATGGTGCTGAGAAGAAAAGAATTGCTCTAAATTAGCAACTCTCATAATTTTTTTAAAATCAAAACATCTTTCTTTAAATTTTTATTACAAAATATGGGATGAATATGGATGAGTACCTCTGCTTGGCCTTTTAAAGTGGTCCCTAAAGTTTTTCAATGTGGAACACAGTTTTAAAACCAGTGAAATAATTTATTGTAAGCCCCAGAAAAATTACCTCCAGAATCAAAAGCAGGAGCCACAAGTAGCAAGGCAACACTGGGAAAAATTTGATTATGAAAGAGATTTTGATGAGATTGAGGAAACAAGGATAGGACAGTGCCCCGATTTAAATGCTCCTTGTAACTAGTGAGTGACAAATCAATTCTTCAATAATAGGGTAAATTTTAAAAGAAATAATAACAACAAAACATTGTCTTCCTAACTTCTTTACTTATATTTCCCTCACTTTACCATTCTTAGTCTTATTTTCTGCTATCTTCCCTCATTAAATCCCAGCCCTATGGACAGCCATGCTGTACCACTATAACAGCCATGAGGATGATCCTCTTCAAGAGAAAGTTGTGAGAGTGGACAGCTGACCTGCACTGATGATCATGGCATTAAGGTCTTCAGCAGCAAGGGTAAACTGTTCCTATAAAGAGCCAGATGGCTCTTGATTCTCTCTTTCTCCCCACTCTCTTCCTAAGCCCAATGTTATGTATCAGTATATCAGCTGGAAGACATGTTTTCTGCATAAGTGTGGCAGCTTTTGTGGGCATTAGAGGGTTACACTTCAAGGATAAAATTGACCTCCACTGTGCTAGCCCATGATAGTTCCAGCATGATACAATTCAATAGCCCTCTAGCAAAAGTACTTTTGTGTATTAATGTTTAAAAACCATGGTCCTACTCAGGTAGATGCTGATTTTTCCTTCCTTAAAGGAATTTCATCCTTTTAAAAAAGATCACCATTTTCCTGACAGTTTCTTGACAGAGCTCTCTGTCCTCGTGACAATCTCAATTCTATACAAATATGTACAGGAAATACTAAATAATATAATATGATGCAAAACATTAACTGTAATAATTTTTACTTTTATGAAATGGAGGTAAATGCAAAATTAAGAAGACTATTACTAATTATGTCTAAGGGAATTTAAATAACCAGTCATCCTTAGATTCTATCATTATATGAATTCATTCCGGACATCATCTGTAATTGACCTACCGTCACCTCCTGCCATGAGCACCAAGTAAATTGGAAATTATTTTGAGACATTTCTATATTTCTCAACATCTCAAAGGCATAAAAACTCCAAATTTCTCTCTTATTACATGAAGACCTTTATTTCTTTGAAATCCAGCACTTTTAAAAAGAATGATTATCTTCTAAATGCTTCCAAAGAAAATAAACTATAAGTGGAAGAGACAGAAATGAAAAATTAGTTATAAAACCTAAATTGTTGTAGCTTAAATCAATAAAAGCTGTATGTCAATATGTAAGTTAATCTTTGCTCCAATATGTGTTTTCTGATAAAATTCTCACCTTATTAGGGTGTTTATTCTTACATTTTACATAAGATAAATACTCTTTTATGTAAAGCAACTCACAAAAAAATTGAAATATAATAGTAGTGAAAGATGATATACCTAAGGAACTAGAGTTTACATTTTTACCAAAGCAAAGAGATGAAGTATAATCACAAAAAAAAAGCATCCTAGTCTTTCAAAAGCAAGAAATACACTGATTTTTTTTGTTACCTGGCAACTCTGTAACTATTTCTTTCAGAAATAAAGTAATATGGTTCCTGAATTGGTTTATCAGATAAATTGATGTTATCTTTTAATGCTTCAGTGCTTCTTAGCTTATCTCATGTTGCACACAAATATTTTTTCCTTCCTTTGGAAGATCTTGTATATGAATAAATAAATATGCCTATGCAGTACAACATACCTGGGGAAATGCACTGACATTTTACCTCCACCTATGGATTATGTTCTTTGGAAGCATTTAGAAGATAATTATTCTTTTTCATAGTGCTGAATTTCAAAGAAATAATGGTCCTTATATAATAAGAAAGAGGTAAGTATGGAGATTTTATGATATTGAGATCTTAAAATGTTATATAGAAATGTTTCAAAATAATTTCCAATTTACTTGATGGTCATGGCAGGAGGTGACTGTAGGGTCAATTACAGATGATGTCCAGAATGAATTCATATAATGATAGAATCTAAGGATGACCACTGTACTGATTATTTAAATTACCTTGAACACCATTAGTAATCATCTGGTCTCTGAAAATTTCCAGTTATCAGGAAATTAATCCTAAAAGCCACTTATTCCATTTTCAGAAAGTTCTATAAATTTTAAAGTTCTAAATACTAAGTTGAAATTTACTTCCATTGTTTTTGGACCCCTAAACCTGTACTGTATTTGAGGAGCCAAGCAAACAATGGGTTTCCTCTTCTACTAATGACATTTTATGTATTATTTGAGACTTTAGTTTAAAATCATTATATCACTGGGGTTCAAATTCTGAGAGAGGCACTTGGGAAGTGTCCCAGAAACATTTATGGAAAGAAGATGAAGTGATGGGGAAATAGAGATGGAGTGAGGGGAAGACTGAGATCTTTTTCCACACCCCTAAACCCTGCTTCATTCAGAGCAACTATATATTTAATTCTTGTCTATATTATACTCCTATGAGATTTCATTTTTATTAAAAATATAAGTCAATATTTTATATGACTACCCTAGACACTTCGGGTTATATATATTTAATTCTGTGATATATTGGTGATGATTTTCCTCACAATATGTCAACGCAGCCACTTCAACACACTGAAATCAACGTGAATATCAGACCTCACAAACCTCAGGTTTGGAATGGAATCTCAATACTGTCTGCTTTGTGGGGGCTTCAGGTTTACCTCATTTTCTTTCCAAATATTATTGGAATCCCTCAAAAGTCCCCCATTGGCTCATCAAGAAATAGTTGTTATCAATATGCAATGTACTTAGAATTGTTCTCTGTAGCAATCATGGCTTATACTACAGACAGTTGTACCATGTCTTTTCAAGATATTGATGTAGGGCAGATGAGGCCAAACCACCTGAGGAATTTTCAGGAAGCAGGCTAATTTTAGGTGCATTGTTCCAGAGGGGCTAAGCCTAAAAATTTCTAGACCCCAGCATCTGGGAATTCTTTAAACTTTATACTCAGTGGGGTGGTTACATGTCAGTGGGTGTGTACATAACAGTTACTCTTTGCCCATATTAGGCTAGTCAGAGATTCTACAAGCTTTACCAAGAAAACTGAGATAGTATCTTTTACATAGCAACAAGTCTCTGAGACAGACTGTATCATGTTTTGTTTGCAAACCTAACATTTACAAGAAAGAGGAAGCTTCAAACCACAATACCCTCCTCAGAAACCCTGTGACATCCTCAGTAAGAATCTTTCTAATGAGAAGCTTATATGCTACAAATATGGTGGGGATTTTTGGGAAAGCTTAATTTTGGTAAAGGTCTTTTGGGTGGGGGTACTTGATCTGCTTCAACATGAGAGTTCTTGTACTTTTTGTTATTTTTTGTTTGTTTGTTTGGTGGTTCTGGGGATCAAACCCAGGGCCTCCTACATGCTGGGAAAGTGCTCTGCCACTAACCTGCAACCCAGGCCTCATGATGGCCCTTCTACTATTGACTCTTAGAACAATGCTTTCACTCCCTTCAGCTGTCAAAGCAACTATTTTGTTGTTGCTCCTACTGAATCTCTTGTTTAAGTCAAAGTTGTCAGTGTTTAAGGCCAAGATATTCATGCCTCAGGTGAGGGTAATGATTCTCCTTACAACACATTTAATGACCCACTCTCCCTGTGATCAGTAATGGCATTACCATTCAGCCTGTGTTTGCCTTTGCCCAGACCACACGACCAATGTGGCAACTTTAGAACTAATCTTCCCACTACCAATGCTGTTGCTGTCACTTTTATGACTTTGATACCATGAGGCCATCAATATTTTAAAAAATATTTTTAGATTTTTAAATATAAATCACCATCAAATTTCATTATTTTGATCAAATGTCTCATGCTTTTGGCCCATCCAGGATACTTTCCACATTTACCTAAATTTTACTTTCTTCCTAAAGTAGAAGCCAGCTATACACTCTCAGCTCTAGAGAAACCAACATCAGATGTTTTATACAGGATTCATAATATGCACACATTCCAATGGGATGTAGATTAGAATGAGAGAGACATAACAGACACTGCAGAGAAACCATTGTCATGAGTATGATGGAGAAATATTCAGAGTAAAGGCACAGTGATGGCCAAACATCCTAAAATCAGTGCTGTATCAGTGTCTGTTGGTCTTGTACCCAGCACCAGGTGAAGTACATCCTCTTTAGGACAGACGAATGGTATATTTTGGCTGTATTTCTTGACTGTGTAAATTACTGGCCTGAATCTGTGGTCCTAAAGAAGATTTGATGAATCCCCTTTACAATTTAACAGATTTCTCTTTTACTCAGAATAGTAAAGATGAGCTTCGTGGTTTGTAATTATGTCCTGACAGACATACTCATTGAACTAAACAGTTGAGTACAAAGCTGAATTAAAAGCACTTGAACTAAAATAAAAATATGTAAAAAGCACATTTCATATTTTTCTTTTTCCTGTATCTCAATGGTGCATAACAGTTTTACTTAATGGTGGGATTCAATATTACATATTCATATATGTGCACAATATAACAGTATAATTTGGCCATTTTGATTCCCTAGCATTTCCTCTTTCCCTCCTCTCTCTTCTCCCTGGTCTCTTTTCTCTACTAACTCCCTATGATCTTTGAGATCCCACCACAATTCACCTTTCTTTTCCTTTTTCCTCTCTAGTATGCACATATAAAAGAAAACATATGACCCTTGACTTCTCATTTTGGTTTATTTCACTTAACATAATGTACACAATTTGAATTTCATACATTTAAAGCAAAATTCAAGCTACATGTTCACATAGTACTTTAAAAGTCATAACGTTGAATAAAAAAATGTAAGTTTCCTGTATAATTTTTGAATATTTATTAATAATGATGACCACAGTCTTTTACATGAATTCTTTTCTTCTAAGGTTACAAATGCAGTGTAAATTTATGTTTAGAATGCTTAGAGCAAGTATGTTGCCATTTATTTCCTTACTCATTATCATCATTATATAAAAATGATGAGAATAAAATAATTATTTGGAAAAATCTACTGAACAACTAGTTTTAGAAATGTTTTTAAAATGTTGTTTAACAATTAAGTGCCAGGAGGTCTTGTTCTTTAAAAGCCAAAAAAGTTATAAAAAATGATCAGCATAGAATAGGAAAAAAAACTGAGGTACATTCAAATTACTTTTATTTCTTGTGTAGTAATATATATATTTGCATCTGCTGAAAACTCTTTCTGCAAGAATTACCTTGCATCCTTTTAATCAGTCATCAGAAAGAGATGAATGGTATTGACATAGCTTATATTCTCCAAGAGTTGGCTATATTTAAAAGACTTTGTGCAAAGGACAGGGGTAGTGAAAATGTTCACCTGAAATATATAGGGTTAAAATAACTTTTGTTTACATTTCAGCAAATTTTATATGAAATTTCTTTTTAAAAAATATTTTTTCATTGTCAATGGACCATTAATTATTTTATTTATTATACGTAGTGTTGAGAATTGAACCGAGTGCCTCACACATGCTAGGCAAGCACTCTTGCACTGAACTACAACACCAGCACTGGAATTTCTTTTTTTGTGGCACTGGGGATTGAACCCAGGGCCTTGTGCATGTGAGGCAAGCACTCTACCAACTGAGCTATATCTCCAGTCATAGATGGAATTTTTAATTCAACACAAGTACATTTGAGAAACAAGGTAAAACTGTAATTCATTTTTTCTATGATGTTGATGACTACATGATGATAAAAATAATGATATAATTTAACTCTAAGCTCTCTCTCTGTCTTATAAGAAATTCTGTAACAACAATAACTAAAAGTGTATTTTATGAAGTAAATAGTTTCTACAGTATGATATAAAATTTTTACACACACAGACACATCCATATATATCTGTATATCTATCTCTCTATAGACAAGAGGGGGGTACACAGAAACTTAACTGAAAATATAAAGTCTGAAGAGTTCTGTATCAAGTTTTTTCTTCAAAATCTTCACTTTTCAGTAAAGCCTGAGATGAACATTCAGTAAGTTTTCAAAAAAGTTCACTAATTATGAATGTTGACATATTTTTAGCAAGAAGAAGAAGAAGAAGAAGAAGAAGAAGAAGAAGAAGAAGAAGAAGAAGAAGAAGAAGAAGAAAGCATTTGATTACAAATCATTGTCACAAATTTATCTGGAAGTGCTTATCATTGTATATGTGCTACATCTATTTAATGGAAGTACATCCTCCTTAGGACAGACAAATGGTATATTTTGGCTGTATTTCTGACTGTGTAAATTACTGGCCTGAATCTGTGGTCCTGAAGAAGATTTGATGAATCCCCTTTACATTCTGAAAGAATTTAAATGAGGGATTGTCAACCTATATTGCTAACCCTTAAAACTCAAGGACTAGAAGGATTATTTTTTCTAAGTCAGGGATATAGGAACTACATTTATTTCAAATGCCCTGAAATAAAGGACATTTATTGGTAACAAGTCATTGGAAAGCCCAGAAGGAGGGAGGCATCACAAGTGTTATCAAGGCTCCAAACACCCTGTTTTTTCCATGACTTCTCAGGAGGACTCTAGGAACAAGAACTATAATGGGGCTTGGTTCGTCTGCAGGGAGTAGCAGCGATTTTTCCCTCACATGTTAAGCCAGTGTCTTGAGTTTCCATGTGATTGATCAGTGTAGGTCAGAAACTTGTATAGGGTATAAAATATCCCAATTGGCTTAGTCTTTCTTCTGACCTCCATGCCTAGAAAGAAAATAGGGCTAGATTCTTAAAAACACCAGTGTCTATGAGTTAAAAATGTGCTACTGGAAAAAAATCAAGAGAGAAACAAGTTCTAGAAACTCTAGTCAACATGATCACATTACAAACCACCTTGTGGAATGGTAGAGACTGAGGCAACAATAGCCTAAAAGAGCGAGAGACAAACTTTACTCTGAGATTCACGTGACACCAAAATCTGCTTTCAGTTTCTCCATGTGGTTCTTTGTTTTCTGACCTAGTGTCCTGTGTGTTTTTCAGTCCAATCTGTCTTAGGGAAGTTTCCAGGAAAGGTAAAATTAATTTTCAGCTACATTTCTGAAATCCATTTTATGAAAAATCATTTATTTGTGACACATTTCAGTATCTTAAAACATAAATCTCTTTTTGTTGTTGTTTTAACAAATAAGTTCTGGGAGAGTTTAGAAATTTTTGTAACAACCAAACAGCTAATGTTATAACAATATTCATAGCTAATTTTATTATGTATTTATTTACTTAATTGTTTTTAGGCAGGATCTCACTATGTAGCCCAGGCTGAGTTTGAACTCCTGAATGGAAGCAATCCTTCCACCATAGCATCCCCAGTTCCCCAGTGCTGGGACTGCAGGCACATGTCACCACACCAAGCTTAGAAGTAGTACTGTCAATTATAGACAGTTTGTCTGTTACCATATAGGATAAGAAGAGCACATAAGAATAATTTCCAGTTTTTCATGTTACTGAATATTAAGTCTTGCATAAAAACAGATCAGTATACCTCAAAAAAACTGTACAGAGAAATCAAATTAGCTGAAATAATATTAAGAATAAATTAGATATGTTATTCTGTTTACTCATTTAAGGAATATTTGGTATATAAAAATTCAGTTCTTGGATAATATATATATATATATATATATATATATATATATATATATATATATAATAAAATTATATTGTATAATTAATAGAAACATGAAATTTAAGTTTTTATATAGCAGTGAAAAAATAAAAGATAGTTTAAGTATCTTGCTATTGATAGTTTAAGTCTCCAGAAGCAAATGAATGCTTAAGTAAAGAGCATTTTATTTTAAATGAGACTTATGCTACTATTATTGGTCTAATACATGCTTTCTTATGCAATAATTTTTTAAATATTTGAGATTTTCCCTTTATTAGATTTTTTGTTTTGTTTTGTTTTGCTTTCTTATAAATGAGATACAGGAAGCTAAAGACATGCTAAGATTCCCAGAGTGCTGGAGTGGCAGCCGAGACACATATGCTACATTTTGGGGAGGGCAATTGTGCTTTCTTTGCTTGGTTCAATAAATTGATCTTGAATGTTGGGAAGAACATTTGCTAACATGGCACACCAAATGTTTCTTATAAGATTATAGAGAGTGATTTCCAGCTGAAGCAGCTAAGAGTGAAGGCTCAATTTGTGACCTTGCTACACTTTTTATACCGATTTTAGGAAGTGGTCCCATCACATCA
Source organism: Marmota flaviventris (assembly GCF_047511675.1). Lineage (NCBI taxonomy): Eukaryota > Metazoa > Chordata > Mammalia > Rodentia > Sciuridae > Marmota > Marmota flaviventris. The sequence goes on along the minus strand of NC_092498.1, from coordinate 67,822,908 downwards.
AGTCACACCTTCTTCATCTGGAAAAACATGGAGACCAGCACATATTTCAAATGCAGAAAAGGTTAGTTTTGTTCAGTTCAGTCTAGTTTAATTAGTTATTAGCAAGATTTTATTATGTCAACTGCAAGATATTATGGTTTAGATACATTTCCATATTCCCATCAATCTTCTCCTTCATTATTTCCAATTCTGACAATATTTTCTTAATAAATATACAATTTATATAAGGTAAATTCCTTGAGGGTAGGAACACCACTTATAAACTTATATGCTGGATAATTTTCAAAGAGATATATGAAATTCTCTGAGGTAAGTCCTTCCATAATACTTATCTTATTTATAAAAAACTAATCACAGAGGGTGAAGTGACTTGAATGAAGTCACACAAATTTCAGAACACATATTATTCTGCTGTCTTCAATATGAGTACCATCTACGCTGTCAGCAAATATTTTCAGAAGTCATAAATACTTACTAAATGTTTATTTTTAAACATTATTCACTTGCCATTATAGTTTTAAATATGGTATTTGAACATTATCATGCACAAATATAGTGTGTATGACTACTTCTCTTTATTAAAATGCCTCCTGTATTAGCTTTGAGTTCCTTTAGGAACTGATTAAAAGTAAGTTTAAAGCTTTCTTGAAATTATTTAGGAGGGAAGGAAATGGAAATAACCAAATGAAAAAGAATTATTCGTTAAACAAAATTGAAAAGAACATGGCAATGGAATTGTGGATTATAGTCAGTTATACAGTTTGTGTGTAATATATGATTTGCTATATTTATTAATAATTAATAGTATTCTCATAAATATGTAGAAAATAACTTTTGGTGTACAATTAAATTGAGTTAAGCAAGCCATGATCTCAATAAGGATAAAAAACCTGCCAGGAAACTTGTGTTCTAGAAAACTCGAAGTAGCACTTCCCAGAATGTCAGTAACCAGAGTGTGAATGGCAAAGCAGATAGGCACCTGACAAGGTATGGCCACTTGCTTTTCTTTTTCTCTTTCCATATCATACTAGTGCTTCAGCTAGAAATCTCAAGTATTGCTACAGTATCTGGAGACAGAATGATAGATCACTTGTCAACTGGATCAGCTACATGGATGAAGAGATTCATTATAAAAAATGGACTTGGATGATAGTCCTTTTCAGAGAATTTTGAAATTTCATATAGTTCAAATAGTTAAACATGACAGGGTTCAGTCATGAGAATCAGCATATTTCTCTCTTTTGCTCAAAATATTCAAGAGAAAAGGCCCACAAACTTGACATTTACAATTATCTAATAAATGAAATATAGTCCAACTAGCATTTGTTGATGCTGACTGCATACAACTCAGAATTTAGGATCTGTGTATGCTGAGATGACTAATATAAACTTAAGATGTAATGAAAAAAAGAGGAAGCAAATACATATTGACCTTAGAGATACCAAGAGCTGGGGCAGGGAGGTGGGGAGAGGCAGGAAAAATTCTTACTTTTTAAAGCTAAAGATATTAAGTGAACTGACTTGGACAGGCATCAATATCTAGCTTTCAGTCAGTATTATACCATGGTAAAAACTTACTACTTTGATGATAATGTATGGGAAATATATAGGGCTTTTTTTTTAATATGTCAAATAGTTTCTACTTATGGAGATCTTTAATGTGTCAAATAGTTTCTACTTATGGAAATGATCTGTCCTTCATTGAGTTGGAAAGGAAATATGCACTAACAATGATTTCATTTCAGTCAGTGCTGTCATAGCAATAACTACACTTGATGGGGCATGTCGAGAATCTTCCTGTGTATTAAGAGTGAATTGATACTAAGATGGCCTCTGTCTGGTCTTGAGTGTCAGGTATATTCTGAAGATTTATTGTAAACATACACAGTTCTAAAGCGTCCTGACCACCATTTTCTTATAAACTGTTCACAGGGTCAGGAGTAGTGGACACAGGTGGTGAGGGGAAGTTTGCAATCTTTATGGCTTACTGAAGCCAAAGGTGGGCCTATGAAGCTCTTTTTTTTTCTTGAAAGGTTTTATGAGGAGCCTTGCCAATCTTCCATTATTTTTAATAAAAATATCCATGGTTTCACCTTGAGAGGTCACCAAAAACCTAGACACCAAAAAAGAAAATAATTCTTTATAATAATATGGTGCTTTATATTTTCAAAGTATTTTTCATATACACTATTTTTGTGATCCTTACAGCCATGTTACTCTTTTCTAATAAGAATAGTAAACAGAAATATACTTATTGGTATTTCACATGGTGGTTAATATTTTAAGTTTTTAGATAAAAAAATTACTGATTTTTACAATATTAAAGTTTTGGGCTTGGGGAAGAGGTTTAGGTAAAGATGAGGGGAATTGAAAAGTAGGACACCCTTAAAAGTTTTAATAAAAATCAACATATATATATATATATATATATATATATATATATATATATATATATATTCCTGCCTCAGCCTCCTGAGCCACTGGGATTATAGGCATGTGCCAACATGCTCGCCTTAGTTCTTTGCTTCTAAAAAAGGTTTTAAAACTCTTTTTCACAGTAACTGTGATTTCTTATATATATGCCCCAAATTACATTTTTAAACATGTTTTTAGTTATAGATGGACACATACCATTATTTTATTATTTATTTTTATGTGGTGTTGAGGATCGAACTCAGTGCCTCCCAATCTACCATTGAGCTATGACCCCAGCCCCCCAATTTACATTTATAATTATTTTAAATATATAATTTTCCTCATTGATGCATTTCCTTGTTTTTTCTTTCGAGGTGACGTAGGAATTAGGGGTATGGAAGTAATGCTATTTCTGACTAGAACATTTAATACAAAGCATTTTTGTAGAACAAGAACAAAACAAAAATATCTCAAAGGAAAGATTATATCAACACTATAATTTGAAATAAAAACAGAAGATTAAAACTTTTCCAAATCTACGTTCTCAACTGGGAAGAAGATGAATGTTGAATGCATTCTTTACTCATTATAATTCAAAACATTTAACCCTCAGTCATGAATTTGCCTTTGGTAAGGTCAAACAACACTGTGCACATGACAAAATCATCATAATGCTTGGAGTTGAAAGTTTCAGTTTTGTTCAGGTTTGCATTACATTTCTGTTCATTTTATACCAGTTGATTTATTTCCTCTGTGTGTACTAATTATGGTTATTTTTATCTATATTACCAACATCAATATGAAATGACAGCCTGTAAATCTCTCTTTTGGTTTATTTCTGTTTCAATTTTTTTCTTATGTTTTACTATCATTCAAATATGAATATCAGATTAGTATACAATTACATAATTGCAAACCCACATAAGGTTAGGATCTGTATTCACCACTATTGAACTCTTTCTCCTGGGTTTTGAGGAAAAAGCAAGCATTTGACATTAACACTGAAAAAAAAAAAAAGCAAACCTAATTTTATTATTACCATCATTTAAAAAAGTACTTGACAATTCTTAAAACTTAAAGTGTAAGTATCTATGACATTGCTCACCTCACAATGCTTTCATGGATCAACTCTGTTTCTCATAGAAGGCGTCATGTGGCTAATGAGTTTAAATGATAAAACCTCTTGATATTAACTAGAGCAGCTGGCAACTACTGTATATAACATTAAAGGAATGGCCTCTGCCTTAGTTCTTCATTTTTTTTTTCTTTTTCTTTTTCCTTTTTTGGTACCTGGGATAGAACTCAGGGGCACTTGACCACTGAGCCACATTCCCAGCCCTATTTTTTATTTTATTTAGAGAAAGTGCCTCACTGAGTTGCTTAGTACTTTGCTTTGCTGAGGCTGGCTTTGAACTTGCCATCTTCCTGCCTCAGCCTCCTGAGCCACTGGTATTATAGGCATGTGCCAACATGCCTGCCTTAGTTCTTTGCTTCTAAAAAAGGTTTTAAAACTCTTTTTCACAGTAACTGTGATTTCTCAATAGTGAAATTTTGATCAACTATATCAGGAAAATATTTCAAGATTTGCCAAAATACAAACTTTTCTGGGATGAATAACTAAATTGAAAACCATCCTTTAATCTTTCATGATTTGTTTTTTGTTGTGAAATGCTCAGGATAGAAGAATGCTTCACCACGGCCTCTGCCTATCTGTACATAGTTCACGTGTCACTTTTGCCCATATGAAGATCATCTGATTCATGATGTAAGAAATAAAATTAGGTCTTTGGAAATCTACTTTTTGATCTACATGAAGTAAAATAATGAGCTCCGTGTTTAATATTGACATAAATGAGGTATAAATAAAATAAAACACAAATTTGGTATGTAGGTATTTATAGACTTTCAAACATATTTCTAACTGAAAAATTATTGCTACTGACAATATACTTCACAGCTAGGAAAAGGCTATCCTAACACTTTGATTTTGTTCACTCTGTTGTTCTTCTCCTTTTCCTAAATTATACACATTTTAAAAATTTACTAAGCATACAGAAGCAAATTAGAAATATTATAAAGTAGCAGCTTTGATCTGCTGGCTCTGTGAACTGTTCTGCTGATTCTGCAATCTATTTAATACAAACATTCAAAAGCAGTACATGGTATCAAGAAAGAATATGGAAAGAATATTCACAATAAAACTACAGAAGGTATACAAAGGGAAAGGAGTGGAATGCAAGAAGACAGGTGGTATACAAAGGACCTGGTTCTTCATTTAAAGGGACAAAATCTACTTACTTAATTTATACTTTACCCAAAGCCTGTCTCTATTAATTATGGACTTCAAAAGTTTTTTACTTTACTGCACTTTTAAATGGACAAAATAGTATGTTTGTCATGTACAAGAAGGTGTTTTCAAGTACATGTACATTATGGAATGGCTAAATTGGACTAATTAACATATGTGTTATCTCACATATTTATTAGTGATAACACTTAAAATCTACTCTCAGCATTTGTCAAGAATGCAATGTATTGTTATTAACTATAGTCACTATGTTGAAGGATAGATTTATTGCAGTTCTACTTACCTTGTTTAAAGGGACAAATTCTATGGTGAACCTGTTTTGAATGAATAACCATGATTTAAAGGAATAGTATTCTAAATACTAGCTTGTAGATGAAAAAATAAGAAAAAGAGAAAGAAGTAGTGCCCTTTGATAATTAGGTAGTGAAGAGAAAAGAAGATGAAACAGAAAATTCAGGGTTGTGGAAGTCAAAGCAGAGGCAGATGAGAGAATGTAAAATCACACAAGCTCCTAACACCAAATCAACCAGTGAAACAGCCACCAGCCAAAGTGCCTGGATGTCACAGGATCAACAGAAAACAGAGTCAGTAAACTACAATCTTGTAAAACACTTCAATGTCAGAAAAAAAGAATAAAAAAAAAAAACCCATAAAACCTATATTACAGAAAATCTGAAATCAAATGTATACAAAAACAAATGAGGAAAATTCACTCTTGAAAACAGTTATGGAAAAGACAAATGATTTCTACTCACCACACAGAATTAAGTCTACTCAATTAAGCATTTGAACTTATTAGCAATCACTATATACCAGAAACCAAATATCAGGTCAGAAAAAAAAAATAGTGATAAGTTAGAAGAGATTATTTTATATGGGAAAGAAATAAAGAAAATCAAAATTGTCTCAAAAATGAAAAATAAATTATAAGGTACCCAATAGAGAAGGTATTAAAATAAAAATTTCTTGAAGGATATTGAAGAAAAGCCAAAAAACAACCAAGAAAATGAAAGATACAAAGAAGGAATATTACGTTCTATTAATCACTAAAAAAGAAAGAAAAAGAATAGAAAAGAGCTAGTATGTTAAAAGTATAATCAATGAAATAGTTCCAGAATCTGTATGTGTACAGGGCATCCAGCATACCAAAAAAAATAACATAAAACAACCATCTATAAATAAAAGTTTATGACTTCAAAGATAAAGATGCAATTTTCGTTGTCTCAAACAAAAGATAATCTAAAAAATATAGTAGCATCAAACCTTTCAAAATCAACATATAAGACAGAAATAGAGCCATTCATTTCAAATAGATGCAACATTGTGTGAATCAAATATTTTATAAGTACATTATGAGTATCAAGTATCAAATATAAGCATCAAGTATTTTATATATATTTCAACCTATAATGTAGGTAATTTTACATAATTGGTCCTTCTTAAGGAAGTTACTACAGAATGGGTTTCTCCAACCAAATTGTGACTGGGAAAACTCAGCAAGAGAAATGATGTTAGCTCTTTATATAGATTTATGTGCAGGATCAAAATAAAGGTGATATGCAGTAGAGAAGTTAACAGTTATGTTATATTTGTGACAAAATATAAATAATGTAAATACATAGAGAATGGCAAAGGAAACAAAAATATAGAAAAAAAAACATTATATAGATATATGTATGTTAAATGAAAATAAAAATGCTGAAAAATAATTTTTAATATCTGATTAAGATATAGTGTATTAATAAGAAAAAGGGACCAGGGGCATTAAAATAGTATAACTATAAACAAAATTAATTACAATAGAGAGATTAATATGTCCCACAGATGTCCAAAGCCTAATATCTGGAACTTGTATATTTGTTCTATAACATGTAAATGGGATTTGTAGATACGATTATGCTTTACGATGCTGATATTAGAAAATTATCCTAAATAATATAAGCCAAATCTGAACATATGAATCTTTAGAAGTAGATAAGGAAGACACAAGAGAATGTTAGAGAGATGTGACATAAGAAGGACCTGACCTACTGGTGGTGGCTTTTGGAAGAAGGGGCATGATCCAAGAAATGTGGCAACATCAAGAAGCTGATAATAAGCTCAGCTCACAGTCAGTATATAAATGGGAACCTCAGTTCTATAACTTAAGGAGTTGAATGCTACACAGAAATAATATTAGCAGGAAAGAGATTCTCCCTTGGGACATCCAAATAGAAATGCAGCCTACTAAACAACCTGAGTGCATCCCAGTGATACCTATATAATACTTCTGATTTATACAACTGTAATATGATAAATTTGTGTTCTTTTCAGCAAATAAGTTGTAATAATTTCTTATGACAGTAATAGAAAGTTAATAGAAAGATAACTTGGTCAGTTTCCTTCTACAGTTTTTCCCCTTTCCATTCCCCATTCTTCATCCTTCTGTCCTCCTTGATCCTCTTCTTCTACTCTACTATTCTTTTTTTATTTTCAGGAGATCCCTCCAAACTGCTTCTTTCTGACTTCTGCATATGAGAAAAAAACTTCAACCCTTGACTTTCTGAGTCTGGCTTATTTCACTTAGTATGATGTTCCGCAGTTCCACTCATTTACCAGCAAATGACATGATATCATTTTCTACAGCCGAAAAAAAACTCCATTTTATGTATATAGACCATATTTTCTTTATCTGTTGACAGACACCTGAGTCATTCCCATAACCTGGCTATTGTGAATTGTGCTACTATAAACACAGGAATACATGTGTAATTATACTATGATGATTTCAGGTCTTTTGAGTAAATATGAAGGGATAGAATAGCTAGGTCGTATGGTGGTTCCATTCCTACTCTTTTGAAGAATCTTCATACTGATTTTCATAGGGTTTGTAAATAATTTTCAATTCTACCAACAATGTGTATATGTGTTCCTTTCCCCCTTTTCTCTATATTCTTAATGGTTGCTATTCTAAGCAAGTTAAGATTAAATTTCAGTATAGTTTTGACTTGCATTTTCCTAATTGCTAAGAATGTGGAACACTTTTTTTATATGTTTGTTGGCCATTTACATTTCTTCTTTGAAAAATACTTTTTAGTTGATTTTCCCATTTATTAAAATTAAGGTGGTGTGTGTGTGTGTGTGTGTGTGTGTGTGTGTGTGTGTAGAGTGAAGGTATTTTAATTCTTTATATATTCTGGATGTTAATCTTCTTTCAGAAGAGTAGCTGACAAAGCTTTTCTCTCATTCTGTAGGCTCTTTTTTTTCATGTTCTTAATTGTTTCCTTTGCTGTGAAGAAGCTGTTTAATTTGGTTCTATCCCACTTACTGATTCTTGGTTTTATTTCTTGAGCGTTACGAGTTTTATTAAGAACATTAATGCCTATGTCTGTGTTAAGAGTGTTTTCTTTTGTCAGTTGCACAGTTTCTGCTCTAAATCCAAGCTTTTTGACTCCCTTTGAGTTGACTTCTGTGCAGGAAGATAGTTAGAGATCTAGTTTCAGTTTCCTACATATGAATATACAGTTTCCCAAACATCATTTGTTAAAAAAGCTGTCAATTCTCCATTGTTTGCTTTTGGCATCCTTGCCAAGGATGAAATAACCATATCTGCTAATATCTTACATATTCTTTAAAAAATAAGAGATTAATCACCAAAATCCCAATAGAAAAATGGGAGAAGAAACAGGTAATTCATATAAAAATGAAAGGAAATGACTCTCAAAGATATGAGAAATATCCAAGTTCTTTAACAACTAGGAAATGAATATTCAAAACAATACTGATTCAATTTTTTACTTAAGAGATTATTAAAAAGTTTTTACATTAAATTGACTATAATTGTATAAATCAACAGGGTCCAAACAGAAATTATAATTTCTGAATGCAATGTGAAGTAAATAAATCAATTTAGGTAACATGTTCATCATTTCCAATACTAAACATGTTTTGGGTGAGAACATTTTTTGGTGAAGGTGTTCCTGCACCCGCTGTCTGACAGGGTCACAGCGTGGGGGATGCAGTGGCAGGGCTGTACCATCTGGAAACCAGAACCATGGGGAATATTAAGTGTTTTGTTTATGATCCTCATGATATGGATAACAGGGCACACGTCAATCAATAATAAAAGTACGTATTGCCTGAGATGGCAGGAAAATTCCCAGAATGAGACTAAAGATACAATTCAGACATGCCACGAGGTGTGTTTCAGTATCTCTTAGGACACAAACAATACTGTTATTCCTCAAGCCTAAACATCAAGAAATGTTTATCCCACAGTGAACAATTTATACTAAGACCCCCCCCCACACACACACACATACGCACACACTCCCTATCTAAAGCCACAACCTGTACAGCAGCCTAGCTACAGAAAAACAATTGCTGTGCCAACAGTACAAGGACCACAGTATGTAGCTTACTTAATTAAAGGAAGATTATGGTATCCCCTAGAGGACAAGAGGCTAATAAAAATACATTTTCCCCCACCAACAGACCCTCCTTTGCCTTACACAGGACTTTATGATGAAAATAGGAAACACATAGTTAATATGAATGACAAATTGGTTGAGGTGCAAAGCCTGCCCTTTAAAGATTATGAAGACCTAAGACTTGGTGTACTTTGACCAAGCATCAAAGAAACTCTGTAAGAAAGCAGTTAAATAGGTCATATGAAAAAAGGAAATTACCTTGGAAATTAAAAATAAAATAATGTAAAATTAACATAGATATCTTTTAGAGGCATTTTAGAGTAGTAGGCTTTTAAAGTAATAGACTTTCACTATTTTAAGTGTGTTTTACTGGGATTTTAGTTTAGAAGTAAGAAAGCTTACCAATAATCATAGGTATGCTTTAAAGTTAAAGTTTAACGAAATAACTACAGGTATGCTTTAAAGTTAAAAGTGAATATAGGTCAGGAGACATGTTGCCTAGTTGTGTAGCTTAGCACCTAGTGATTGAGGTGAAATTGTAACAGCTTAATCATGATTGGCTAAGGTTATAGAAAAATATTTTAAAAATTTACTCAATATCTTAGGTAATCAATGAATGTCAGAAAAGATTGTAACTCTTGAAAATTATGTAAATCAAAGAAGTTTCAGGCTTTGAGGCTATTCATTAACTATCCAAAAAAAAAAAAAAAAAAAAAAAAACACCTGTAAAAAGGTATAAAAATAAAGGCCCCTCTAGGGGCAGCAGATTTTTTTCTGGAAGCTGCTCTTAACTTGCAACCTATCATCCTGTCTCTTCTTTCCGGATGCCATTCCTCCAGGAACCCAAATGCCCACTGGGGCTAGACCCTGGAAAAATTTGAAATTTAAAAGATGATGACATAATGGTGAGTTTGTGGGAAAAGAAGCATTCTTTTTTTTTTTTTTTCAGCAGACCACAGATGTGTTATTTTATTTTATTTTCTGTTTGTTTCTGATGATTAGAAATATTTTTTAAACATCAGAAATTAATTAGTTGCTCAAAACACTACATTGATCTTGATTTATCATATATCATACATTTGTTTCAAATGGGGTATGAATTCTTATTATTCCCACATGTACAGATTGCAGGATCACATTGATTATACAGCCACGTTTATACATACTGCCATACTAGTGTCTGTTGTATTCTTCTGCCCTTCCTATCCCCTTCCTATCCTCCCTTCCCTCCTCTCCTCTCCCCTCCCCTCCCTCTACCCCATCTACCATAACTCATTTCTCTGTCTCTCTCTTATTTTTTTTCGCCCCTTCACCTCACATCCTCTTATATGTATTTTTGTATAACAATGCAGGTCTCCTTCCCTCTTCTGTGCAATTCCGCCTCTCTCTCCCATTCCCTCCCACCTCTCCTCCCTGTTTGATGGTAATCTTCTTCTCATGCTCTTCCTCCCTGCTGTGTTTTGAGTCGCCCCCTTATATCAAAGAAGACATTCAGCATTTGTTTTTTAGGGATTGGCTGACTTCACTTACCATAATCTGCTCTAATGCCATCCATTTCCCTGCAAATGCCATGATTTTGTTATTTTTTAGTGCTAAGTAATATTCCATTGTGTATATATGCCACATTGTTTTTTTATCCATTCATCTAATGAAGGGATATCTAGGTTGGTTCCACAGTCTAGCTATTGTGAATTGTGCTGCTATGAACATTGATAATGCTGTATCCCTGTAGTAAGCTCTTTTTAGGTCTTTTGGGAATACTCCGAGAAGGGGAATAGCTGGGTCGAATGGTGGTTCCATTCTCAGCTTTCTGAGGAATCGCCATACTGATTTCCAAATTGGCCGCACCAATTTGCAGTCCCACCAGCAATGTACAAGTGTACCCTTTTTCCCACATCCTTGCCAGCACTTGTTGTTGTTTGACTTCATAATGGCTGCCATTCTTACTGGGGTGAGATGGTACATTAGAGTAGTTTTAATTTGCATTTCTCTGATTGATAGAGATGGTGAGCATTTTTTCATGTATTTGCTGATTGATTGTATATCTTTCTCTGAGAAGTGTCTGTTCAGATCCTTGGCCCATTTGTTGATTGGGTTATTTGTTTTCTTATTGTTTAATTTTTTGAGTTCTTTGTATACTCTGGAGTTTAGGGCTCTATCTGAAGTGTGAGGGGTAAAAATTTGTTCCCAGGATGTAGGCTCCCTATTTACCTCTCTTATTGTTTCTCTTGCTGAGAAAAAAAACTTTTTAGTTTGAGTAAGTCCCATTTGTTGATTCTTGATTTTAACTCTTGTGCTATAGGTGTCCTATTAAGGAATTTGGAGCCCTACCCCACGAGGTGGAGACTAGAGCCAACTTTTTCTTCTATTAGATGCAGAGTTTCTGGTTTGATTCCTAGCTCCTTAATGTTTGTTCATGGTGAGAGACAGGGATTCAATTTCATTTTTTTGCATATGGATTTCCAGTTCTCCCAGCACCATTTGTTGAAGATGCTATCCTTTCTCCATTGCATGCTTTTGGCACCTTTGTCCAATATAAGGTAGTTGTAAATTTGTGGATTGGTCTCTGTGTCCTCTGTTATGTATCCTTGGTCTACCTGTCTGTTTTGGTACCAGTACCATGCTGTTTTTGTTACTATTGCTATGTAGTATAGTTTAAAATCTGGTATCGCTATACCGCCTGTTTCACTCTTCCTGCTTAGGATTGCTTTTGCTATTCTGGGTCTACTATTTTTCCAGATGAATTTCATGATTGCTTTTTCTATTTTGGATTTTGATTGGCATTCCATTAATCCTATAGAGTACTTTTGGTAATGTGGCCATTTTAATGATATTAGTTCTGCCTATCCATGAACAAGGTGTATCTTTTCACCTTCTAAGGTCTTCTTCTATTTCTCTCTTTAGGGTTCTGTAGTTTTTGTTGTATAGTTCTTTCATGTCTTTTGTTAGGTTGATTCCCAAGTATTTTATTTTATTTTTTGGAGGATATTGTGAATGGGATGGTTGTTCTCATTACCATTTTAGAGGATTTGTCACTGATATACAGGAATGCCTTTGATTTATGCGTGTTGATTTTATATCCTGCCACTTTGCCGAATTCATTTACTAGCTCTAGAAGTCTTGGGAGAACCTTTTGGGTCTGCTAGGGATAGGATCATGTCATCCGAAAATAGTGATAATTTAAGTTCTTCTTTTCCTATCTTTATGCCTTTAATTTCTTTTCTCTGTCTAATTGCTCTGGCCAGTGTTTCGAGAACTATGTTGAACAGAAGTGGTGAGAGAGGGCATCCCTGTCTTGTTCCAGATTTTAAGGGGAATTCCTTCAATTTTTCTCCATTCAGAATGATGCTAGCCTGAGGCTTAGCATAGATAGCTTTTACAATGTTGAGGTAAGTTCCTGTTATCCCTAGTTTTTCTAGTGTTTTGAACATAAATGGATGCTGTACTTTGTCGAATGCTTTTTCTGCATCTATCAAGATGATCACATGGTTCTTATCTTTAAGTCTATTGATGTGGTGAATAACATTTATTGATTTTCATATATTGATCCAGCCTTGCATCCCAGGGATGAATCCTACTTGATTATGATGCACGATCTTTTTGATATGTTTCTGTATCTGATTTGCCAGAATTTAATTGAGGATTTTTGCATCTATGTTCATTAGAGATATTGGTCTGCAGTTTTCTTTCTTTAAAGTGTCTTTGTCGGGTTTCGGAATCAGGGTGCTGTTGGCCTCGTAGAATGAATTTGGAAATTCTCCCTCTTTTTCTATTTCCTGAAATAGCTTGAAAAGTAGTGGTATTAGTTCTTCTTTAGAGGTTTTGTAAAACTCTGCTGCATACCCTTCCGGTCCTGGGCTTTTCACTATCTTCTATTTTATTGGAGTATAAGGATTCAAAATAATTTCTAATTATTTTCTGTTTTTCTGTGGTGTCTGTTGTGATATTGCCTTTTTCATCCCATATGCTAGTAATTTGAGTTCTCTCTCTTCTTCTCTTCGTTAGCATGGCTAAGGGTTTGTCGATCTTATTTATTTTTTCAAAGAACCAACTTTTAGTTTTGTCAATTTTTTCAATTGTTTCTTTTGTTTCAATTTCATTAATTTCAGCTCTCATTTTAATTATTTTTTGCCTTCTACTACTTTTGCTGTTGTTTTGCTCTTCTTTTTCTAGGGTTTTGAGATGAAGTGTGAGATCATTTATTTGTTGTTTTTTTTCTTTTTTTAAGGAATGAACTCCAAGCAATGAATTGTCTTCTTAGAACTGTTTTCATTGTGTCCCAAGGATTCCGATATGTTGTCTCTGTTCTGTGTTTTCATTTATCTCTAAGAATTTTTAAATTTCCTCCTTGATGTCTTCTGTAACCCATTGATCATTCAGTAACATATTGTTCATTCTCCAGGTGATATAGGATTTTTCCTTCCTTCTTTTATCGTTGATTTCCAGTTTCATTCCATTATGATCAGATAGGATGCATGGTATTATCTCTACTCCTTTATAATTTCTAAGAGTTGCCTGTGACATAATATATGGTCTATTTTTGAGAAGGATCCATGAGCTGCTGAGAAAAAATGTAACCGCTTGAAGTTGGGTGGTATATTCTATATATGTCAATTAAGTCTAGGTTATTAACTGTGTTATTGAGTTCTATAGTTTCTTTATTTAACTTTTGTTTGGAAGATCTGTCCAGTGGTGAGAGAGGTGTGTTGAAGTCTCCCATAATTATTGTATTGTGGTCTATTTGACTCTTGAACTTGAGAAAAGTTTGTTTGATGAACATAGCTGCACCAATGTTTGGGGCATATATATTTTTGATTGTTATTCCTTGTTGGTGTATGATTCCCTTGAGTATGTAGTGTCCTTCTTTATTCCTTTTGATTAACTTTGGCTTGAAGTCTATTTTATTTGATATAAGTATGGACACTCCTGCTTGCTTCTGAGGTCCATATGAGTGATATGATTTTTCCCAACCTTTCACCTTCAGTCTATGTCTTTTCCTATCAGATGTGTCTCCTTTAGGCAGCATATTGTTGGATATTTTTTTTTTTGATCCATTCTACTAGCCTGTCTCTTGATTGGTGAGTTTAAGCCATTAACATTTAGGGTTACTATTGAGATATGGTTTGTACTTCCAGCCATATTTGTTTATTTATATTACTTAACATGATTTGTTTTTTCTCTTGGATTATTTTTTCCTTTACTGTACTACCTCCTGCTGTTGGTTTTCATTGTTATTTTTCATTTACTCTTCCTGTAATGTTTTGCCAAGGATGTTTTGAACAGCTGGTTTTCTAGCAGCAAATTCTTTTAACTTTTGTTTATCGTGGAAGGTTTTAATTTCATCTTCCATCCTGAAGCTTAATTTCGCTAGATACACGATTCTTGGTTGGAACCCATTTTCTTTCAGCATTTGAAATATGTTGTTTCAGGATCTTCTAGCATACAGAGTCTGTGTTAAAAGATCAGCCATTATCCTGATTGGTTTACAGACAATGAAACATCACTTGGACAATGAATTACATAAACAAATCCAAGAAGCAAAAGATCAACTATGTTGGATCTGTTTTTTTAATCCAGGTTACTAGACTATGTCACTTAATTTGTGAGTTTCAGCCATTAACATTTAGGGTTACTATTGATATATGGCTTGTACTTCCAGTCATGTTTGTTTGTTTTTTGTTTTAATTTGGCTTGTTTTTCCTCTTTGATTAGTTTCCCCCCCTCACTGAGTTATTTCCCACTGTTAGGTTTTGGATGTTGTTTTTCATTTCATCTTCTTGTAGTGTTTTGCCCAAAATGCTTTGTAGTGCTGGTTTTCTGGCTGCAAATTCTTTTAACTTTTGTTTATTGTGAAAGATTTTAATTTCATTGTCAAACCTGAAGCTTAATTTTGCTGGATACAATATCCTTGGTTGGCATCCATTATTTTTCAGTGTTTGAAATACATTGTTCCAGGATCTTCTCGCTTTCAGCATCTGTGATTTTAAATCAGCTGTTAACCTAATTGGTTTACCTCTGAATGTAATCTTCCTCCTTTCTCTTGTAGCTTTTAATATTCTCTCCTTGTTCTGTATGTTGGATATCTTCATAATAATGTGTCTTGGAGTTGGTCTATTATGGTTTTGTATGTTTGGGGTCCTGTAGGCTACCAGGATGGGGAAATCCTTTCCATTTTTCATGTCTGGAAAGTTTTCTAAAATTTTTTATTCAACATATTGCTCATTCCTTTGGTTTGGACCTCTATACCTTCCTCTATCCCAATGACTCTTAAGTTTTTTTTTTTTTTAATTTTTTATTATATCCCATATCTCTTGGATGTTTTGCTCATGGTTTCTTACCAGCCTTTCTGAGTTGACTAGACTCTTTTCAAGTTGATATAATTTGTCTTTATTATCTGATGTTCTGACTTCTACTTGATCTACTCTACTTCTAATACTTTCTTTTGAGTTTTTGATTTAGTTTATGGTTTCCTGCATTTCTAGGATTACTGTTTGATTTTTTTTATAATCTCTATCTCCTGGTAAAGTTGATTTTTTGCTTCTTGAATCTGTTTATGTAATTCATTTTCAAAGTGTTCTTTCATTGTTTGGATTTGCTGTCTAATGACTTCTTTAATTTTCCATTCCATCTGAGTCAGGTATGCCTTGAGTTATTTATCTGACCATTTTTTTGATGCCTCTAGATTCTCCTGTAAATTTAAGTTGTCCTGCATTGTTTGTAATCCTTTTTTCCCTTGTTTTTTCATGATGCCCCTGTTACTTTCCAGCTCTGTTTGACTGCTGTGTTTCTGTTTTCTCCTATAAATTTGTTTTGGTTTTGTATATCTCTGGGATCTCTCCTTTGTGATGGTAGACTATGTCTAGAGATGTTGGGCTTTATTGTAATTTAAAGCAAATTCATTCATTTCATAAAAGGCATACGGATTCTGAAGGCATATAGTGATCTGCGATTTGGTCTTAGGATTTTATGTTTAGGTCAGGTGCTGTGATGGTATGGAGGTTAGTATGTCTTAGCTACATTGGAAGATTGCTCTACTGAAGGGCGGTATTAACAGGTGAATGGACCAGGGTATTTGGTGGTAGCTAGGGACTTAGAAACACTATAGACAGCCTCAAAACATTCACCTATTTGCATTTAGAAAATTACATGTAATGAAAGTTGTAATGCTTGGGATGAGAACGATGGGAAGGGGAAGGAAGAAGTCCTTAAAGAGAAAGAGGGAGAGAAATATAGGTAGGATAAAAGAAAATGGAAAGAAAATAAAAATTGAAAAGAGAAAAGAAAAAAATTAAAAAAAAAATTAAAAATAAATAAATAAAAAAGGATAAATGCAGTCTTAGAGTTCTATTTTCTTCTCTTCCAGAAGGTGAAGCTGTGCCCTCTGAGCCTAACTTCTGCCCTAATATGCAGGAAACAATCCCTGTGAGGCGGCTCCTCTTCCCCTACTGGGTGGCTCTCCAATCCTGGTCACCCAGGGCTGTTTCTCTTCTCCAGCCGCCCCCCGCCCCCTTCTCCTGCCACCCAGCCAGGCCCTGCTCACCTGTGGCATTCTCCACAGATATAGTTATACTTGCAGCCATCTCAGTGCCCTGTTCTCCTGAACGACTGAGCACTCTCTCTGTTTGCCATTCACCCAGACCCCAAGGTTGTGGAGCAGGGGATCTGGGGGCTGTCAGGTTATTTTGCCTGGTCGCCTTTGGTAGCCACGCCCCCGGGAGCTGTTGGCGATGGTGGTAGGGGGACTTGGAGGTCAGATGTCCCCTCTGTTTCCCTGGGCTCCTACAATCACACCCTCAGAGATCTGGGGATAGATTATTGAGATTTCCCAGCTGTATGTATCTGGTGGGGTGGGAGTCACACACCTGTTGAAGCCAATTTCCCTGGGAAGGGATCCCGACCACCGAACTCTGGTGACCTCAGCTCTTTGCTATGTTGGACTCCAGACTCCTTGCCAGGTGTCTGATTGGAGGGGTGGGTCTGGTCTGTCTCTGCTAGGTCCCGGCCTCAGTTCTCTGTCCTCTGTCTCATGGAGGCTTGGTTAGCAACCTCTTCAAAGGGTCCAACTCTTTGTTTCTCTATGCCGCTTGTGGTCTCTGGCTGCCGAGATGCCTCTGTCTGTGGCCGGCTGCCAGACAATCAGCAAGCACCTCCGCGCGAGGTGGCCTAGATTCACCCACGCCTGAGCAAGATGCCGCCTCCAAGAAGCCCAAACTCCCCGCCTAGGTCTCACTTAAGCCGAATTTTGCTGGGAGTTTCTCAGCAGGTAGAATCCAAACGTTCTGAGGTCTCTTTCTGTCCGCATGGCTGAGGAGGTGATGGGAGCGCTGCCTCCCTGCCCACCGCCATGTTGAGCTCCAAGAAGCATTCTTAAATGCTGTTGATAGGAGTGCCTCTAAAGAGAGAAATTTGGCAATGGATCACAAAATCTCAGGTCTACTTAACTTTGACCTGATAATGCAAATTTCTAGGCAACTACCCTGAAGACACATCTTCAAAATGCAAAACTGTATATGAATAAGTTCATGTAGCATTGTTTGTAAATGAAAAATACTAAAAGCAACCTAATGAACATATGAAAGTGGATAAAAAATAATTAAAGTGCATTTCTGACATATAGTTGTTAAAAATGTTCTAAATCTCTATGAACTGATAGGAAGTGATTTAAGGACATGGAAAAAGAATGAGGAATAATAAGTGAAAAAATTAACACATGGAAGAAGTTATTCAGTATGGAATTTTAATGCAGGAAGAGATTATTTATCTATTCAATTTAGCAAAAAAAATAAAGAAAGGAGAAATGCAAAATTAACAGATTGGTTACTTACAGGAGGTGAGAGGGAAATGGAGAAAAAGTGATTAAGTTGGCATGGGGTAGCAGGGAAGAGGAAATATTGACACTTCTTCCAGTATGACTTTTTATAGCAGAACAAAATAAAAACAAAACACTTGCTAGAACTATGTTTTACATATACTTCACATTTTTATGGATAGATAAAAATAAGGAGGACATTTAAATCATCTGGGAAGACAGTTTCACTACTAATGACAGGAGGAACATAACACAATTATGTTTCTTTTTAATCACATAATACTGTGATCCAAAATTTAAAAAGTGAAAGAAATTTTGCTTAAAACATATGGCTTTCAGACAAGTACTGGAACCCAAACACACACACACACACACACACACACACACCCCAAATTCATATGCAAGTCTCAACATTCCAATAACAATTTAAAAGATTTATCATATTATATAACAAGCTGATAGAGAATCATTATTAGTTCAGTAGTGTACAGCATGCAAAGATACCCTTTTACCAACTCCCATCTTTAAACATGGTAATTCTTACCTTGCAAGTATTTTTTTGCATTATAGAAAGGGTCTACCTATGTATAAAGTGATGATATTTCATTGAGTTTGCTCAGTTCCAAGTGCAGGGCTTCATCTGCCTGCAAAGATCTCCCACTTAGTAGTAGTTTTAAAAGTTATGGAGTGGCAGGCATGGTACACCTCAAGTATAGCATTTATGAAATATAACTCTAATTGTTGATCTAATTTTTAGTCATTAGGTGTACTTTAAGCTCCTTTGTACAAATTATATATATATATATATATATATATATATATATATATATATATATATATATATTTGCACATACCAAAGCTTAGCATTTTTATTATAGTTGATGTTTATTAAATATTTAAAAATACAAGGACACATGTACTCACAAGCTACTATGACAGTTATCATATGGTATCTAATACATTTTACTTATCTGTATGATGATTCCACCAAGAAATATTTAGAGAGAACATTCTCAATATTAATGAAGATTTGCCGCCTGTATTATTACTTTATTAACTGCTAGTTCAGTAGGCTGTGTAGTAACTTAAATACTTTCTCATTAACACATTATAACCTAGGAGAAATTCTAAAGAAATGTAACTTAGTTCATAATGTATTGTATATTTTTTAGAACTGAGGTTTTGGCCTTTTCCAGAGCCTTCATTCATAGGACATGAACACACATTTAAGGAAGTCTAGTTAAAGGTATAACCAAGTAACAAGCACCCTGTTTATGTATTTTATTTCATTTTATTTGCAAATTTACATGTGAGGTTTTAATATTTAAGGTGCTTTATTAACTTTTCTCTTAAAGTAAAATAATTCACAAGAAATTTATTAGCATTTTTGCAAGTCAAGTATACTCACAGTTTGGCCCACATGTTGCCAAGTACATCCAGCTATATATGAATCTCCCTGGTACATTTCAAGTTTAAGATTCCCTCCACCATCATATATAAGAAAAAAATAATGCTCATCCCTGATTACTGGCTTCTGTATTAGTGAGATCCTGAGGAACAAGAATATATCTTACTCATCTTTGTAAACAAAATGTTTGAAATCTATATCAACAATAATTATGACAGTTAAAATTGTGGTATGTTTAAAAAAGAGAGAATTTTTGGTGAACCACTCTCAATATGCTCAAACAAAGGCAAATATTGATGCTGCTGTGTAGTATAAAGGGACCATAGCTGGTGGGGAAGAGGCAATTACAGATAAAGATTTCAATTTTACCTGCTACTTACTATTTTCTTAGCATGTTGGTATATCTCTTATGATAGGGTATATAACACTGCAGCACAAAGTTGCTCCTACATTCCATTTGTTGGAAATAGCAAGCTTTCTCTTGCTTAATCTATGTGTCTTTTAGGAGTTGGATCTATGGCCTTGAGCTATTCCATCCACTCATACATATGCAGACTTTCCTAAAAGTCCCATATGGAGGAACTCTAGTCACTTGTGACAAGCAAAAGATAAGAGTGTGGGGAATTATCTCAGATTTTTCCAACCAGAATATGATTTATTTTGTCATTTACTATGCATAGATCCAAGGGCTCATAGAATTATAATTCTACCATGTGCCCAAAGGAAAACATGACACATATTTTTATGTAATATTAATGGTTACTCTAAGTGGCAAGGAAAGTAAAAGGGGTAATCCTGCAAGAACAAAGGGAGTAGAAAGGATCCATCAGCAATAAAAACAATTTCAACATAATATGGGGAAAACATTCAAAAGAAACAAGGTGTGTGTGTGTGTGTGTGTGTGTGTGTGTGGGTGTGTGTGTGTGTAGGGAGACAGAGAGGACAAAAAAAGACAGAGACATAGGACCAGAGAACAAAGAATTCAGAAGGGCCAGTACTTGATAAAGACAACATAGAGACAAAGTGATGAAGCATATTATTATTTTCTTCCTCTATGTTGACAATAGAGTCCACTATTATGCTTCCCATCCCAGATTGCAGGTATTTTGTTAGTTGAGTGTTTAACTCTAGAGTAATTAACAAATATTATTTTGTAAACATTTTCAACAGATGATTGGAGCAAAGTGGGACAGATACTGTGCAAATTTCCTTCTAGAACACATTGTCTGTCATTCTCAGTAGTATTTATTCTAAGAAACATGCATTTTAAATTCTAAACACATTGTCTGATTGTCTGTCATTCTCAGTAGTATTTATTCTAAAAAACCTGCATTTTAAATTCTAAACAAGTACAAAACATGCAGGGATAGCTTTGTTTATCTTCAAAAGGAAAGAGAAAGGCTGAAAAGTAACAGAGAAATTCATAATAAATATACAAAATATATGAACAAAAATCAGGTAAATGTTTTTACAAAAATAAATGCATTTTATAAAGATAAATATACTTAATGAAAAATTGTATGTATTTTAAATGAGAAAAATTACCATCCTAAGAGAGATTTTTAAAATGTCAACTTCATAAAAGAAAAGCTGTATAATAAGATTTTAGAGTAAGCCCAGACATAAAAGATTTTTTAAGAAAGCCTGGAAATGGGATTCATTATGGTGGTTTAGAAGAAGGCTGCATTCCTGGTTGCTCCATGGCTCAAGATTCAAGCAGATGAAATGCTGTTCCTCAGTGAAGTGGGTGAAATAGGGATTTCACAAAAATTCAATATTGGACAAAGTGTCTTAGAGACTCAGATATTTGGGCATATTAGACAAAGAAGAGTACATTGTAGTCAAGCTGGTAGCAGCAGTTGTAGCAGTTGTAGTAGTGCTGGCTCAACATAAAAGGAGGGGAATACAGAGAAACAGAGATTTGGCATGGAAAATCCTAATATGAGAAAAGAGACCAAAACTTAGCTGATCCAGATGCTGCTCTGTGCACTGGTGCTGGAAAAGTGCTCTGTGTTTTCCAAATGGCCACAGAGAATGGAGGCGGGAGCCATTCTTAAGTAGCCACACTGCACTGGCTATTGAGGCATCTGGGAGATCATAGCAATTCATCACTGCCACATTCTGCTATCAAGCTGCTGTGTGGCCTAGGGTATACCTAGTAGACCAAGAGGGAAACAGGCACAGGTGGTTGTACCCAGGAGGATTTAAATCGGAAAAGTGAAGGGGAGCCCAACTCGCTTCTCCTCTGACAGCTCATGTGAGCAGCTGAAGTGGTTTGGGTATATGATCAGGTGGGTATGAATACTTTGAAAGTCTAAGTCTGGGAAGGCTGTGTTCCTGGGCAACAGAGAGTAGAGGATTGTCTTTCATACCCCACAAGTAGAATTTGGGGGGAACTCCTGAGATCCAGACTTCCAAAACAGATCTGCAATTGCCAGGTCCCAGGGATGTGTTGATACAATCTCTCCAGAGCAGACACCACCCAACAAAGCCCCTGAGGCCTGATTATAGATCTAAGCCCTACCTGCTGGAACTCCCTTCATACAACTCAGCAGCAGCCTCACCCTGGGACACGCTGATCAGATCTGTGTGGAAAAAGCTCCAGTTGATAATACAAACTACTCCATCTTACCTAAGAAAGGGAGTGGGAGGCTATGGGGACCTGGGGTTGTGTGGCTCAGTGGTAGAGAGATTGCCTAGCATGTGTGAGGCACTGGGTTCAATTCTCAGCACCACATATAAATAAATAAGTAAATAAATAATAAAGGTCGACCAACAACTAAAAAAAAAATAAAAATAAATAAATAAGGAAAGCTGGGAATTATTTCAGCCAGCTTGAGGCTTAGGCCACTTCAACTGGCAGCTCAGAAAGCAACAGAAAAGAGGAAGGGTTAACAACCCCAGCCTTTGCTCTTATTCTCAGTACATAGGTCAAGAAAATGGAAATAAAGACAATTGGGTATAGACAGGGACTATCCATTCTTGTCGACTCTTTTCACCCCTCAGTAGAGATAATTCCATCATTTTTCATTAACAATCTTTTCTTTTCTTTTTTCTTTTCCCTTTCATTTGTGTGTGTGAGAGAGAGAGGGAAAAAGAGGAAGAGAGAGATTGTTTTCGATGTGCTGATTGGTTCAGGGACACAGATACGTACATTTATATTTGGTTCTTTTCCTCAATTTAACATATTTAAATGTAATTATTTTTTCTTGCCTAGTCCTTTGAGGGTTAGAGTTTTCTGGTTTGTATATTTGACCTTATTCTGTATCATTTTCATTCTTTTATTCCTCTTATTTCTCTATTTTCTTCTCCTACTATCAGCCAAATTCTATTTTTCTCATTTTCTTTCTCACTTTACTTTTTTCTCCCATTTTGTCTCTTCTTTATGTAAAACCATCACCTGCTACATCTCTTCTGCATTCTCTATGTACACTTTTTGAAATTATAAACTCATTTCTACATTCCTAGCACATTTTTCCACTTAACTAACTCTATTTTTACCATCTTTTAAAATTGGGTTATATAACTCCTGCCTCTACAAATAATGATGATGAAATTATTACAGCTATGGATGACATAGTTGACACCTGCTGTTTGCACTAAAGCCAGATTTAGTTCACTGTTGTTATTGTTTTTCTTGTTGCCAATTACTGACTACAATGTGTGTATGGGGGGGCAGGTAACAAATGCTGTACCTATCATAGTAGGAGCTGGGTATTCATTTTAATGCTATATATTGTTTACATGAGTTGTTGCTATGGTTGTTTTGCCCTATTTTGTGAGGTGCTGGAAATCTACAGGGATACTACAAGTTTGTAGGATAGAGACTCTGCTGTGGAACTAAACTCAACCAAATGAAAGTACACCTTGCTTTGCATACAAATTAATGACATTCAATCTTCAACTACTTTAATGCAAAGAAGAGAAAAAAACACAAACTAATGATCAGACCCCGAATCGAAATGGATGGGGCTGTGTTCCCAGGTCCCACCTATGGAAGCCCACTACTATAGAAAAAAAACAGAATTAACACAAGGCTTTGGATACCATACCTATGAAGGGTCTCAGTGCAGCTCATTCTAGGACACTTTAGCAAGAGAAAATTGTGCCCTAAAAGAGCCCGCACATAAGAGCAAAAGATAAATAACTTAGAACTGATTTATAAAATCCAACACAGAAATACAAGAAATATAATAAAAACAAGGAACCATGAAACCTCCAAAAGTTTGTAATTTACCAGCAATTGACCCCAAACATATTGAAGTAGATGAAATATCAGATAAAGAATTTGAGAGAACCATTCATTATAAAAAATGATTAATGAATTCCAAGAGAACACAAAACAACTGCATGAATTAAGTAAGCCAATTCAGGACATGAATGAGAAATTTAACAAGGAGATAAAAATATTAAAAAAAACAACCAAACTGAAATCTTGGAAATAAAAGATAGAGTTAATTAAATAAAATGTTCAGTTGAAAGTCTCTGTGGTAGCATAGGCTATGCTGAAGGCAGAATCTCAGAGCTGGAAGACAAAGGGGTGAACCTTGAACATTTAGATGGCATTAAAGAAAAGAAACTAAGAACCATGATCAGAATCAACAAGAAATCTGGGACAACATTAAAAGACTAAGTTTAATAATCTCTGGAACTGAGGAAGGTTGTGAGATGCAGACTGAAAAAATTGACAACCTCTGTAGGGTAATAATGACAGAAAAATTTCCACACCTTGAAAATGAGATGAGCATTCAGATACAGGATGCATTCAGTACCCCAAATAGACAATATCAAAAAAGAACTTTTCCATGACACATTATAATTAAAATACATAACATACAAAAGAAGAATAGAATTTAAAAAGTGATAAGACAAAAAAAAAATGTCCGCTAATATTGAATGGCAAGCCTATAAGATTTACTTATGATTCCCCAGCATGAACTCTAAATGCAATAAAGTCTAAATGCTAGAAGACCTTAGAATAATATGTTCCAGGTGCTAAAAAAAAGTAACTGTCAACCAAGATTGACAACCTCTCCTTCAAAATCAAGGAGAAATGAAAACTTTCCAAGATAAGCAGAAACTAAAAGAATTCATGACAACTAAACTAGAATGATAGAACTTACTTAATGAACTAATATGACCCAGAAGAAATTAAAAATAAACCCCAGAGTTTACAAATGAACAAATCTCATTTGAAGAGTAAGTAAGCAAATGAGAAACAGGAACAAATTAAATATTATAAACGAATCAAAATGGCAGTAACTAACAAACATCTCTCTTTAATAACATTGAATGTAAATGGTCTCAACTCTCCAATTAAAAGACAAAGGCTGGCAGAATGAATTAAAAAAAGCAAGACCCAAGTATATATTGTTTGCAGGAGACATACCTTACAGGCAAAGACAGTCTTGGGCTAAAAGTGAAATAGAAATTGACATGCAATGTGAATGAAATCTGAAAAAACAAAAAAGAAAGAGTAATTATTCTAAAATATGACAAAGCAAACCTCAAACCAAATTTATCAAAAGAGACAAAGAAGATCACTTCATATTGGTTAAGGGAACAATCCAACATAAGGATACAAAAATAGTAAGTATTTGTGCACCAACCATGGGTCTAACTAATTAAACAAAAGAGAAAGTACTCAAATTGAAGCAACAAATAAATGCCAGGACAATAGTACTGGGTGATTTCAACAAATCTCTCCCACTATTAGACAGTTCATCCAGTCATAAACTTGGTAAAGTCTCTTTGAACATAAAAATATTGTAAATCAAACAGATTTAACAGACACTATAGAATATTTAATCCAAGACAGTTGAATACACTTTCTGCTCAGTAGCCCATGGAACCTTCTTTGGAATAGACCATATTTTAGTCCACAAAGCAACTCTCAACAAATACAGAAATATTTACACACACACACACACACACACACACACAATTCTATTCATCTTTTCAGATTATAATGGTATGAAATTAAAATCAACATAATAAAACCCTACAGAAACTAGATAAACACACTGAGATGGAGCAATACACTTTTGAATGATGAATGGGTGATAAAAGAAAGCAAGGGAAATTTTTTTTTTTAATTCTGAGAATAAAGATAGTAAAACAACATACCAGAAACTCTGAGACACTATGAAGGTAGTTGGAAGAGAAAAGCACAAGGATTAGAGTGCCTACATAAGAAAATCAGAAAGATCCCAAGAAAACAAACTGATGATGCATCTCAAGGCCCTTGAAAAACAGAACAAATCAATTCCAAAATCAGTGAAAGAAAGGAACTAATTAAGATCAGAGACAAAATCAATGAACTTGTGAACAAAAACATTGAAATGGAACAATAAAACAGAGAGTTGATTATTTGAATAGTTAAATACTATTGATAAGCCCTTAGCCAAACCAACTAAAAGAAAAAGAGAGAACCCAAATTAATAAAATTAGAGAAAAAAGGAGATATCACCACAAATATCTCAAGAATCCAGTGAATCACTAGGGACAATTTTGAAAATTAATATTGCAATAAATTGGAAACCTTGAAGAAATGAACACATTTCTAGACAAAAATGATCTGAATTGAATTGACAAAAATTGAATCAAGAGCACATAGAAAATATAAACAGACCAAAAACTAGCAATAAAATAGAATAAATTTCCAACAAAAAAAGCCCATGACTAGGTGGATCCTCATCTGAGTTCTACCAAATATTTAAAGAAGAACTAATGCCAGTACTCCTGAAATTATTTTATGAAAGAGAATGGGATAGAATACTACCAAATTCATTCTATGAAGCGAATATCACACTCTACTAACTAAACCAGACTACGGCATATCAAGAAAATAAAATTATAGACCAAAGTCCCTGATGAACTTAGATACCAAAACACTTAATAGCATATTAGAAAATCATGTTCAACATCATATTAAGAAGAATTATACAAGCCTAACAGGTCGGTTTTATTCCAGAGATTGAAGGATGTTTTAATACATTTGTAAATCAATAAATGTAATTTATTACATAAAAAATTAAAAACAAAAATCAGTAATCTCAATATAATCATAAAATGCTTCTGACAAAATTCGTCACTGAAGGAACTAGGAATAGAAGGAATCTACTTCAGCATCATAAAAGTTATATATGAAAAACCAAAAGCCAACCTCATAGTAAATGGAAAAAAAATGAATGTATTTCCTTTAAAACCTGGGAGAAGACAAGGATTTCCACTCTCATCACTCCTGCTTAATACAGTGCTAGAAATTCTAACAAGAGAAATCGGAAAAGAAAAGTAAAGGGATATAAATAGGAAAGGTGGAAGTTATCACTGTTGCAACAGATATGATTCTACACCAAAATACTGGTAGAGTTAATAAACGAACTTGGCAATGTTGCTGGTTATAAAGTCAACATATAAAAACCAATAGTCTTTTTACATACAAACAACAAACCTGCTGATAAAGAAATCAGGAAAATAATTCCATTTATAATACCTGAAAAAAGCAAGTAAACAAACAAACAAAACAACAACAAAAACACCTTGGAATAAATTTAACCAATGAGGTAAAAGACTCATACAATGAAAACTATAAATATTAAAGAAAGAAAATGAAGAGGAACTCAGAAGATGGAAAGACCTCTCATGCTCATGGATAGGCAGAATTAATATTGTTAAAATGGTCATATTATCAAAAGAAATATAGACTAAATGAAATCTCCATCAAAATACCAATGATAATCCTCACAAAATAAAAAAAAAATCAGTTCTAAAAATCATTTGTTCTCTCCCCAACTCCAATCTATGATAATGGCTTTCAAACTGTAACAGGCACTGTGAACACCTAAAGGACTTGTGAATATACTTATTGCACAGGAATGATCATCATAGCATCCTTAACAGCCCCAAAGTAGAAACAACTCAAATGTTCATCAATTCATGAACAGATAACAAAAAATGGTACATCCAAATACTAGAATATGATTTGGGCACTAAAAGGAATGCAATATTGATACATGTTATAATATGACTGAACAATGAGAACATGCTCAGTGAAAGGAGCTAGACACAAAAAGCCTTCATTGAATGTCTCCATTTGTATGAAATATCCAGAATAGACAAAGAGAATGTTAATTAATGGTTGCATAGGGTTAGGGGGGATAAGAGTATAGGAGGGAAAAGATGAAGGGTGCAGGGCTTGTTTTGAGGTGATGAGATGTTTTTAAAGATGCTTGATTGATGGTTGCACAAATCTGTAAATAAACTAAAAATCACTGTATTGTATACTTTGAATGGGTAAGTTGTAAGGTATGTGAATTACAATTCAATAAAGATGTTTAAAAGTGGTTAAAAAAAAACATTTGGAAGAATAAAAGACCCCAATTACCCAAAGAAATTTTAAACCAAAAAAGCAATGCTGGAGGCATTCAAATACCTGACTTCAAATTATACTACAGAGCTATAGTTATAAAACACACATGGTATTGTTATAAAAACTGACATGTAGATCCATGGTACAGAATAGAAGAAACAGAGACAAACCCACATATCTAGTCATCTGATCCTTGACAAAAGTGCCAAAAACACACACTGGAATAAAGACAGACTTTTCTAACAAATGGTGCTGGGAAAATTGGTTTCCCAAATGTAGAGTAATGAATCTAGACCTTTATCACTTTCCCTGCACAAAAATAAACTCAAAATGGATCAATGGCCTAGAAATTAGACAGAAACTATGCAACTCCTAGAAGAAAACATAGGTTCAACACTCCAGCATATAGGCACAGACAAGGTTCTCCATAAGACCCCTAAAACTGAGGAAATAATGCCAAGAATTAATATATGGAATGGCATCAAATTAAAAAGCTTCTGTAGAGCAAGGAAACAATTAGGAATGTGAAGAGAGATCCAAAAATATGGCATAAAATTTGCTAGCTAGTCTTCTAACAGAGGATTGACATCTAGAATATAATAAAGAATTCAAAATACTTTTCACCAAAAAATCAAATAACACAATAAATGGAAAAATACATTAAACAGACAGTTCTCAAAAGAAGAAATTCAATTGGCCAACAAATATATGAAAAAAAATGTTCAACACCATTAGTAATTAAGGAAATGCAAAATCAAAACTACACTAGATTTTTATCTCATGCCAGACAGAAGGACAGTCATCAAATAACAATAAATGCTGGAGAGGATGTGGAGAAAAAGGAACTCTTTTACACTATTGGTGAGATTGTAAAATAGTATAACCATTATGGAAAGCAGTATAGAGTTTCCTCAAAAGACTAGGCATAGTACTACCATATGACTCAGAATACCACATCTAAGTATTTATTCTAAAGAATTAAAGTCAGCATACTATAGTGAGATATGTTTATAGCAGCACAATTCACAATAGCCAAACTATGGAACCAGCTTAGATGTCCATCAGTAGATGGGCAGATAAAGAAAGTCTGACATAGCAAAGGACACAATCAATAATATGAATAGAGAGCCTACAGAATGGGAGAAAATTCTTTACCACACACACCTCAGACAGAGCATTAATTTCTATAGTTCTATAAAGAATTCAAAAATCTTAACACCAAAAAACTAAACAACCCAATTAATAAATGGGCTTAGGAACTGAACAGATACTTCACAGAAGAATAAATACAATCAGTCTACAAATATATGTAAAAATCTTCAACATCTCTAGCAATTAGAGAAATTCAAATCAAAACTACACTGAGATTCCATCTCACCCCAGTCAGAATGGCAATTACCAAGATTACAAACAACAATAAATGTGGACAAGGATATGGGGAAAGAGGTTCATCATACATTGCTAGTAAGACAACAAATTGGTGAACCACTATGGAAAGCAATATGGACTTTCCTCAGAAAACTTAGAATGAAACCACCATTTGACCCAGCTATCCTACTCTCAGTCTATAACCAAAGGACTTAAAATTAGCATACTACAATGATAGAGCCATGTCAATGTTTATAACAGCTCAATTTACAATAGCTAAACTATAGAACCAACTTAGGTGTCCTTGAACAGATGAATGGATAAAGAAAATGTGGTATATAATCAAAATGGAATATTACTCAGCCTCAAAGAAGAATGAATCTGTGGCATTTTCAGATAAGTGGATGGAATTGGAGAATATTATGTTAATCAAAATAAGCCAATCCCAAAGAACGAAAGGAGGATTGTTTTCTCTGATATGTGGCTGCTGATTCACAATAAGGGGGGTGGGGACAATAGAAGCACTTTGGATTAAACAGAGGAGAGTGAAGGGAGGGTAGGGGGTAGGAAGGATAATAGAATGAATCAACATTATTACCCTATGTGCATATATTATTATGCAACTTGTGTAATTCTACATCATGTATAACCCAAAGAATGAGAAGTTATACTCCATTTATGTATGGCAAGTCAAAATTAATTCTACTGTCAACTAATTAGGATAAAAAAATTAAAAAGAAAATGTGATATACACACACAAAAAATGGAGTTTTTTTCAGCCACAAAGAAAAATGAAATTATGTCATTTGCAGGAAAATGGATGGAACTAGAGACCCTTATGTTAATAAAATAAGTCAAACTCAGAAGGTAAAGGGTTGTATGCTTTCTCTCATATGTGGAAGTGAAAGAGGGAAAAGGAAAAGGTAGATGGGGGCAGGGATTGCCTAACAATCAAAGATCAGAGAGAAAAAAACCCAAGGGGTGGAAGATGGGAAGGGAAGGGAGAAATGCTGGACAGTGATATTGGCCAAATTATGTTGTTATTTCATGTATTGTGAGCATGTTTGAATATGTGACAACAAATCCAATCGTTATGTACAACTACAATGCACCAATAAAAATGGGGGAAAAACAACATGGAAATATTATTCAACTTAGATATATTAAAGTAAAAGTAAAGATGATAAAATTTACGAAATAAGCAAGTGAAAGCCAAATTGTAGGAAAACTATATAATTTCTTTGTTTTCTTGATAAAACTACAAAATATTTTTTTCCAGTATATGTGACAGGAAATAAAAATACTTTTTAAGTATTTGAATATATAAAACTAATAGAGGAATGATATAATAAAAAGTATTATCTGAACTATTAAGGTAAGAGCTATAGAGGAAAATAGGTGCACTAAATTCCTAGCCACCACAGTAGAAAGTCAATATATAAAATCTGAATTAAATAACATAAGATATAATTCTATAAACATTTCTTGAGAGATTAATATACATTTTCCTCATGAAACAACTAAGCAACTATAAATTTACAAGTTCTCAAAGTAGAGTGAGTTGGGGAATGGGACAAGACTCTAGCAGAAAGCTGTTGCTTTTGTGTATAAGTCCTTTGGTTCTACTACTTTGTAGATATTTAACATTACACATATGAATAATTCCACTATTGAAAAAAATAGAAGAAATATGGACAAAAACCTCTCTAGGGTCCATGTGGATGGAATCCAAGAATTACCAAAGGAAAAGCTAGAAAGTATGGCTACTAAGGGGCTGAATCCAGAGCAAATATAAGATAAATACATTTCTCTCTTCCAATATGCTGGAAAAAATAACCTTTTATAATAGAAGGAAATGCATTGTTCATAGCTGGATTTTGTAAGAAAATAGTAAAAGTTGTAATTAAGTATGTATGACTAAAGAAAATTAACTAGTTGATAGCTACTAATCCTTAAGAAAAATAGACATAGGTAAAATGGTGTTCTGACATGTATTACCAAAAAGTTCTATATTAGATAATAATAAAAACCTTTAGCCAAGGAATGCTTGAGGAGATAATTTTGTTGTCCCATTTTTCTAATTTGTCAAATCCCTTATTTTCATGCATCCAATTAAGTGTCTTATTAGATGATCAATCCCTTGTATGAAGACTGGTATTGTAGCTGCACAGAAATCTCAGTCATTAAGGTTGGGATTGATTCAAGTACCAATTTTAAGAACTTTCTTCATCAAGTGCATTTCATAGCTCCAGTTATTTCTGTTCCTATTTGTTATGCACAGATCTGTGCAAATTCTAGAACTCCAGGAGGTAGAACTCTCCTCCAGTTCTGCTAACTACAGCTGCTCGTAAATACCAAGGAACTTATGAATCTAAATGCCTGCTGTTGTGGGAGGGCTTATATAAGATTTTCTGGCTCTTGGTGGAAAGAGAACAGTCTCTAATTTGAGAAGAAAAGAATTACTCTGCTGTCTCCAGTTTATGTAGCTACAGTATACTTAGAAGTTATTTAAACTATAATCTTCCTTGTGGTTGGGGGTTATAAAATTTATTATTTTCATATTATTCATTATTCTTATTATTTATTATTAATTTTGTTTTACAGTTTAAATAATTCCAGTTCATTTGAAATATATGACCCTACTATCAACTTTTTCTAAATATCCTGAAATAAAGATTATAGTTGTTTTCAAATAAAAAAGTGGCTGTCTGAAAAGTTTTTAAAATAAATCACACAAAAATAAACATAGCTAGGGTTGAGATTGTAGCTCAGTGATAGAGTGCTTGTCTGGCACATGAAAGACACTGAGTTCACTCTTCAGCACCACATAAAAATAAATAGAAATAAAAGTATTGTATTCATCTATAACGAAAAAAAAATTAAACACAAACATAGCATGTATACTGTACATATTCTATATTTTAATTTACTATGTTGTGTATGTTATTATCTCATTTTATTCTAGGTTTACAAGGCCTGATTGATTGCTTTTCTAATTACTAGTATTCATTCTTCCAGCCATTACATCAGTACAAACAGATATAAACTATAGAGAATATTCATTCATTAGGAAATATTTTTTTGAATATCCAGTAGTAGTTAAATCTTGTTTTTGACATTTGGACATTGTGATGCAATATACTGCATAGTTACCATTAAATCAGCTACAGGTACCCAGAGGAGGAAATACCTAACTGCTAGACAGGTATGGTCAAGAGGGTATGACTGTTATATGGTTTTAAAGTATCCATGAGCTGAGCTAAAACACAATTCTTATTTTCATAAGAGCAATAAAGACCAAACAAAAAAAAATTAAACCAGAATTGAATACTCTAATTTGAGAGATAGTGTCTCAGTAAATGTATAAAACTGGGACATCAGCTATGAAACCAATGTCTTTCAAGCTGAGAAAAATCTGCTAAACCATATGCCCATCAGCTACTTTATATAAGAGTAGTGATCTTATCAAGTCCCAGAAGGAGAGAAGCATCACTCTGTTTTCCCAAACATTTCTAAACTTAAAAGGTATTACTTGTACTTTGGGTCCTGACATCAGTGGCCACAGGTCTAGCACTTGTTCAGTTACATTTTTAATCACTTTATTAATATAGGGATATACAAAAAGGAGTTAGCATAGAAGGTCTGACTGCTATTTGTTGAAAGGTCCACTTATAAGATGTTATGGTTTGAATCTGGAATGTCCTCTTAAAGCTTGTATGTCAAAGGCTTGGTCCCCAGTACACCAATGAACAGAGGTGAGCTTTCAGGAAATTATTGGCTCCTAAGAATTCAATGGATTCATTCATTGATGGTGTCATAATTAGAATGTAGTGTTGAATGATGGTGAAAACTAGGAGGTGGGATCTTATTGAAGCCAGTGGGTCCTTGGGGACATGCACATGGAGCCTACATCTTATCTCCAGGGCCACCCTTTTTTTCTCTCTCTCTCTCACACACACACTCTCTCTCTTTCTCTCTCTCTCCTGCCAAACTGCCATGAGGTAAGCATTTTTGCTCTGCCACACATACCCCATCATGATGATTTATCTTACCACAGGACCAGAAACAAAGGAGCAAAGGGACCATGTGCTGAAACTTTTGTAACACAGCCAAAATGAAGTTTTGTTCCTCTAAGCTGATTTTCTCAGGTATTTTGTCTCAACAATGAAATGATGACTGCTATTGTTTGGATGTGGGATGTCCCCTAAAAACTCATGCGTGAGTACAGGAAAGTTTAGAAGTGACATAATTGTGTTATGAGAGCCTTACCCTAATCAATGCATTTATCTTCTGTTATGGCTTAGATATGTGGTATTAATCAAAAGCTAATGTGTGAGACAATACAAGAAGGTTTGGAGGTGAAATGATTAGATTATAATTAGTGCATTAATCAGTTGATAGGAATTAACTTGGTGGTTATTATTGGCAGGTAGGATATGTCTGGAGGAGGTGGGTCCCTGGGGGCATGTCTTTGGGATATACATTTTGTCTGTGGTGAGGGAGCTAGCCCTCTCTTCTTCTTACTGGACATGTTCTGCCACACTCTTCTGCCATGATATTCTGCCTCACCTCAAGCCCCAAGGAAAGGGGCCAGTTATCTATGGACTGAGACCTTTGAAAGCATGAGCCTCAAAATAAACTTTTCGTCCTCTAAAATTGTTCTTGTCAGGATTTTTGGTAACAGTAATGAAAAAGCTGAATAAAATGTCTCCTGATAGCGTTGAGCTGTGTGGTAATTGTAGACAAATGGAGCTTGGCTAAGGAGCTGGATCCCTGGGGCCAAGGCTTTGGGGTGTATACTGTGTCCTTGTTGAGTAGGCTCTTTCTACTTCTTGGTGCTGAGTCCTCAGCTGCTTTTTTCCACCACACTCAATTGCCTTGAACTCCTGCCTTACTTCAGGCACCAAAGATTGAAGTCAGCTATCTGTGTACTAAAACCTCTGAAACTGTGAGCCCCCAAATAAATTTTTTCTCCTCTAATTGTTCTTGTCAAGTATTTTAGTCACACCAGTGAAAAAGCTGACTAACACACTGACCAATACACAAGATTAGCTCTTGGTGGGCACTTGGGAACTTAGATTTTAGCAGGGTTTCTAGTGCTGATTTATGAGTGCTTCACTGGGTCTAACCTATTCAAATAAACAATATCATTTATGCTGAATGCCTGCTTTCCTTGTCATAGTTTGGAATTTGGGTACTCCCCAAGCAGGAGTGCCTCTGTGATCAGCTCCAAGAAACACCCTGGGCACTGAGTCCCTAAGGAATAACCCTAGTTGGTAACAGTTCACATTTATTTTCACACACTGCTGGGGTAATTGTATCCAGTGTGACTCTTCTGAAAGAGGATCCTTGGAGGATGAATTCTGTATTCCCCCCCAGACATCACCCCTGAGATTTTTCCCCTTGTTGATTGTTCTTGGTATTCTAACACTTTAATAATTAATAGGTGTAAGTATGACTATACCCTGATATCTATGAGTCTTCCTAGGGAATTGCCAAACCCAGGGGTGATCTTCAAGATGCTTGAAAATAAAGTATATATTAAATTGAAATAATTGTATTTTGAGGATCTTTCTTAATTCTTGCACAATGGAAACTCAAAATGGAAAATCTGCATGCAATAGGAAAAAGTTTTTGCTTCAGAGAATATAAAGGAATTAAAGTAATCACATACTAGTTTTACAATAGCAGCTAGACTTCTAGCAAAGTCACATACTCAAACAATATATATGTACATATACATATATGTATATATAAATACACACACATATACATATACATAATTATACATGTGTGTTGTTGAGAGCCACAGCCAGTTGGAATGGCCCCTGGCATTTTGCCAGAAGTAATGGTTGAGAGGCAAGCCATTAAATGATGCTGGATTGATTCAATTGTATATAGACCCCTGCTGTCCACCTGGGGTGCCCCGCTACTTTGGAGTTCTCTCAGGAATTCCTGGGGAGTTTGCATTGGTTGGTGAAGTTCCGGTGGAGAGAGTTCTGGTTGGTGTGGTGTGCAAGAGAGGAGCCGCGTGGGTTGCGTTCCAGAGAGTTGCAGGGGAATGTGCGTGGAGTGCTGTTGGAGTTCAGGCAATAAAGTTTCCTGTTTGAACATACAAGTGCTTTGTGGCGGCTCGGTGATTTGTGCCCAGCCAGACTGCGGCAGTGTGTTCACATTCCACCTTTGTGCTTAAAACTCATAAAGGAAAAAGTATAATTCTGACTTCTTAAACCACTGCCAATAGAGTGTATATTCATCTTAGTAGGGAGGAGTGTACCAGGGATTTAACTCAGCCCTATTTTGTATTTTATTTAGAGACAGGGTCTCATGCTTAGTGCCTCATTTTTTCTGAGGCTGGCTTTGAACTTGTTATCTTCCTGCCTTAGCGTCCCAAGGCATTGGGATTACAGGCATGTGCCACCATGGCTGGCAAGAGTGTATATTTTTTAAGCACAGGGATTATCACCTCAGCCCCATGCCACTCTTAACCTACTGAATGAACTGAACACAATCCATTTATTTACTTTAAGTAAAGAAAGTCATTTCACTTGCTACATTTGGATGTAAAGTTTAAGGTATTGGAACAGAAAATATTTTGTATACTTTTCCTTTTTGAAATTCTATTTAGGTGAATAAAAGGTACCTTGAACATTAACTGTGTTTTCTGTTTGATCAGAAAGGCTGATTTGACTTACCCAGCTGACAAATAGGTGATCCATACTCCCTGAAAGCATGTGTGTGTCCTTCCATGTTGTCCACTCTTTCACAGATGAGGAATATACCAGTTAGATGAAGAATGAATCCTCTTTGGGTGATATATTAATCTGGGTCCAGTCTAAGAGTGCTACTATAGGTATTAGAGAAATTAAACAGTTTATAAAAAAGAATTAGAGCTTATTTATACATAACAACAGTTGGGGAGGAACCATGGTAAAGACGGTCTGGAAGGAAACATTGGGAAAATGGCAGGAAGAGTCATGAAGGACTGTAGTCTGAAAGACAGAGGAATCGGAGGAAGTAGTGCAACTGTGAAATAAGAGCTTTGCAGATACCTGTTAAGCATGGCCTCTGGCCATTTTGCCCTCCTGAAACTAATGCCTTCTAATTGTCTTTTTGTTCAAAATCAGCCACTTCCTCAATAAGGAAGGAAATTATAGGACACTCAATTTTCCTACTTAGGAAGAATGTTGGGTTAACCTTGTTGACAAGTGACAATCTAGTCTAGAGGTTACGTTGATTTTAGGGAAGTTTTGCAAGTCTCTAAACATGTGAAAGACTTCTGGAAATTCATGAATATGTATCTCAGACTGCATAATAAGGCTATAAATTTCTACTGATATATGTGATGTTTTCTATCTTTAAGAAAAAGAGAAATCTAAGTTTTCTAAGATTTATTGAAAACCTTTCTAAAAACCATGATTTCAATTTTATTTGACCTGCATATATACAATAAAAAGTGACCTGCAATCCTATATTGCATAGGACAAAGGTAATGACATATTTAATTATCTTAAAATTGAAATAAAACACTTGTAAAAGTATTTTTAGCAGGAAAAACTGAACTATCACTTATTCAAGTATTCTGCTGTCTGCAACATAGCAAAAGATTAACTGACATTATGCCTCTATTTAACTTATCTGAAATTTAGGTATTCTCCATTGAAAAGTTTACTTGGCACACATTTTTCTTTAGCTCTTCTTATATTTATCTGTCTTAAAGCTTATGGGTGAATTATCAATGTTTTATAGAATTGTGGTATAAAGAAGTGATATTTTCAAGTTCTATAAAATTAATTTTCCATGAATGATTTTTCTAGGTTCTGGAGTTGCAAGACTATACTTATATTTTATTATATTTATCAATAGAAATTTGGAAGGAAGTATTATTAATCATGTTTATGTTCTAAACATTCTTCCAAATGTCTCTAACCATATTAAATTTCTCACAGAACAAAGATGCTGTAGACTGAACAAGAACTATATGCAAAACAAAACTGTAAACTAAAATGAGCCACTGATAACCTCAGTCAAGTAACCTATCAACAGGAAGAAATATGAAGGTCTAGATTTGTAATATGATGAGTACACTAAGGTGGAAATGCTTTGCTGTGACCCAGCCAAAATAAAAACACTATACATATTAGTAAATATGCACATTGTAACAGTCACATCCTGGCTCACAGACTAGTGAAGCTAGTCAAAGTCACAGTCTAAATTATTGGATACATGCAAATTGTAAATACGTGGTGAATCCTCAAGTTCTCCTCTTTATTTAAACTTGGTTCCCTTGATAAGTTCTCTGAGAAACATGCATACTGTTCTTTTTGTCTTTAAGTTTCATATCCTCATTGCTATACTTTTTGGATCTGTATTATCTTTTGAAATTAAATAGCTCATCCATCAAAGGAATTTATCTTATATTGAATATAGTACCATAAATTTGGCCAAAATTCAGTCCATATTGTGATATTTTAATTACCTGATATATTCTCTTAACACTCTTCTTCTATTCATTTTGAACAGTTTCCTAGTCAATATAGAAGATGATCATAATAGAGCACAATAGTTTCATTAAATACCATGTATGCAAAGGAGAACCAAGGTACAAAATAGAGGGACATCTGTAGGAGAAAAATACAGCAGGTAAGAGTTCCTTGGTATCTATAACTATTAAGAGATCCACCAAGTGAAGAAGCTTGTGCCAAGCACAGTCCAGCTTTCAAAGTGTGGAGGGCTCAGTCATCTACAAGTGCCTCAACTTTATGGAACTCAGACACTAACAGTGTAAGGACTTATCCCTGATTTCTTCAGAAAGTCTTGAATTTTATTTTGAGAAGCTTATATTTCTTTTTTTAAATGGTGGACTATTTTTAAGGCTATTACATAAAATAATATAATAAGTATTTATAATTTAAAATATTTAACCATTTTACTGAGATCACATTTAAAATCAGTAAAAAAAGAATTCTTAAAAACTATGAAAGTAATCTACTTGAAAAATACTAATATGACCTTAAACTAAAGTCAAAGGAGAAGATACAGTAAATATTTAGGATATAAAGTACTAGGGTTTGATTGGGTAGGAAATGAGAAAGAGATGAAAGATGACTCTTTAAGTTTGAACTTCTTATTTAGTTGATTAGATAACTCATGGTATTAGCACAAAGATCTAGCCTAGGAATTGATTTGAAAAAAGAAGGGTAGGTTATGGTGTGTGATAAATTTGGGATGCCCACATGGTTATCAGATAGTTATGTAAATAGGCCTGGTACTCAAGAGGTTTTCCTGTAGAATGTTAATTTGGGAATTATCAACATATTGATAAAGTAATGCTTCTATATTAATTGACTTTAAGCAATGTCTTTTATAACCACCTGGGTAGACAGTAATAATTTTGTAACTTTTCACAATTCAGTAAAAAATTATAGTCCTCCTCCTACATCCACTCATATCCAAGCGTATGTCCCATATCTACATATAGAGCCTTACATCTCACCCACACGTCAAAACTCACACCACACGATAGGATATATATGATTTTCAAGAGTTATATAAAACTCAAGAGTCATTAGCAAATTTTGCTTTAAAAAATTCTTTTCTGAAAAAAAAGAAAAAAAGAAACAGGTCATAGTGCTGAACATCTCAGAATTGCAAAATATTAAAATGTCCAAAGGCAGACAGGTATAACATCAATTGAAAAACATGGGGTTTTAATATTAGATCTGTGTTCCACAAAGGACAATTTACTTAACTAATAAGAGACTTTCAAATTCCTATATAAAGTGTGGTAACAAGATTAGTTCAACTCTAAGATTCATTCCTACCACTAAATTTCAAAATTAAATTAGAGAAATATTTAAATAATTCATTTCTCATTCTCTGAGTAATGCTGTTGATGTGGATTTTGAATAAAGTATGTGCATTTTTCTGTGCTATATTTATAGACATAACATTATAGTCATGTGTAGAAATTGACTTACTAAAATCTACAAAACTGTTGTTGAATTAGTATATCTAGATTTTACAGCAGCCCATTATAAATAAGGATATCTCATTATTAATTATACTTACACTAAGGACTGAGCATCTAGTTTAATTTTAATATAATGGAAATGGCATATTTTATAATAATAGAAATTTGTTGCATATGGAAAGAGAATACTTTTACAAATTCACTGATCAATTCCCTGTACTTTAAATTCATGTAACATTTATGTTATAATAGGATTATGGATTCAAACTGTATTTGGTCTTAAAACAAAAGCATAACTTAAGTTCAGTAAATATTGTAACAAAAGGAGTAAATATGTAACATTTTTTATTCAAAAAATCTATCTTTTAAACTCACATTTGGTTTCCTTCAACATTATCACAGTTGTTTGATTTTTATTTTACTTAAATTTTATACTTTCATTCTCAGGATCACTCACACATAATCACATATTCACAACCACACTCACATGCACATACACACTCCCATTAATTTTCTCTCTCCCTCCCTCCCCTTCCTGCCACAATTACTATTGTCTCCCTTCTGCCATTGCACTCAAACGTATATATCTGAAACATTTAACAGAGTGAGTGGCCCAATCCCAA
The DNA here is from genome assembly GCF_047511675.1 of Marmota flaviventris. Lineage (NCBI taxonomy): Eukaryota > Metazoa > Chordata > Mammalia > Rodentia > Sciuridae > Marmota > Marmota flaviventris. Next base: position 67,783,224 of record NC_092498.1, on the reverse strand, counting down.
TAATTATTTTAAACAAATAGCAACTGTCCTCAATTCTTGAATCTTATTTTATGCTGCCAAAATAAACTTGATAACTTCAAAGAGTATTAAATGATCTTATTAGCTATCCATAACTTTTTGAATAAGATCAAATGCATCACAAATATTTTTTTGATACTCTTTGCAAAGTTTAGTTTGTTTTGTTTTGTACCATGGATTAAACTCAGGGGCACTCAACCACTGAGCCACATCCCCAGCCCTATTTTGTATGTTATTTAGAGACAGGGTCTCGCTGAGTTGCATAGCACCTCGCCATTGCTGCAGCTGACTTTGAAGTCAAGATCCTCCTGCCTCAGACTCCAAAGTCACTGGGATTACAGCCGTGTACCACCATGCTCCACCACGCTTGGCCACGCTCTCTCAGCATTACACAAAGTAAAAGACAATTTGAACCCAATATATATTTTGAATATATATTTTGTGCCCAACAATAGTTTCATATAAATCAACAACAAACTTATCTTTCACACAGCCTTAATTTAGATGGAGATTCCTTAGAATCCACAAACTGCCCAAAGCTTTAAAGCTTTTCTTGCTTGGTTGTTTTTTTCCTTTGTTCTACTGCGAAAAAAATGTCAAACATCCAATGTCATTGACATTGTCTTTATCAAAATAAATATAGAAAATGTAAGAAACATAGTCTGAAATGTTGCCTGACACCTATCTCACCAAAAGATAAGCTGTACTCTATAGCAGTTGTTTTTCAATAATTAACCCTCAAAATAGTTCTGTTTACATGTAGAGTTTGTTAATTTATAAGCTAAGTGAACTATGGAATGATTTTTTTCTGTTTAATGTCATTTAGCTAAAAATATGACATTAGAAAATGGAGTGAATATATCGTTCTTAAGTTCAGAGATTTTTTTGTACCTCATGAGAGAAAGGAGAATATGCAATAATCAGATTTTTTTAATGTCATGGATAAAAATCCACCTAATCCAAACACTTTTATAGCTGTTTAAATATAGAAACTCAAAACTATTCCCCGATGGTTCAGGAATATTCTGTTCTAACTGTCTTACATAGCTCAGGAGAATAATTAGCCATAATTTACCTTGGGGAGACATACGGAGTATACTTCAATTTGAGGGACTTTTCAATTCAATAACAAAATGTTACAAAATGTTTTTTACTTGCTTTGAGACATGTATTGAAAATACATGTCTCATTGTCCCCTGGTGTCTTTATAGGCACTGTATATATTCTTTGGTAGCTAATATCCAGACTTCTCATTGTATCATACTCCAGTTAACCCAAATGATATATTCTATTAATTTTAGTTTTCCTTAGGTATTTCAAAATGATTTTTTTTTACATATTTTATTATTTAACTTCTATTCCCAATCAGAATACCCCCAGAAGTGCCTTCTTATTTTATTAAACATTTACTTAGCAAATTATATTTAATGTTAATACAAAAAAACAGAAACTATTGAAATACACTAAAAAGAACATGATCTCTAACATGTATGTTTATTAGTAGCAGAATATCAGCCTAAATTTGGGCCTGTTGATGCCTCAACAAGCCACTTATTTTTACTGATCTTAAGTATACTGGTTCCATGATCATGATAACTTTAACCTACTTGTACTACTTCTTCAGAGAAGTCTTCAAAGTTCCAGCTATGAATCCATTTGCATTTTTTCAGACTATATTAATGTCTTAAACATTTTCTTTTAGCATCAGTTTCTATGCTCTGCTTATGCCTCTGGATTTATGGAATCAGGTTATTTCTTGCTTTCTAAATGCATCTTAGCTAAGAGCACAAACTCAGGTCCACTTTGATTCAGGAATATCATCACAGATAACACTAACTTATCACTTTTCCTTATCATTTCCATCTCCACACTTTGTCCTTATACCTCACTTACTCAGGATCAGTGGGAAATTACCTACTAACTGCCCCAAATCTTAGTGTCAATCTCATGAGGTCTGTCTTCAGGATAAAATTCTAGATTCATCCTATTTGATTGTTCAAACCTGTCTTCATCTTTAATTAATTTATGAACAGTAAAAAATTCATAAATAAAAGAGATGCCTGTATTATCAGTCCTGGGTTTGACAGTCTTAGATTCTGATACTCTAAACAGGGTTTTCTGTTTCCCTTATACTTCTTTTAAGAGTAGCTGCTCTAGCAGTAATCTAAGCAAGCAGAAGAAAAATGTAGCTGGTTTCTGCTGAAACCAACAAAATCTTTTCTCACTTTTTTTTTTTGCAAGAAAATCAACCTGTTATCTTGTTTATGCAGAGGTGCTCCTTCTTAGGATGATGTGATTTATTCAGGATGCACTGAAGTCTAGTTTTGTGGAGGCTGAAGATGAGAGAGCTAAATAGAAGTTGTTTACTCATTTTGGAGCAAGTTAAGAAAAATGGCAATGAAGCAGTCTCCCAAAAGAAGCAAGTATATTTATAATTTTTACCCCAAGTTTAACAGAAGAAATATATAAAACTCTATGAACTTAGTTCCTAGAAAGAATCAATAAATTATTTCCACCTCTCTTAGCTGATTAGAATTGGCAATGTTTTCATGCCTTCTTTTAAGCCCATTGAAGTGATTTTGAGTGTTCTGTCAAAATTGAGAGGTTGACCCAGATCTGTTACTCTCTAGAGTGTTCCATTGAAGTTTCTGAAATCTTTTCACTATAAACTGTCCTTACAAAATTTATAGTTCAAGGAGGTGGTGTTGTGCAAATGATACAAAGTACACAGTTTTCAGTCAAATAAATTTGAGTTCAAATATTAGACTCATCCAATTATTTTGGTTAATTTTACTTAACTCCTATAAAATTAGCCTCTTAAGGTATAAAATGTGGATAGTGATTTCTAATTCACAGGGGGTGATTTGATTTGGCTATGAAATGTTCCCCCAAAACTCATGAACTTGAAGACTTGTTTGCCAGTGCAGCAATGTCCAGGGAGCTTTGGAGAAGTGACTGGATCATGAGGTCTCTGAACTCATCAGTGGATTAATCCATTGGTAGCTGAATGGACTACTGGGACACGGGGAAAACTGAAGTCAAGTGGGACATGGTTGGAGATAGTAGGTCAGTAGGGTCTTTCCTTTTGTGGACTACAGCTTTTTCCTGGTTCCTCTCTCACTTTCCCTTTGTACTGCCTTGTTGCTATGAGCTGAGCAGCTTTCTGCCTCCATGCCCTTCCACCATGATATTCTGCCTCACCTCAGGCCCAAAACAATGGAGCCAGCAAGCATGGGCTGAGATGGGTGAAATCATGAGCCAAAATAAATCTTTCCTCCTCTCAGTCATGTCTGTTAAGTATTATGGTCACAGCAATGAAAAGCCAATTAAGTTAAATAATAAAATAAAAAGATTAAGTTAAATAATATACTGAAGTACTTGGTACTATTCTTAAAAGATAGCAAATGATGACCATGTTATAATAATTTTTATGGGAAAGGTAATTTATATCATATTGTTTTCTAGATCATTGTTGGCCTGTTTGAGTGTACAAAAATGCTTTTGAATCTGTCCAAGGTCATTACCATTTACAAAGCTTGCAGTAGACTCTCAAATCATAGTAGCATGGATCACATGCCTTGGGATAAAACTTGAGTTATTCCCTTGGTATTTTATCTCACAAACCTTTAGTTCCATCCATGTAAAGCTGCTTGTGGCAATAATGCCTTTATGTCAACTCTGAAGACTATAATTCTGAGAGTTGGTTCATCCCAGCCAAGGGATGCCTGATATCACCAGATCTGAGATTCTAGTCCTTCTAAATCATCCAAAAGTAAGAAACTCCAGAATACTAATAGTTGCTTATTCCCCACTTTCTTGCTCAAACAGTACCATATGCTTCTTTAATAAAAATAAAGAATTTGATCAGTCTGTAACTCTTATGTTTTAGATATAAGGTGTCCCTCAAAAGCTCACATGTGAGACAATGCAAGAAGGTTCAGGGGAGAAATGATTCAGTTGTAACAGTTTTAACCCCATTAGTAATTTAATCCCTGATAGGGATTAACTGAATAGTAGCTGAATTGGTAGGATGTGGCTGGAGGAGGTGGGAATTGGGGTGTGGTTTGGGGGTATATATTTGTATCTGACAGAGTCACTCGCTCTGCTCTCTGATACCATGTAAGACATTTCCCTCTACCATGCTCTTCTGCCATGTTGTTTCTGTCTCACCCAGAGCCCTGAGAAATGGAGCTGGCTGTCTATGGATTGAGCCCACCAAAACTGTGAGCCTTCAAATAAACTTTTTCTCCTCTATAATTGTTCTTGTTGGGTTATTTTAGTCACAACAGTGAAAAAGCTTACTAAAATAAATATTTGTGCTCTTTTTAAACATAAGAAAATATAATTTACATTTGAGAACTAATTTATAAACTTCTTAGAACTTTATCACAAAGACCACGGACTGATGATGCTTCTTGTCCAACATTTGAAAACTTATGTTTTATATATTTATTTATTTGGTTTACTATTATCTAAAGTGATAGAAAATTTATCGCCCTTTTCCCATGAAAATAATTCAAGCCTTCTATGCTAACATGGTAAACAAAGAAAGAATAATTAATAAAATGTCTACTTAATGTTAAAATATGTTCATTGGGAGAATCACTGTTATTAGGAAGATCATCTCTCAAAATTTGATATATAGATTAAAGATCATCCTTTGAGCATGTAATTAGATGCTTTTGAAACAAATGACAAAACTAAAATAATATGAAAATTCAGAGGATCTATAATACACAATGAAACAACTATATGATTTCAATGCTTTTTAAAATAAAACTAGAAATTAAGATTCTCTGGTGTTTGTGTGATGTCACACAAAAAATGTCAAGAGAAGAGGATAAAGGCTATAGGTCATAGTAACCAAATATGCATAAATGCATGTGTAGGTGATTTAATAGGAGGATAACAGCTTTTATAATGTATGGTTCTGAGACACCTTAGTATCCCCTTATGGGACAAAGAAGGTTTTATTTTCTAACTCAAGTCACATTCAAAAATTAGTTCAAGAAGGAACTTAAACATAAAATCTAAAATAAAAAAACTTTTAGACACAAATTTACGGAAACAATCTTGTGTTTTAGACAAAGTTTTTGGGTAGGTAGAGCAAAAATAAAACATACAAGAAAATGTGGTTTATTAAATTTTTTTAAAAATCTGATATTTTAAAGCAGAAGTTTGCATTTTTTTCTACAGAGTGCCACAGAATAAATATTATAGGTTTTGTGGAACACATTTCACATTATTTACTCTGCTGTTGTAGAGTGCAAGCAGTCATAAATCATAAGTAAGTGACTGGTTGAGGCTGTGTTCTAACTCAAACTTACTACAAAAGCAAGGAACAAGTTGGATATAGTCTATAGGTTGTAATTTGCAGGGTTATCTTTTAAAGGCATATTTATAAAAGTGAGGAAACAAGTTTTACTAAAAGAAAATATTTAATATACATGCTTAGAAAACATTGATAAACATAATGTATAGATCTCTCTCACAAGATAATCAAAAGATAAATAACCTGATAAAATGGAGGGAGAGACTTGGATGTATACTTCACATACAAGCAAATAAATAAATAAATATCAAATAAGCTGATGAAAATGTGATTGACTTCATAGTCATCAGGAATGAATGTTAAACCATTCTGAATTAAAATGCCACGCCAACCAGGATAGACATAATTAAAAAGACTAACAACAACAAATGTTGATGTAGCTGTAGAGTAATCAGAACTCTCATTCATTGGTACTGAGAGTGGAAATGATGCTGTTTAGAAAACAGTCCAGCACAGGGCTATCTAGAATTCCCCTTTGAGTTGTTTCACAATACAATGAAGATTTATGACCAAAAGATACTTACACAAAATGTTTATAATAGTCCCAAATGGGATATCCCAAATATCTCTTGCCAGCTAAATGGATGAAAAAAAATATGGTATATTATTACAATCTTAAACAATTGAGAAATATAGAGTACATAACAAAGATTGTTGGTAACATAAATATATTTTAAAATAGTAGACTGAGCTATAGAAGACAGAAAAGAGTGATACATATTTTTTTAAATTTTTTATTGTTGGTTGTTCAAAACATTACATAGTTCTTGATATATCATATTTCACACTTTGATTCAAGTGGGTTATGAGCTCCCATTTTTACCCCATATACAGATTGCAGAATCACATCAGTTACACATCCATTGATTTACATATTGCCATACTAGTGTCTGTTGATACATTAAATGTCCTAAAACAGGCAAAAATATATACCCCTCTTTTCTATCTGTCCTCCTTAACTCAGCCTACTATTTTAAAATATATTTTGTGACATATATATTTTTTTAGGGTAAGTTGAATGGCATGGTTACTAAGGAACTAGGAATAGTTTTGGAACATTCTGAACTAAGGAATATTGACTAAATCTTGGGATTTGTATAATAAAAAGGAAGTGTAGGACTGGCCTTTGTTAAACTCTAATTAATGAACACTAATCTTTCTGATCCTCTATTCTCCTATTTATCTCCATCACTAAGTTTTGTTTTGTAATATAGTGTTTTATATTTTGCCTTCCCTCATTAATAACCAAAATCTGTATCAAGAAAATAATCAATCATTTTATCTTATCATCCTCATATTGAAACATGTATACTCTCTCAAAAAAAGTAATGCTACTTTCACCTCTCCCTCACCTTGCAATGAAAATTGACTCCTGTTAAAGTACATCTGTCTATATTCTGAGACATAAAAGACGATGTTTTCCCAGATATTTGCTGATAAGATAAGGAACACCAGGTCTTCCTTAGGTCTTAAGAAACCACTCCTGACTTCAGTGAACATTAAAATGACCAGACTAATAAGTGGTGAGTTATTGAATGACACTAAACATTCCTTGAGGGCAATGTGACATTTTGTCCTAGCCCTCAATGAATTTAAGTGCAATCATGAAACAATTTCACAGAAAAAAAGCCTGCATTTGAAATAAATTATAAATTCAGTTCTCTATCTTATTTTTACCAGTACACTTATGAAAAATGAATGAAAAAAAGCTTATCTTAATCTCTCTAGCAGAACATATTCAACCTATCTTTTAAGTGCTAGTGATAGTCTTTGCAAAAAAGAGATGAAATATTGGGTCATACGCTGTCTCAAACTTTTTTTCCCTCAATACTACAAGTCTGTATTTTGGTTTGGACTTTTGTTCCAATATAGAATTCAGTTTAAAAACACATGTTTTTAAAAATAATAAATTTTAATTTTATGATAGTATATTAATGCTAAAAATACCATAAGAATGATTCACTTCAATCCATTTATTAAGAATTGGTGACCTAGTTATATTAACATCCTCACATTCAAATTATTTAGGCTATTTATACTGGAGATTGTTCAGTTTAAGATTTATCATGGGTATTTTTGGTAAATAGCCAATTTTTCTCACCCCATGAGTCTATTCCCTTTGTGAACAGAATAGAAGCATCTGTATTGGCTTTGCTTCACTAACTGAAATTTAGGCTCAGGAGAACAATACCTTAGGTAATGTACTTAGAATTTAGTTCATTTCCATTGAGAATTGAATCTTGTAATTCTACAAAAAGCACATTAACCAGGCAGAGTATAACTAATGCTTTACTTTTGTTCAGGAGAGAATAAAATCTGTATGAGGCATTCTTTTTTATAGTAACTATTAATAGGCAGCTGGAAATAGCTTTATTTTTCTAAGTGGATAGAAGAACTATTCTTACTGAAAATGTTGTCTACTGTGTGTTTATGAAATATGAGTTTGGCAATCATAAAATAATAGAGTTATTTTTAAACATACTCTTTGAGTATTTTTTTTAATGTTAATTTTTTTGTTGGTTGACTTATAACTCCAAGGGCCAGTTCTTCCTTAAGACTCTTAGGACTCTTGAGATGAAGAAAATGCTATAAATAACCATGACAATACATATCGCTTTAATGTTTATTTATAAATAATTCAATACCAAAAAGGCAGAATTCTTCTCATGAGAAATCAACCAGCAGGATTAAAAAGAAATTAATATTTAAGCATGATTCTTTGTATTTTATTTTTCATATTTCACTTATATGAATTGTAATGTGTAGGCTAAAACATCCAAATTTAAGGAAAAAAAATGTATATAATTGCAGAAAAGGACTATATTCATGATCATGTTGCCAGAAGATATATGATTTTACTGCACACACTTTAAATTGTTTTGACTGCATCAAAACACCAAAATAGCATAACTTATTATAAGAAGAAAATAAAATGTAGATTCTCTCATTTTCTCTAAAAAACAGAAAGTAGTTAATACCACCTGGTATCTAAATTGTTAAAGGAAAACATAAGGTAACTTTAAAAGATTTGTAATTTTACTAAAGCAAAGGTAACTTGCCACCAGCAAAAATAAAACATTTCTTTGAGAGAAAATAATGTGACCAGAGAGAATTATTTTAATTGAAATTATTGATCTTCACATTCTGGAAGAGTAAGAAAATCTAAAAACTCATCAACTCTAAACCATTAACTTTGCAGTGTTTTAGACAGAATATCATTAATTTAGCTATATGTGTGCAGTTTTGTCAATTTCATAGTATTTAAACTAATTATTACCTTCAACTTGATTTCATACCACTGCTTAGTAATCTGTCTCCCCAATACAGCTTTTAGAGCATGTTACTCAACCTTAGTGTTAATGAAAATAAAATTGAAAGTATTTACTGAAAGGAATGATACACATACATTCATTTGCATATGTACAGATTAATTATAAATAAAGGGATTGCTATGTGTTGGAATATTAAGTGTGTTGGAATACATAAATTGTAACATTATTCAATAAACATAAGCAACATCTGGCTTTCTATCATACCTTTTATCAGAGGCATTAATGCAAAACCTATTAGAGCGTATGTTGTCACCTTCCTATGAATCACATGTATTGCAAAATTTTGGTTTAGTCATGGACCTTTAAATTGGGAAAGAATTTATTGGTAGTATGTATGTTTCTGTAAATATCTGAAGTGATTTCATGTGTAAAGGAATTCACTTGTGGCAATTACTAGGGAATATTTGCTTTGAGAGCCTAAAACATCTTACTCCTGGGAGTGAAGAAGCAAAACATTATAAAGTAATACAATTTTGTCTTGGGAGCATTTGGTATTTGCAGCCATGTCATTTCACTGGTATTTTGTTTGTTTCTTTGTCTCTGACTTATTCATGTTGTTTTAACAAAATGTCATAAACTGGGTAGCTGATAAACACCAGACATTTACTTCTCACATTGTAAAGGCTAAGAAATTCAAGATCAAGACACTTATAGATTTGGTTTCTGGTGAGGGTTCACTTTCTGGTTGATAGATAATGACTTTTCACTGTGTGCTCACATGGTGAAAGCAGCAAGGGTTCTCTCTGTGGTCTTTTATTAAGGACACTAACCCCATTCTTGAGGGCTATGCTTCATGACCCAATCAGCTCTCAAAAGCCCCACTTCCTAATATCATGATGTCAAGTGTTAGAATTTCAGTACAATTTTTTTAGGAGACCCAAACATTTAGATAATAGCAAAAAGTCTTACCAAGACTTTGTCAATGAAGAAAGTAGTACATTATGTACTGACATAGCTTCTTATATTTAGAGCAATTATCCCTTGCATCATCATTGCATATAATATATGTAGAAGCCCTAGTATTAACATTAACTTTAAAAAAATATTTTTTAGTTGCAGATGGACATAATACCTTTATTTTGTTTATTAATTTTATGTGGTGCTGAGGATTGAATCCAGTGCCTCACACGTGCAAGGCAAGTCCTCTACTGCTGAGCCACAACCCCAGCCCAACATTAACTTTTTTCTTTGTATTTTAACACAAGATTTCAAGAGTCAGATAAATATCTACAGTAATTACTGAACCTCTCATTATTATATCATTTTGTTTTGATATATGATAAATGTATTAACAATAGCATAGTTCCATTATTCCAGTGGATATTTAATCCAGCAAGATTATTCATACCACACTACATAATACCATTTCTGACCAAAGAAGCTGCATTATGACAAAGAGAAATGGTGATTGACATAGATATGGAGTTTAGTAATCATATCACCCTCTGTAAGTATTAGAAGCTTCTGGACTAATAGACTAGTCCATACAGGGCTCTCCAACTTCTGCAATATTGACATTTGGGGCCAAATAATATTTTCTTGTGTGTGGGCTCTATAGTGTATTATAGTATATATATTTGCAACTTGACGATACTTACAAGATACCAATGAGTATAGTCTCTCTCTCCCACCCAGAGATTGCTAGATAGCTTATTTGGTGGGAGAATGTTAAAGTCAAACTCTGGTAAGAATACTTCAATTAAAATAATATTAAATATAAATTAATATTAATATTAAAATAATAGAGTTTTACTTCTATTAAAATGTAAAATTCCATTAAACTTTTTTTTATTTTTATTTTTTATTAGCTACCCATGACCATACAATGATCTTGACAATTCATACATTTGAATCAAATGGGGTATAATTTTTCATTTTTCTGATTGTACAGGTTGCAGAATCACATTGGGCATACAGTCACCTATATACATACAGCAATAATAATGTCTATTCTATTCTGCTGCCCTTCCTATCCCCACTTCCCCTCCCTTCCCCTCCCATCACTTCTCTCTACCCAATCTAATGTGACACACTTTTTTTTTCTCCTCACAACATCATACATGTATTCTGTATAACGATGAGGGTCGCCTTCCATCTTCCGTGCAATTCCCCTTCTCCCTCCTTTTTCCTCCCACCTCTCTTCCCTATTTAGTGGTAATATTTTTCTCATGCTCTTCCTCCCTATCCCATTTTGATTAATCCCCCTTATATCAGAGAAGACATTCAGCATTTGTTTTTTAGGGATTGGCTAACTTCACTTAGAATAATCTGCTCTAATGCCATCCATTTCCCTGCAAATGCCATGATCTTGTTATTTTTTAGTGCTCAATAATATTCCATTGTGTATAAATACCACATTTTTTAATCCATTCATCTATTGAAGGGTATCTAGGTTGGTTCCACAGTCTAGCTATTGTGAATTGTGCTGCTGTAAACATTGATATGGCTGTGTCCATATAGTATGCTCTTTTTAGGTCTTTTGGGTATAGTCCGAGAAGGGGAATAGCTGGGTCAAACGGTTGTTCCATTCCCAGCTTTCCCAGGAATCTCCATACTGCTTTCCAAATTGGCTACACCAATTTGCAGTCCCACCAGCAATGTATGAGTATACCTTTTCCCTCGCATCCTCGCCAGCACTTACAGTTGTTTGACTTCATAATGGCTGCCATTCTTATTGGAGTGAGATGGTATCTTAGAGTAGTTTTAATTTGCATTTCTCTGATTACTAGAGATGGTGAGCACTTTGTCATGTATTAGTTGATTGATTGTATATCCTCTTCTGAGAAGTGTCTGTTCAGGTCCTTGGCCCATTTGTTAAAGTTCCATTAAACGTTAAGCTACAGCTAGTCCTGGCCAAAAGATCTCAAGAAAGGAAAGGAGTTACCAAAGGAATGCCATGATTAACTGATCATTAAGAGAAGATGAGGCTACTATTATAACACAGGAAGAATGAATTTATAACTAGGTTATGTATTTGGAACTCTCTTGGTAATCTTTGGCCCCATTTTGATGATAAAAAGATAAATTTAATGGAAGAAGTCTCAGACCCCCTGAGGGAGAGAGTCTGGATTGTCCTATATAGTAAGCCACCTATACCAGAAGATGAGCTAACCAAGAGTGAGGGGATTCTAGTATAAGATATAGAGGAATTAGATGATGAAGATCCTCTGAGTTTTAGAACAGGTCTGAAATTCATCCCACTAATTTGCCTCTTATATGCTTCTTAGGAAAAAAGAAACAAGAAAATTCTAAATGAACTTCTCCCCGATCCAATGAAATTACTGTGAGCAAGTGGATTTGAGAAACAGCCCTGTGTGGTGGACTGTGGTGGATGACAAAACCCACCTTGAGTTCTGCTTCAGGACCAAAGCACTCAAATTCTGGGCATTTGAACTAGCAATAGTTCACAGAGGAGACCCTCAAAGGAAATTGCATTTAGTTAAAGGGGCAGGCCACATCCAGTAATTGGTCAGTGTAGGGATAGGAAGAATGTTTCCCTTGCCTGCACTTCCAACAAGCCTTAAGGGTCATCTCAGCTCCAGGGCTTCTCTGAAGATTGATGTGAACTCTCTTCCAAATGTTGAGGAGTCCAACTTCTGCTCAATTCAACTTTCCTCCCTCCCTAGCAGAGCTTTTCCCAAAAGCACTCCCCAATAATCTTCCTGTGTAGATTTTTCTCCCCAAGTCTTTTCCATAAAAACTTGACCTAAGACGTGGCACACATCAGAATATTTATCTTAAGCTATATTGAATAGTTTATCTGTGTGGATAAAATAGGAATGAATTTTATACAAACTGTTGGAATTAGATCTGATTGTTAAAACTAATTACAGTTGTAGTTAAGAGTTTCTCTATAAAAATAGAAATAATTGTATCTTTATAATTTGATATAAATATGGCATGAATCATTGAAATTTAAAGACAGAGGGTTAATTGAAATAATTTCCTCTGAAATCTAACTAAAATGAGATAGAAATTATGAATTAGTAATTTTTACAACAATTTCATTCATTACTTTAATGATGTTTAGTAGATACTGTCTCCATTTCTACTCTGTTTTGAGTCCCTGGAAATAGGGAGACTAGACAAAAATATATAAATAGAAAACTGTGGATAAGAAAGGATTGATACTCTTTCTTGTGTCAATAACAGAGTATCTTTTATATACATTGACCTTTAATTTTGCTTAGATTGAATATATATTTATAGTTCTGGATATTTTAAAATTGGAGATGTTATAGTTTGATGTGAGGTATCCCCTAAAAGCTCACGTGTGAGACAACACAGAAAGGTTCAGAGGAGAAATGATTGAGTTATAAGAGTTTTAACCCAATCAGGGAATTAATCCCCTGATAGGGATTAACTGAGTGGTAACTGAAGTGGCAGGGTATGCCTTGAGGAAGTGGGAATTAGGGTGTGGCTTTGGGGTATATATTTGTATCTGGAGAGTGGAGTCTCTCTGTTTGGTTCCTGATCTTATGTGAGCTGCTTCCCTCTGCCACACACTTCACCATGATGTTAAGCCTCACCTGAAGCCTCAAGAAATGGAGCCAGACTTCTATGGACTAAGACCTCTGAAACCCTGAGCCCTCAAATAAACCTTCCCTCCTCTACAATTGTTCTGGCCAGGTCCTTAGTCACAGAAGAGAAAAGCTGACTAACACAGGAGATAAAACATGTTATTTTCAGGATCATTTTTATAATGAGGGGGAATTTCATTATACAAACTTTATGTTCAGTTTTGAACTGCATTTTCCCCCTTCAACCCCTACATTTTGCTGGGAAAATGAGTTTTGAAACCTGTAGATAATACCAAACTCAACTGTCTTAACTTTGACTGAAAACACAGATGGCTAATATCTTTTATTGTGAGCTCAGTGCAAGAAGTTTCAGATGTTGGTCAAGTGACTCAAAATTCTTCCCAGCAGAGAAATGGCCTATGAGGCTTTTGGAGGTCTTTGGAATGTTTATAAATGATGAAAATTCTATATTATTACACATAACTAATATGTGGAATACAGTTAATGTCACAATAGAATTTCTCAAGTTTATCTCAATAATCTATTATTAAATCTAAATTACGATTCTAACACCTCACCTTCTTTTCAAGATTTTAAAAATACACTTAAAGTTCAACAATAAAGGAAATTTAAATAGGATTGAACATACACACATTCCAAGAAGTAACTGAGCATAGCAGAACTCAGCCCATTATCTGAAGTTGGCAAGGATATTTCATTTCATACATCATTTAGAGGCTAATTCACCACAGTGATTCTATAAATGTAGTTTCTCTTAAAATGTTAATGGAATGAGGAAAAAAAAAAAACATTTGTTTTCAACGAGTGTCTGTGCCAACATGTACAGAGCTGGTGAACCCTCTAGACCTGACTGGCTAATATTGCTAACTACTAACAGACCCAAAAGTGGGATAACACAAACAACCAAAAAATATATATACTGTATTCCTGAGTAATGAATTAACTTTCATTTCATTTGAAGTCTTCATCAAATATTTAAACAGCATGTAAATTACGTTACTAGAATGTAATAGAACATTTCTCACTAATATTTTAACACATAATTACATTGCCTTTGGGGCCAATTTAAAGATGAGGTATCCTAGGGAAAAAAGTCAATGTCAAATTCTGGTCACAAACAAGAATTTGTAAATTAAATAAGATAAATAGGAAAGATATCATAATGTACATTAATTGCTTCTAACAATATGATAATCCCTACAGAACTCACCTTGAGGTTATAATTTAGGGCAAAAGTAAAATAACTGTCACTAAAGGAAAATAGATAACACCACAGTGAATTAATTCCACTTTTATTTGAACCCCAAGCAGCTTCAGTCTGAGTGAATAGAGATAAGCCATTCAAATGATGTAATCTTTGAAATCAGAAGCTAGTTTTTATGGATTTTCTCACTTACATCATTCCCACTATAGCTATTGAGTCTGCCCTCACCTTCTCTTCAGGATGCTAGCAGCTAATTTTTAAAAAATGTTTGTTTTGAGATAATTTTAGATTTATATGCAGCTGCAAGAATTAGTACAGAGAAATCCCATACACATCTTGCATAATTGAGTACAAAATCACAACCATAAAACTGACCTCCATATAATCCACTCACCTCATTCAAATTTCATCAATTTTATATGCACTCATTTGTCTGTGTGTGTATTTAGTTGTGTGAAATTTTATTTCATGTATAGATTTTTGGACCAATATCACAGCTGCAAAGTAGTTTCATCACAATTGTATTATCATGCTTATGTGATTATATAATCATGTATACAATTATACCACATCAAACCCTTTATGACCACAACCATCTCCTTTGCTATCATCTTCCATTATCTCCAGCAATCACTAGTCTGTTCTCCATCTCTATAATTTTGCCGTAACCTTTTGAAATTGGCTTTGTTCACTTAGCATAATTCCCTTGAAATTCAACCAAATTGCTGCTTGTATCAATAATTTCTTTTTGTCTTTTTAAATGTTTTTTTAATTTTAATTGAAATATAAAATTGTACGCATTTATGGTGTGCAACATGTTTTTAAATATATATATATATATATATATATATATATATATATATATATATATATACACACACACACATTGTGATGACTAAAGCTAATCAATTAATCAATGCATTACCTCCCATGGTTATAATTTTTGTGGTGCAAAAATCCAATAGTTCAGAACAACTATTATACAGCATTAATAGTTACTGTTATTAATATCTAACAATATCTTACATTATTTTTATTGAACAGTATACCATAATATGTAACCAGTCACCTCATTGAAGGATATTTTTTTTTAATTTGGTATGATTACAAATAAATCTGCTGTTAACATTAACATACAGGTTTCTGTAGGGGGTGGTCTAAGTTTTCATTTTTTTGGTTTTTAATGTCCAATATAACCATGTTAGGTCTAAGGGCATTTTCAAGTTTATTTTATTTTGTTTTTAGTGAATGCCAAACTGTCTTCCAGAGAAGCTGTACCTTTTACAAAATGCCAGCCATGTCTCAGGGATCCACTGCTCCTGAATGCTCTCACGTGTTTGGTGTCTTATTATGTATGTAGTGATGATATGTTGTGGTTTTAATTTGCATTTCCTTAAGAGGTAAGGAAATGTAGAACACTCTCTCAAGTACTTATTTGCCATTAATTTAGTGAAAAGTCTTTTTGCATATTTTCCCATTATTTGAATTATTGATGTCTCTACTGTTGAGCTATAAGAGTTTTTAAATATTCCAGATACAAATTTATCAGTGTATTTGTGATCTGCAAATATTTGCAGTCCATTACTTGATTTTCATTCTTTTCACAGGGTAATCCCAACAGTAAGTGTTTAATTTTTATAAGGTCCAATTTTTTCCCTTTAATGGATTTGCCAGCAACTTGTTTTATTTCTTGGGTCAATATTCCTAGGGTGAGGGATGACCTTATGCCAAACATTATCCTTGCTGATGTGGAAACTGGGCAATCATATTGTTTGTTATCAGCAATAGTTTTCTGCTAATCATACCTGTGTCACAAAATTTTATAATAGCATTGTGATTTTGAAAAGGGCCCTCACAACGTTTCCCTGGTACACTGTTCTACAGTGATTTATAACTCGTACTAGTTATAAATATGCATAACAAAACTTTACTCATTGACATGTACCCATGTTCATTGTGAATGTCTGCCTTATATATTATTTTCTCTACATCTTCATGCCCCCAAAATTAAAGTACCTAACTAGAATTTTTATAAGTAGGTAACTTCAATAGCCCTTAATTAACTAAGTCATTTATATTTTGGAGGAATTAGAGCTAATTATTTCTGAATTATTAACTGTATTTCTATATATTACTCCCATTTCTTTATTTAGGAAATATAAAATCAGGCAACATCTGGGAGTTTTATGCTTCTTGAATATATTTTAACATTATGCTATGTGTTGTCCTTGACACTAGTTTTTCCTACATTTTCTACAGTCTTACCAATGCTCATAAAAATTAGAGCTGAGCCAGGAATATAATCCTAGCTATTTGGGAGGCTGAGGCAGAAGGATCACAAGTATTAGGCCAACCTATGCAACTTAGCTAGACGCTGTCATAAAATAAAGTAACATAAAATAAAATGGCTGGGTAATGTTAGCTCAGTGGTAGATCCCTCGCCTAGCACATGTGAGACCCTGGGTTCAATCACTAGTACTGATAAAAAAAAATGCATCTGATCATGTTACTTCCCTAGTTAGCAATTTATTTCTGTTGATATCTCTTTGAGACAGAATGAAATAAATTCCACAAAACAACAAGTAGGTCCTCTGCATTTCAGGGGAAAGGCACCATATTTATCTAATGTCTGTCATCCAAAGCCAAGAAGTATCCTTCATACATTTTTGTTACCTCAATTTCTAAATTGCAATAACAGAATTTTTTAGCAGCACAAATATATTTGGAATCTTTCCACTTTTATCTTCATGATATACATAGTCTCTTTACTGGTGTACAGCCACAAATCTTTCATTTATCATCTTTTTTCTCCCTCTAATCCACAGAGACTGATCTCTTTAAAACACAAATCAGGTCAAAATACACCCGTGCTGAATTTCTTACAATATCTTTTCACTCTACAGACAATTGAAGCCATTCTTTTTATTAACTTCTGTCTATTTTCTGTCTTCTTTCAGAAACTTCATCCTTATCCTCTGTCAGTAAGATATAGTTGCAACATGGTCTTTTTCTCTTTCCTAAACTCATTTTTTTAAAAAAAAATTTAGAGCCTTTGCAAGTGCCTCAGTATCTTCCAGCCTTAATTATATTTGGTGAACACAAATGTCACCTTCTCAGGTCTTTATTTCTCTCCTCTGTCTACTGCTGGTCACATTCCTTCCTCTTGCTCACTGGGAGCATGTGTCAATTACTTTTCAGGATATAATAGTCTAATGTGTTTATTATGAATAATCCACACAAAAGTTGAGCCCCTTATAGCATAAAACTTATCTCTCTTATTTACTACTGTATTTCCATAACTTGAGTGGTACTTGAAATATAGTATGTACTTTTTTAAACCATGTGTTTAATAAAGAAGTATGTTTATTTGTCTATGTATTTATTGAATTTTTTTAAAAAAATATGAATTAATGTAGACACATTTTTTCTATAAAAAAGTAGTATATTACATACTTAAAAGCAGAATTTCTCATTATTTCCTAAGTGTGTTACGTCTTTCTCCATTTCCTTTCCTTTTGCTATAACTTCTTATTACCTTGGCCCCACCATCCTTCTTTCTTTAAGGAACTCTTGCACTATCTGAAAAAGAAGTATTCCCTGATCTCACAGAAAGTTTCTTAATGCTAAACAAAAAGAAATGACATCTGGATTTTGTAACCATCAGTATTTCAGTTCTTTTGCTGCTTAAGAGTCAAAAAGTGCACCATTATATTATTATACACTTTTGTTCATCAGGGTGAGATTTGTTTGTCATATTGTGACATGTCTTTAAAACTTATATTTGAAGAAGTTTCAAATGTCGGGATTTAGTTGAGGAAGGGGTGAAGATATTTGAAAAGAGTTTGCAAGCTCTGAAGTTCTTCTTAGTCACAGCTCATTGCTTGTAACCTTATTTCTTGCTCTGCATGCTTTTCCTTCCCTCTCTTTTTATTTTGGTGCCAGCGTGCTGGGCCAGCTGTCCCCCCATCATTTCAAATAAGCTACCACTGTCATTGCAGTAGGGACTTTCACATAGAAAAAGCATTTTTTTTCTGATCTTAAATAACACAAGTAGAAAAACCAAGATATTTATAAAAATGGATAAGAGAGAAAAGAAATTGAGTTAAAAAAAATCTAAGTGTATAAATACATTTTTGATAGCTGAGCACCTGATGTCAGCAGCCTGCTTCCCTTAGAGGGAACCTTTGACAGTCTCATGCTTTGGTTGCCTAATAGTATTCTGTCAGGAGTAAATTGCTTTTCTGGTAATACATTTGCTCTAAAACAGCATAAAAACTAATGACCGTGTCAAGCTATGTACACTGCCGGCAGCTACAGTATGTCAGGATAATTGCTAAAATCTGGATTTCTGATGCCCTTGCTCAGTCAAAGGCCCTGTGTTGAATGTTGGCAGACCAGAGAATGAATTCATTGTGGGTTTTATGGATAGACACAGACTCAGAAACATGCTTTTCTCCTCCTTAGAACTCCAGTTATTTCAGTGGTGATAATGACTGCTGCATTTTCCAACCTGGAATTCCACTACAAAATCTTTCAAACTGTTGATGATTTCAATGCTGGGAAAAGACCAATATGAAGATGATTTTCTTGGGAATAAAAGACTTATTATATATGTCTGTTGGATTCCTATTTTTAAGTAAAAACTATTATGTCTTAGAGGAAAAAAAAATGTTTCACTTGGATGCTACTTCATGACTATGTGTGGACCTCATTGACCTCACCTCCAATGGAGGTATCATTTTTCTTCTTGCATTTACTCTGGAGTTTAAGCTTTAATAATTTCCTTGTACATTCTCTTATATCTGTTCCTATGTCTTCTTTTTTATTAAATGTCTCTTCAGCATCATTTATATTTGGTATTGGAATGTGCACTTACAAACTCTGATATTCAATCATGATTCTGGTTTAAGGAAGCATTATTTAAAGACAGCTTAAAAAGATTTTAGATATTTTTCAATTACATTTCTGTCACTGTGCCTTTGTATTTTTTTCTTCTACACTTATAGGCTTATAGAATTTATTTCCTTTCCTGGGCTTGAACATGATGTTGTATGATAGATAACACCCATAGGGTTTACAAATATGTGATGGAATGTCATGTCCCCAAACTTTCTCTTCATTTGGTTAATTTTAAATCACCCATTATCTATACTCATAAGTGATTACCTGATCCATCTCAAACACTAGCAGGTAGCCTTTCACAACCAGTCATTTCCATTCATTCCAACTGAAACAATGTTTGATTTTTTTCTCCTTTCACTCTAATGCATCATCTCCCATCATATTTTGATGATTTTATCTTTTAATAATTTCATTTTCAGAAGTTCCACCACTGGGAGTAAGTGTATTTTTTCAAATTAAAATTATAAGGAAACATAGGTAGATAAAATGAAAATAAGTAGAGCTCAGAATCACATTCATAGAAATTTAATGTCTTACAATCTGCTTATTTAGCATAACAGTGGCTTATATCTACATTCTCATAATGGCTAACTTCTTGCTAATATTTCTCATTTATCATGTCTTACTAAATTAGAAGAAGAAAAAAAATTATATTTATCAGGAAGAGAAGTCTATAACTTACCAGGGCTTCAGATTGATCCCTAAAATTTGAAGATTCTAAATCTTAATGATGAATCAGGAAGATGGAATATATTGAGTTTACTGAATATAAACATTTACTGATTTATAAAACCTTGATATTGACTAGATACCTAGCTCTGCCTCTATAAATTTGGTTAGCAGTGGCTGCAGCACAAACCCTAAAGCTTGGGACTGTTGAAAGTCCTCTTTTTGTTTCTTTGAAATTACTTCACTGATTTCCACAGCTTTTCTGTTTTCTTAAATATGTGAGTAGTGCCTTCATTCCACCTGTATTAATTCAATCATTTCTTCTTTTTCACTAATTTCAGTAAGGATGAAAATAATCTTTCTAGACAAAAAGGAATTACAAGAGAAAAAAAAAGGAATTTGACAGCATTGAGATATTTACTTTTGCAATAGATCAATCTCATGAATACCCTCCTTCTAGTGACACTAAGGTCTACCACATAGTATTTCTCTCCTTTTTTTAGTTTTCCTGAAAATTATACATATTTAGTTCCTGATATTGTAGAATGTGTATATTCCTCAGCATATGTCTCTACCTCTTTTCTCTCTTCACACATTCTTTCTCCAGAAACACTGAGCTGTGTTCAAACCATGAAGTTATACTCTTTTTGTCTTAATATTTTCCAAGTCTCTTCATTTTCATAATTATATACATTGTTTTATGATATATGACTTATAGAAACAGCAACATTCCTCTGTTGCATATTATTATACATTTAAATATCACTAGGCTTTGTAGTTGAAGCTCTAGAGCAAATTTTAATAATGCTTTCTGTGCTGATAATATCATAGGCTCTTCAGCCATTATATAAAAATTTATTCCGCAGGAAACATCCTAATAGTCACTCTTTATGGCTTTTTATATCAAATCACAGTAACATGAGTTCACAATAATATGCAGAATATATTGCAAAAATGTTTTCTTAAGAAAATACAAGGAACATGTCTCCAATGTTATTGGGAATTGGAGGGAAATTTTCACATAATTTGATTGCTATTTGACATATATGGGTCTATTCTATACACAAATTTAGGTAAATATTTATAGTCCACATTGTTTTTTCTAAGTGCATTTACATATTCAATTGAAAATTAAATAGTTTGCATTATTAATTTTTTACCTTCAGCTCTGGGAAACAAGTTATAACGGTCTATATTATGAATTTTACTGGTTGATTTTAGATCACTGAAACATTCTACCAAGAAAAGAGTAGCAATCCAATACTCATCTTCTAATCTTTCTTTGGATCTTTCTTGGTACATGTGTCTTTCTTTGAAATGACTGCAAAGGATAAAAGGTTAAGAAGAGACAGAAAACCTAATTCTTTAAAGTTCACTGGTCATTTATCCAACATAATTTCCAAAAGGAAGACAGTTTACTGAATGCTTATCAGTCCTTCCTATTGTTTGATATCTTGACACCCAATTAAGTGGGACTTCAAGAGTTTATCTGAACTTCCCAAAGGGGGAAAAAATTATTTTTACTTTTCTTGAAATACCATCCTAGAAAGTTCTATTTTATAGCACCATATTTATACATTTTTAAACTTTCAATTTTACTGGTTTTGTGAGAATTAAATGTCTGCTATCTAACAATCCTCAAAGTAGCCTCAAGTTAAAAGTGAAGTATTGGCAATAGAGGCCACTCTGGGCAACCCAGCTTATGTGAATAAGTTCAATTACTAAAATCTCCAATGCCATGAGCCTTGAGGTCTAATTAATATCTGTGAGAAATGAATATTTCCTGGAGACACACTCTTTTGAAATAATTAAATTCCTTAAAGCTATTAAGAATGGATATTTCAAATGGAGCAATGGATCAAGTGGCCACAAAGTCAGTTTTTAATGTCCAATGCAATTAATTTTGGAGTCGTATACATGTTGAGCAAAACTACTGGGTAAAGAGTAATTAGTTGCAATACTCATTATTCTTATGTGTTTTATTTACTTTGGGCTTTACTATGTTCCCTGTGCATGAGAGGCCTGATTTTTCTTTCTTGTGCCTTTCCTCTAATGAACCTGGCTGACTCCATCTTGGGACTATCCTTATGAGGAGTTTTCTAGTCAGATTTTTAAAAAGAGGATGCACAAGGTACGACATATATTAATGAAAAGTTTATTAATGAATATTTCTTATTTTCAATTTTCAGGACTTTTTTTTTTTACTGGAAACTTTATTATGGCAAGGAATCATGATAATAGCCAGTATTCTTGGATCTTGGATAACCATAATGTTATCACTTTCTGAGTTGAAATATATCAACTCAGATTCTATACAAGTTGTATCTATCTTCTTTAGTGTCCTGTAATTCTCCCTAGGTCCCAGAAAAAAAAAAAAAAAAAAACTAACAATAATTCCAAATTATATACTTATTTATGTACTAAGCCCAAGAATAATTTCATGACTAGGGACTGCATTCAACTATAAGCAATGTTTTCCTATTTTTCTTATTAGCTGCTAAGAAAGGAGAGAGAGATAATTGAAATCCATTCAACATTACAATTATATTGACACTACAGTTGAAATTTTGAATAAAATGTTTCAAACTGTTTGCTTTAAAATGAAGGATATTGGAACAGAACATTAAGCAATCCTTAACATAGTACACGGATAATTGTAGTAGTTTCATTAAATTTATATTAAAGAAATTTAAATTCTAGCAAATGGAAAGCATTTTTCCAAAAGCAATTTCTCCAGTTACTTAGTTCTGAGATTGGCAAATAAGATAATCCTTTGCAAATAAAATATTCAAAATATATATGTATGTTTTGCATATTTTAATTTCTTCTAAGTTATATAAGCTGATTATTTCTTTTGTAACTAAATAGCTGGTTTTAACCTGAATAATTTCTGAACTTAGGACTAAGTATATAGGAAAATTCTTATATTTAAGTTAGGTGTTAGAATACATAGCAAAATAAATTTGCAAAAAAAAATTTAAAAAAGAGTTGAAAACTTAGTAAACTTAGCTAATTAAACTTCATTAAATATCTTAAAGCTTTAATTATGCTTTATCTTTCAATATTTTGTCATTGCATCTGTGTAAAAATCCCAAGTAAGCAGTTAGCAGTAAAGGTATTTAAATATTGAAATGCTGCAGCAAGACTATGTACAAGGACCCCTTTTAATTGTCCTTACACAGCTTACACCTCTAGTATGAAGGTTAAAGGAAAAGCTATTAAAATAATAATAAATTGATTAGATGATCTTTTTAAAAATTTGTTAAAGATTTAAAGTTTTTTTTAGCTGTATTTCAATCCAGTTTTTTTAATTTTATTGATTTTAATTTTTTTAAATACATGACAGCGAAATGCTCTTATTATTACCATATGTTCTTATTACACATATAGAGTACAATTTTTCAATTTAAGAAAGTTTCCTTCTGAGGCTGATAATTTTACCATGGATATGTGTTGAATTTGGTGAATGCTTTCTCTACATCTATTGACTGTTCTACTTCTATATAAGGGCTTTCTTATTTCATGTGATAGTATGGTGAATGACATTTGTTAGTTTTTTTTTTTTTTTTTTTTTTTTGAGAGAGAGAGAGAATTTTAATATTTATTTTTTAGTTTTAGGCAGACACAACATCTTTGTTTGTATGTGGTGCTGAGGATCGAACCCGGGCCGCACGCATGCCAGGTGAGCACGCTACCGCTTGAGCCACATCCCCAGTCCATTTGTTGGTTTTTGAATGTTGAGTTAGCAATGCATTCCCAGGACAGATTTAATTTGATTGTGCTGCATGAATCTTCACTATATATTGTTGTGTCAATTTACTAATATTTATTGAGGGTGTTTTACAAATTTTCATGTGAGGTTTTTTTTTTTTTTTTTTTTTTTTTTTTTTGTGGTTCTCTTTCTTTGTTAGCAATGTCTTCATTTCGTTTTAAATTAGA
The DNA here is from genome assembly GCF_047511675.1 of Marmota flaviventris. Classification (NCBI taxonomy): domain Eukaryota; kingdom Metazoa; phylum Chordata; class Mammalia; order Rodentia; family Sciuridae; genus Marmota; species Marmota flaviventris. Next base: position 67,759,287 of record NC_092498.1, on the reverse strand, counting down.
GCACAGCCGACTTCATAGAAGGAGTTGGGAAGTGCTTTCCCTTCTGGAAAAGATTTTTAAGATTGGCATTATGAGTCCTTTAAAAGTTTGGTAGTTTTGCCAAGGACAGCAAAAACACTTGGATCCATAGTTTTGTTTTTATTTTTATTTTTTATGCAGAATGTTTCTGACTATATGCTAAATATCTTTAATGCATTTGTAGATTAAAGACTCATTTGGTAGACTATTAAAAATAAAATAAAATAATAATATCTGTAAAAACTTGTTGAGGGATAACCAATATAATAATACGTAAATTATGAATCAAAATGTGAGGGAGAGGACATTTTGTGTAGAATTTTATGACCAAAGTTAAGTTGTTATGAGCATGAAATAGCCGGTTATATAGTATAAGCTTCATGATAGCCACAAAGTCAAAGCCTATACTAGTTACATAAAATTAAATTCCAAGAAAAATTATCACCACAGAAAATCACTTAGCCACAAAGGAAGACAGGGATGAATAAACAAACAAAGGAAAAAACAACAACAAAAAAAAAGTTGGAAAAAAGAAAATGGCAAGTTCTTATCTATTAATAGTTATCTTGAATTCAGGTGGATTAAATTTGCCAGCAAAATAACATAGAGTAGCTGGATGGATTAAAAGAGAAGCAAGACCCAACTATATGCTTCCTACAAGAGAATTCTTTCATTTGGATACAGCTTGTCTAAAAGTCAAGGAATGAAAATGAAATTTCCAGGCAAATGAAAGCAAAAAATGGCATTTCTTTCTGTTCTTATATAAGTCTATAAAATAGACTTGAGTAAAAGTAAGAAAAAATAGAGAAAATTATCATATGATGTTAAAGTACTCATTTCAAGAGGATGAAACAATTTAATAAACATATACCCCGCATTGAAATAGCTAATTATATAAAGAAAATATTAAGAGACCTGAGGCAGAGATAGACTGCAATACATTAATATCAGGGTATGTCAACCCTTTACTTTTGGCAATGGATACATCAACCAGATGGAAAATTTATAAGGAAATCTTGGACAACAACATACTAGATCAAATTATACTAACAGATAAATACAGAACATAACACCCCAAACTGTAGAATAAACTTTTGGTTTTTTTTAATTTATTCTTTTTAGATATACATGGCAATAGAGTATATTTTGACATATTATACATACGTGGAGTATAACTTATTCTAATTAGTATCCCATTTTTGTGGTTGTACATGATGTGGAGTTTCACTGGTGGTGTATTCATATATGAACATAGGAAAATTATGTCAGATTTATTCTACTCTCTTTCCTATTCCTATCGCCGCCTCCTTTCCCTTCATTCCCCTTTGTCTAGAATACACATTCTTTTCAACTGCACATCTAACCTTCTCCAAGACAGAACATGTATTAGGCCACAAAGCAATTCTTATCATATTTAAGAAGACTGAAATTACATCAAATACCTTTTCTGATCAAAATAGTATAAAATTAGAAATCAATAACAAGGGAGAAAATAGAGAATTCACAAATACATGCAACTTAAACAACACACTCCTGAACAAACAATGGGTTAATTAATTTTTTGAGACAGACAAAAATGGAAACACAACACACCAAAAACTAATGGTTATAGTAAAAGCATCACTGAAAACAAAGTCTGTAGGAATAAACACCTATATCAAAAAGAATGATATATTTCAAATAAAACTAATGTATTTTAGAAAATAAGAAAAACAATAATTAACCAAGCCCAATTTTGAGAGAAGAAAGGGAATAATAATAGGCAGAGCAGTAATAAATGAAAGATAAACTAGGAAAAACAACAGAAGAGATTAATCAAACAGTTGTCTTTTTGAAAAGATAAATGAAATGAACATACTTCAGCAAGGCCAATTAAGAAAAAAAAAAGAACACTCAAATAAGAAAAATTGGATAAGGAGACATGACAACTGATCCAATATAAATACAAAAGATCTTAAGAGGAGAAAAATTTGTGAATTAGAGAAAGGATCACTTCCCAGCAGTTCCTCAGCACCAGACTTAAAAGGCAAGAAGACTGCTTCTCAGTGAGGTGGGTAATCACTGAAACTTAATACTGGACTGCAAAAGAAATCATAAAGAAAGTCAGAAACATGAATATGAGAAAGAGTACATTAGAGAGATGCTAATTTAGTTGACAGCAGCAGCAACAGAGGGGAGGGTGAACAAAGATAAAGAAAATGGTATAGATGGTAGATAAAGAAATTAAAGAAATAAGTGTTTGGGGAAATTCAAGAGAAGTTTGATTGTAATGAACACAGAGTTAATAGGGAAAATGGTTCCATTAAAAAAAATAGCAGACCTAGGGGTGGGAAGCATTATATGGGCACAAAAAGCAATCCCCCTGGTTCAGGAAACATCTACAAGTGCTGCAAAGCAGTGAGCAGAGACAGGAAATCAGGAGTTTATAAAGGAAGTTACCAGGAGTCAATAACTTTTAAAATTCCCAGAGGATGCCTGAACCAGAGAGACTGAAATAGGCAAAAAGAAAATTATACCTGGACCATTCAGACTCTGGATACCAAGAGGAGAGTGTTCCCTTTATTTCTAGTCCCATAAGAGCTATTGGTAATATGCCAGTGATAGCCGCACAGGAGCATCTGCACTCCAGTGTAGATACCTGGTATTTCCTATTCCTAGCTGTGAAGGTGAACCTGTAGTGGTTTATTCCCTATGCCCTAAAAGTATATTTTACTAGAAGCCCTAGAGATGTAGCTGTCTTGCAGAGACCAGCATCTCTCCATCAATTTGGGGGTGTGTATCAAATCTCAAATACCTATGCACAGAGTTAAAAAATTCAGTCAAGTTTAACCCTCAAGTACTAGAACTTCCTGTTTAGAGCCCTGCAATGCCTCCACTACAGAAATGCACACAGCCATATCAATGTTTATAGCAGCACAATTCACAGTAGGTAAATTGTGGAACCAACCCAGATGCCCTTGAATAGATGAATGGATAGGAAATATATATGTGTGTGTGTGTATATACACACACACACACACACACACACACACACACATACATACAATGGAACATTACTTAGCATTAAAAGAGAATAAAATCACGGCATTTGCAGGTAAATTGATGAAGTTAGAGAATATGTGCTAAGTGAAATAATCCAAACCCAAAAAACCAAAGGCCCAATGTTTTCTTTGATATGATGATGCTGACTCATAATGGCAATGGAGGGGGAGCATGGGAGAAATGGAGAAACTTTAGGCAGGGTATAAGGGTGGGAGGGGAAAGGAGGGAACAAGGGACAAGGGGGTAGAAATGATGGTGAAATGAGTTAGACATCATTACTCTAAGTACAAGTATTAAGACACTACTGGTGTGAAAATAATTTGTGTACAATCAGTGACTTTAAAAATTGTACTCTATATGTGTAATATGAAATGAATCAATTGCATTCTGCCATCAGGTGTAACAAAGTAGAATGAATAAATAAATAATAAAAATAAATAAATACATAATTTGTCAGCACCCTTCATTGTATTCCACCAGATACTGGGGGAAGGGAAGCTGAGAACTATTCAACCAGCTTTGGCCCCTTGCCACAATGCCTGGCAGCAAAGTGCAGAACACAAAGGCTTTTGATAGAACAACTCTATCCATTGACCCAAAGGTTACAAAGCCAAAAATAAATTCAAAGAATGAAAATCCATCACTGCAAACAGTTTTGACTATCTCATCAGGAAAAAATCCTTGGTTTCTCAATAAGATTTTCCTTTTTTTCTTTTATTGTTTATATGTTCTTTTTTCTTTTCTCTGTATTCTCCCCATTTTGAAAAAATATATTCTTATCTTTTTCCACTTCTTTTTAAAATTTTAGCTTTTAAAATTTCCTAAAATATCATTTCATAGTATTTTAACTTTTTACTTTTTTTATTCTTCTAGATTGTGTGATATATATGTATTTATATGTATACACATATAGTGTATTCTTACTGTGCGAATAGTTGTGAATATTCTTTTGAATAGTTTTTAATATAATTTTGAATGGTTTTGAATATTATTGTGTGAATATTCTTAAAAGAACTCCCTCTAAAAACTGAAACAATTCAGGGATGCCCTCTTTCATCATTTCTATTTAACATAGTTCTTGAACAATTAAGCAAATGAAAGAAATTCAAAGGATACAGATAGGAAAAGAAAAACAATCACTATGTGCTTATGACATGATTATGCCTAGAGGATCCAAAAAATTTCACCAGAAAATTTCTAGAACTAATAAATGAATTCAGCAATGTAGCAGGATATAAAATCAACACCCATAAATCAAAGAAATTTCTGTGCATCAATGGCAAATCCTCTGAAAGAGAAACTAGGAAAACTACCCCATTTACAGTAATCTAAAAAAAACTTGGGAATCAACAAAAGAGGTGAAAGACTTCTACAATGAAAACTACAGAATACTAAAGAAAGAAATTATAGAAGACCGTAGAAGATGGAAAGATTTCCCTTGTTCTTGGAAGGCAGAATTAATATTGTCAAAGTGACCATACTGCCAAAAGCACTGTAAATATTTAATGCAATTCCAATCAAAAACCCAATGATATTTCTCATAGAAATAGAAAAACCAATCATGAAATTCATCTAGAAAAACAAAACAACCAGAATAGCCAAAGCTATCCTTACCAAGAAGAGTGAAGCAGGTGGCATCACAATAACAGACCATAAACTGTACTACAAAGCAATAGTAACAAAAACAGCATGGTCTTGGCACCAAAATAGACTTGTAGATCAATGGTACAGAATAGAAGACACAGAGACAAACTCACATAAATACAGTTATCTCATAGTAAAGGTACCAAAAACTTATGTTTGAGAAAAGATAGCCTCTTCAACAAGTGGTACTGGGAAAACTGGAAATCCATATGCATCAAAATGAAATTAAGCCCCTATCTCTCATAATGCATAAAACTCAACTCAAGGTGGATCAAGGACATAGGGATTAGACCAGAGATCCAGCACCTAATAGAAGAAAAAGTTGGCCCAAATCTTCATCATGTCATATTAGGCCCCAAATTCCTTCACAAGATTCCTATAGTACAATAAATAAAATCAAGAATACATGGGATGGATTCAAACTGAAAAAGCTTCTCAGCAAAGGAAACCAAGCAGTAAGGTGAAGAGAACGCCTACAGAATTGGCAAACTTATTTGCCACATGCACATCAGATAGAGCACTAATATCTAGGATATATAAAGAACTCAAAAAACTTAACACACACACACAAAAAAAAAAAAAAAAAAACCACCAAATAACCCAATCAATAAATGGGCTAAGGAACTGAACAGATGCTTCTCAGAAGATAATATACAATTGATCAACAAACATGTGAAAAAATGTTCAATATTTTAGCAAATAGAGAAATGCAAATCAAAACTACTCTAAGATTTCATCTCACTCCAGTTAGAATGGTGGCTATTAGGAATAAAAACAACAATAAGTATTGGCGAGAATGTGGGGGAAAAGACACATATATTGCTGCTCGGATTGCAAGTTGGTGCAACCAATCTAGAAAGCAGTATGGAGATTCCTTGGAAAATATGGAATGGGACCACAATTTGACCCAGCTATCCTGTTCCTTGGTTTATACCCAAGGGACTAAAAAAACAGCATACTATAGTGACACAGCCACAGCAATGTTTGTAGAAGCACAATGCACAATAACTAAATTGTGGAACCAGCCTAGACGCTCTTCAATAGATGAACGGATAAAGAAACTGTGGCATATACACACAATGGAATATTACTCAGCATTGAAAGAGAATAAAATCATGGTATTTTCAGTAAATGGATGGAGTTGGAGAATATCATGCTAAGTGAAGTAAGCCAATCCCCAAAACCCAAAAGCCGAATCTTTGATATGTGGATGCTGATCTATAAAGGGGGTGGGAGGAAGCATAGGAGGAATGGAGGAACTTTAGATAGGGAAAAAGGAAGGGAGGAGAAGGAAGGAGGCATGGGGTTAGGAAAGCTGGTGGAATGAGATGGACATCATTAACCTATGTACATGTATGAAGATATAAATGGTGTGACTCGACTTTGTGTACCACTGGAGACATGAAAAAAAATGTGCTCTATATATGTACTATGAATTGAAATACCTTCTGCTATCATGTATAACAAATTAGAACAAATAAATAAATTTTTAAAAATCATTTTATTATTTTTTTTACTTTTAATATTTTTTACTTCAAGATTTTGTGATATATATGTATGTATATGTACACACACGTATAGTGTGTTCTTACTGTGTGAATATTATATATATATACACACACACATGTATGTTTCACATAATTTTACTTTAGCTTCTTTCCTCAGCGCATGTTTATTATTTATACTTGATTTGACATAGGTAGAAATTATATGTGGGTTGGAGTTGTTTTGCTCTTACATTTGCTCATTTGTTCATTCCCCTTTCATCAATCTCTTCACCCACTAACAGCCAGATTTTTGTGCTCCCAATATCTCTGTTACGGTTTTTGTAATACTTTTAGTTATTTTTTTTTTAATTCCTCTTTCTGTACAATGGCATCTGCTATACTTATCTGTATGTGTTCATTTTTTTAACTAATTTAAACTTTCTCTTGCCTTCCTGGCCAATTTTTTCTTCATGTAAAAAAATGTAATCCCACTATATAATAGAATTATAAGAATTATAAATTCCTACCCCACTTCTGTTTTTGTAAATATTAATAGAGTAGACAACATAGTAGACACTTGCTGCATGATCTACTTCACAGCTTTTTACTGTTGATACTGTTTTTAAATGCCGACCCCAACAATCCCTAATAGGGGGCAACCAGTGTTGTAGATGTAAATGTAGACACCAGACATTTATCTTAAGCTGCACATCTGTTGCTTGTTAGTGCTGTTCTCAGGTCCCCTTTTCTCTAACAAGTGCTGGAAAATTGGTTGGAATGCTTCGAGTTCGGAGCAGAGATTTTACAGAAAAGCAGTACCCATAACTCAGCCAAATAACAGGAAATCTCACTCTATGTAAGATCTAGTCCCACCTGAGCATCAACATCACTTTAACACCTAGAATTTCGAACACACAAAAAATAAAAAAACTAAAAACAGCAACAACTAGGATCCAAGGTAGATCTACCAGAGGGGATACTGAGTTCTTATCCCTGAACATCTACCGGATTACCAAAACCAGAGAGAAGTCCCAGAACAAAAGGTTAACTGCACAGAAAAAGAAATATGTAAAAGAGAAAGGGGAATTTATTTCAATTGATTCATAAGTCCAAGACCTCTAAGTTTGTGAGAAAACAAGCAAACAAATCTCCCCTCCCAAAATACACAATCCCCCGACAAAATATCCCACAGATATGGAATTAGATGAAATCATAGAGGGATTATAAAGTACTTATTAAAATGTTCAATGAACTAAAAGAAGATCAAAGGAATTAACTAAAGGGGCCAAAATGGGAGCTGAAAGACCATTTTAAAAAAAGGAACAGAGACACTAAAGAAATCAATCAGAACTCCTGGAAATGAAAGACAAAATGAATCAAATTAAAAATTCACTTGAAAGTCTCTCCACCAGAATATATTGCATAGAAAATATTGACTTGAAGGCAAGACTTCAGGACTTGAAAGAAGGCATACAAACTTTAATATTCAATTGGCAATAAAATAAAAAGCATAAAAGACTATGACCTGAATATAAAAGAGTTCTGGGACAGCATCAAGGGAACAAAATTGAGAGTGATTGGGATAGCAGAGAACAAAAAATAAAGGCTTCGAGAACATTTTCAATGAGATAGTAACAAAAAGCTTTTCCCTTATCAAAAATGAGATAGCCAAACTACCAAAATAAAGAGAGAGAATACCCAAATAAACAAAATTAGGGATGAAAAGGAGATATTATCACAGAGACTTCTAAAATCCAGAGCATCATTAGGAACCATTTTGAAAATTTATACTCCAATAAACTGGAAAATCTCAAAGACATTGATAATGTCTAGACATATGAGCTTTCCAGATTGAATCAGGAAAATACAGAAAACCTGAACAAAAAATATCAAAGTGAAATTGAAACAACAATTTTGACAGCCTACCAATAAATTAAAGCTTAAAACCAGAAGGATTATCAGCAGAGTTCTACCAGACCTTTAAGCAAGAATTAACACTTGTCCTTCACAAACTATTTCATGAAATTGAAAGGGAGGTAACACTCCTAAACACACTCTATGAAGCCAGTAGAACTCAGACACCAAACCCAGACAATGACACATCAAGGAAAGAAAACCATAGACCTATATCCCTAATGAACATAGATGCAAAATCCTCAATAAAATATTAGCAAAGCACATTCAAAAACACATTCAAGATCAATTGGCCTTCAACCCAGCAATACAAGGTTGGTTCAACATAAAATATCAATAAATCTAATTAACTACTTAAGCAAAATTAAGAAAAATCACATGATCATCTCAATAGATACAGAAATGGTCTTTTATAAAATCTAGCACCCATTCATGTTAAAATGCTGTAGAAACTAGGAATAAAAGGAACTTATGGCAGTATTATAAAGGCTATGAACCCAAAGCCAACATCATATTAAATGGAAAAAAAACTGAAAGTATTTCCTCTAAAATCAGAAATAAAATAGAGTGCCCACCCTCGCCACTTTTATTCAATGTATTTCTCAATACTCTATCCAGAGGAATCAGGAAGAGAAGAATATTAAAGGATACAATAAGAAAACAAATAGAAGCTAAATTATCTCTGTTTCCCTGTGAAATGATCCTATATCTAGAAGACCTCTCCCACCAAAAAACAAACAAACAAACAAAAAAAAACACAAAAACAAAACAAAACAACAACAACAACCACAACACAAAACAACACCTCTACCAGAAGACTTTTAGAGCTGGTAAACTAATTCAGCAAAGTACAGGATAAAAAGTGTTGACTCGGAAATCAATAGCTTTCCAACAAAAATTTTGCTGAGAAAGAAATTTGGAAAGTCATTCCCTTAACAATGAACTTTTAAAAATAAAATATTTTGGGCTTAATCTAACCAAGGAGATGAAGATCTCTACAATAAAATCTAGAACTCTGAAGAAAGAACTTGCAGCAGACCTTAGAAAATGGAAAGACCTTCCGTGTTTTGGGGTAGACAAAATTAATATTATAAAAATGGTCATACTACCAAAAGCAGTACATAGATTCAATGCAGTCTTCATTAAAATATCAATGACATTCTTCAAAGAACTAGAAAAATTGTCCTTAAATTCATTTATAAGAGTAAGAGACCCAGGGTATCCAAAGCAATCCTGAACAAGAATCCTGAGCTATGCAGGAGTGATCACAATGCCCAATCTCAAATCATACTATAAAGCCATAGTAACAAAAACAGCATGGTATAGACAACAAAACAGACATGAAGACCAAAGGAATAGAAGAGATGACACAGAGAAAAATCCACATAGATACAGACATTTAATACTTGACAATGGTTCCTAAAATATATTTTAGAGAAAAGACAGCCTTTTAAATAAATGGTTCTGGGGAAACTTAATATTCATATGTAGAAGAATGAAATTATATCCCCATCTCTCAACCTGTGCAAATATCAAATAAAAAATGGGTCAAAGACTTATACCTTCAACTGCAAGTTGTCAACCCTGAAAAATTTAGGTATAGGCAACAAATTCATCAACAAGACCCCTAAAGCTCCAGAAATAAAACAAAGAACGAATAAAAGGGATAACATCAAATTAAAAGCTTCTGTATAGCAAAGGAAATGATTAAGACCATGAAGAGATAACCTACAGAATAATAGAAAATATTTTCCAACTCCTCCTCTGACAAGGGATTAATATCCAGAAAATACAAAGAACTCAACAATCTTAATGCCAAAAATACCTGTTAAATAAACGAGCAAATGAAATAAACAGATATTCCTCAAAAGAAAAAACCACAAATAGCCAAAAATATATTTAAAAATGTTCAACAACTCTAGTAATAAGAAAAATGCAAATTAAAACCACACTAAGATTTCATCTCAATTGTCAGAATGGTTATTGTCAATAACACAAATAATAATCAATTTTGGGAAGGATGTGGGAAGAAAGTTACACTCATACATTCCTGGTGGGACTGCAAATTTGTGAAACCAGTCTGGAAAGCAATGTGGAGATTCCTAAAAAAATTAAGAATGAAATTACTGTATGACTCAGCTATCTTACTCCTTGCTATTTATCCAAAAGAACTATATCATACTGTAGCAATAAAACCACTTAAATATTTATAGCAAAACAATTCAGAATAGTCAAATTATGGAATCAGTTCAGATGTCCATCAATAGATGACCTAATGACCCAACATCAGTAATAGTCAAGAAAAAGCAAATCAAAATCATAATGAGATGTCACTTTCCCTCTAGTCCTCACAAGAATGCCTACTAACAAGAAGACAAAAATATAAAAAGGAATGCTTGCACACTACTGATAGGAATGTAAATTAATGCCCACTTTGGAAAATATTAAGATGTTCCTCAAAATATTTAAAGTAGAACTGTCTTGTGACCTATCAATCTCATTGCGAGGTGTAAAGAAAATGAAATCAATATGTTAAAAAACATCTGAAGACCCATGACTATTGCAGTACTATCCTCATTAATTAAGACATGGAATCAGCCTCAATATCCACCAATGTATGAATGGATAAAGAAATGTGGTATATTTGCAAAATGGAATACTATCAAGTCATAAAAAAGAAAGAAATTTTGTCATTCTGTATAACATAAATAAACCTGATGAATATTAAATGAAATAACACAGGCCTAAAGAGATAATACCACATGATTTCACTCACATATGGAATCCTAAATGTTGATCTTATAGAAGTATACAGTAGGATAGCAGTTACCAGGGATGAAGTGGTTGTGGGGAGGTGTTTTGGGGAGATATTGGCCAAAGGACACAAAATTTCAGTTAGATAAGAGGAGTAAGTATAACAGATCTATTGTTCAACATGGAGACTATAGTTAACTGTATTTTTCTTGAAAAATGCTTTTGAAAAGTGGATTAGAGTATTCTCATACAATACTGGTGATTATGTGATATAATGAATACATTATTAGCTAAATTTAATAATTTTGCAATGTATATACATTTCAAAACAACACATTTCACATGATCTATCTATCTATCGATATATATTTATATGTGAATTTTAAAATGAATAATAAGATAAAATTGAAATATAGTGCTTAATAAATAAATTAAGGTAAGTTAAAAAAATTAAAAGGCACAAATATCCATTTCAGAATTATGCACCACTCCCACCTCCCTCAGAAAATGAGATTTTACTTTTTTATTTTCCTTGTTTTTGAAGGAGTATTTTCTTTTCTTTTCCAAATGTACCCATCTTTAAGGCCCACATATGGCTATAGTATTTTAAGATACTATAATACTGAATATTAATCTTTATTTTTACCCCTGGTCTCCCTTACAGATATGTAAACCAAAGGTGGCTAGTTGCTGTCTTTCTTATCAACCTTTACACGTGACTCAACTCTGAGTATACTAAAACCTCTCCCAACATCTTCAGTTTAAAGAATTATTAAGTGATTCTAGAGAAGCTTCCTCCATAGGCAATTTGTAATTTGACTGAGCCTTTACCAAAAACAAGTAGTTTATTAAAATGTGAAAGCTGTAAAAACTAGAAAATATTGAGGACAATCATCCGATACAACCTACCAAGTCTCACTCTTTAAATTTTACTTACTGTTCATAGAATGAAAATACCTGACAAGTTTTTGATGATCTGCAAACAAGGTCTATTTTAATAGGGAAACTGATGAGAGAGAGGCTGGGGGGATTTTATTCTACATAGTGTTCTGCTTATTTTACAGTGAGGATTCTAGCTTTTACAGGTATATTTGAAAGAGTACTAATACTATATATAGAAAATCTCATAGTGAAACACTCAGTGATATTTACCATTTTGCCCACTGAGAATTGAAATCAGCTTTGGGAAATAGTTTGCTTTGTATTAAAGTGCCCCCTTAAGGATATAAGCCTAACTACATGGCCAAAAGTATTACTGAAATGCAAAATGTTCCAACTGAATTATCAAAAACACTTTCTCCCATTGTCAGATGTGTTTCAGAACCATAAAAAAATCCGTCCTTCCTTCCTTCTTTCCTTCCTTCCTTCCTTCCTTCCTTCCTTCCTTCCTTCCTTCCTTCCTTCCTTCCTTCCTTCTTTCCTTCCTTTGTAAAGCATGAGATAATTTGTACACCTTTTTCTCCAATTTACTATCTGTTACTGAGGAAGAATTCTTCAATAGCAGTCATTATTAAATACGAATATTATTTCAATATTATTTTTTAAGAAATATAACATAGTTGCTATTGTGGAAGAAATATTACTTTCAATAACTTTTTTATTTTAAGTAAATAAATAAGAGAACTACCTGGTGCTGGGGTTGTGGCTCAGCAGTAGAATGTTCCCCTAGCACATGCGAGGCCCTGGGATCAATCCTCAGCACCACATAAAAAAATAAAATAAAAAAGGTATTGTGCTCTGCTCCTTTTTTACTAAAAAAAAACTTAAAAATAAATATCTAAAAAAGAGAACTACCTATGTTTTCATTGAATTTCAGAGTCTAGGCTTTAGGGATGGGAGAAGCTTATATGCTCTGTGTCCAGCAGTTCACACAGGTTATTACTGGAAGTCTGGATGTTAGGACAATGGTCACATCTGGTTGAAATAGCTCTATTGTGGTTGCAACACTGGCTTGGTACAAGATTCCAATGGATCTTAAAATTCTCCTGATTAATATTGCACAAAGCTGCCTTCTTATTGGTTTTGCTGCCCACCCAGTACCCTAACAAAAGAGTAGGCCAGTTTTCTCTTTTTGGTCCTCCTCCATAGTAAGTATACACCTTCTATCTTCTGCAAAAATATTTCTACTTTTTGTTGCTTCAAGATACTTATTACATACATGGAAATTCCCTTTTCAAAAAGTATAAGGTCTTATAAAAAGAAATATAATGTGGAATTGAAAACTGAACAAAGGCAGTAGAGCTCAAAGTCTTCAAATTGTTCTATCCCCATCTGTGGCAAGATCCTATTTACATTTCTTTAAGCTTCTATAATACAGGTAAGTCAGAAGAACTCTAGCTGGGGAATAAGGACCACATCTTAGAGTATGTTTGCCCTTGTCTGGCCCTTCTTCAACTTTTCCTAAGTCCTGGAAGACTTCCAGAACATATCATACCATCAGGGTAGAGGGTCCTCTGATCTTCCAGTAAATCAAAAACATATTCTAAGTGTTAATGTCAGTTCATCACCTAATGCCCCATAATTGAATATTAATCAATATTTATATTGATTATCCAGTTAGTTGGATGCCTCAAGAATTACTGATCTTTAATTCTACCCATTCAGCAGATTTACTTTTTTTCTCTAGTCAAATTACAACAATTGATAAATTACAATGCAGTTATTTCCCAGGTTGATGTCTTGCCCTCCATTCCTAAGTTACTATCTGTAAACATTGCTGTAATGTGTGTTTGGCATCATTTGATAACTGATTAGAGGCAATGGCTCATTCAGTTCTGAGGTTAGGACACTCCACAAAGGAATCTAAATAGGGTTCAGAAAATGGCAATTATCTGTTCATGTTGGCAATAGGGACTTTCAGAGGTTTCTCTATTACAATGGATCATTTCATCTAATAAGGAATTTCTTCTGTTCCTATCGTTTTCTATCGGAATGATGATCTAACATAAACCAAAAAACAATGGACAAGGTCTCAAAATAACTTTATTAATTTCTTAATAAAATTTGCTGCAGAAAATGCTTAAATAGAGACCAACAATTGCCATTCAAAGACGGTGTGTTTTGAAGTAGTGTTAGGTTGAAGTATCATGTAATTTTCTAGTTCAAAATCACAACAGATTCTGTTGGGTGGCTGGTCGTGCTTTTCCTGAGAATAACAGTCAGCATAACTATGGTAATAGATACTTCCTGTGTAAGTTAGCTTTTTTGTTGTTTTGTCCACAATACCTAACAAGAACAGTTGAGAAGAGAAAAACTTTAATTTGGCTGTGGTTTCAGAGGTTTAGTTCTTGGATTAGCTGACTCCATTGATCTGGGACCGTGGTGAGGCTGAATATCATGGCAGAAGTTCATGCTAGAAAAGCCCTGCTCTTCTAATGGCAGCCAGGAAGCAGAGAGGAAGGGAACATCCTCAGGGAACATGAACCCTTCTGGGACATAATCTCAGTGACTTACCTGCTCCTTCCACTACCCATCTGCTTACAGTTACTACTCAGTCCATTCAAACTAGTACAGACTGAGCAGTTGACAACTCTCTAATTATTTCACCTTTAAATATTCCTGCATTAACACAGGACCTTTGGTGGTGGGTATCTTGTATCCAAACAATAACATTTCATCCTGGCTCCCAAACCTCATGTTCATCTCACAATGCAAAACACATTCAGTTTATCTCCATAAGTTCCCATAATCTTGACAGTTCCAGTGTTGTCCAAATGTCTGAGTTCAAAGTCTCATCTAGGACTCAAGGCAATCTTGGCTGTGAACCCATGTAATGATGAAAAGTAAGTTACATGCTTCCAATATACAATGTCACAGAGTAATCATTATCATTCTAAAATGGAAGAGAAGTGACATAGAAAGAAGGGATGGGACAGGGCTGGGGTGCTTGCCTAGTATGGGTTTGATCCACAGCACCACATAAAAATAAATAAATAAAATAAAGTCATTCTACAACTACAAAATTAAAAAAAAAAAAAAAAAAAAAAAAAAAAAAACAGACTTGCTGCTTTGACCTGGCTGGTTTTAGCACTCATGGCCTCTATCTGGCCTAATTATTTCTGCAACCTGAAGGTTTTCTTAGCAGGTAGTCTGTATTACTAGTATCTTTTAATTCCTGGTGTCTCCATTCTACTTTCATTTTCTCTTTCACAACTTCATACATTGTTCTCTCAGGGGCTGCCTATGGAAATTCCAAGCCTGCCACACATTGCCTGGCCTTTCGGGTCTATCCTTTGAAATCTTGGTGTTCACCACCACACCATCCTGAAGTTTTGCAGAACCAACTAGCACCAAGTAGATGATTCCCAGGTCTGCTGTCAGCTTGAGCAGTAGCTGGGCCCCCTGAAACCATGAACAGAGCCTCTGAGAAGGGCCTGGGATGCTAAGTATGATAAAACAATTTCATAGCCCCTCAACCCCATAAACTCAGGGTTCCCCCATGGCCACTTCTCAAAGGAATCTTTATGTTTTACATCCCTGAGCCTACAATAGGTAAGGTAAAACAACTTCCTAGGAATCCCTGTGCAAGCAGGGAACCCCAATGATCTCAAAGGGATTTTCCTTTTACATCCTTGAATAAGTGTGGTCTTGCAAATTCCCAAGATGCCTTCAAGGTGTCTTCCTATTGTCTATGCAAAGTACTTAGCAATTTTTAATAACTAGAATCTCTATAACAGCTATACCTTTTTGGTGCCAGTATTATGTATACTTTTCTGGTCAAATTGCAAGATTTAAAGATCTTTCTGCTCTTAATTTTCACCATATAGCAGGCAAAGCTGATAGCAATATACATGACACCTAATGAATGCTGTGCTACCTTGAAATTTCTCCTTCACCAGATTATCACCTTTAAATTCAACCTTACAGAAAGTCTCAGGACATGGACAAAACAAGGACAGCCTCCCTGTAAGAATGGAAAATGAATAATCTCTAGTCCTCGTTTTTCTTTTGAAACTTCATGAGCACTGTGTACATTCCTATTGGCACTCTGGTCTACTGAGTTCCCAGAAGAACTGCCAAGTAAGCTCTATTTACAATATTCTAAAGCTTTTATAACCTATATTTCAAAAAGTTTCCAAAATATTCCTGCAAGTCAGCTTCCGATGCTTCTGAACCTCATAGTGAGTTTAGTCATAGCAAGGGCTCCACTTCTCAGTACCAATTTCTGTTTTAGTCAGGTTTTTCATTTTTTGTGGCCAAAATACCTGACGAGAACAATTTAAATGAATGAAAGTTTATTTTCTCCCACAGTTACAAAGGTTTAGTCCAAGTTCAGCTAAGTCCATTGCTCTGGACCTAAGGTGAGGCAGCACATCATGGCTAAAGGGCATGGTGGAGGAAAGCTTCTCATGACTTGTCAGCCAGGAAGCAGAGAGAGGAAATAGGAAGAAGGGTCACAGGGAGGATGAACCCTTTCAAGTCACACTCCTAGTAACCTACCTCCTGCAGCCTTGTTCCACCTGCCTATAGGTACCACACAGTCTTTTCAAACTAGGATGGACTGAATGGGCTACAACTCTCAAACCCAATCATTTCATCTCTGTACATCTTTGCATTAATACAGATTTGAGGGTACACCTAATATCCAACCCACAAACACATTTTAACCAGCCTCATGGTATAAAGTCAACAATAGTTAGATTATTTCATTTTAAATGAGAAACTGGGTTTTGAGTAAAAGAATGATACATTGACATGCGTTGAATATCAATTCATTAATTCGTAAAACAAAGATAAACTGTGCTGATATATAGAAATAAAAATTTTAGTCAAGTTGCCATTCCAGACAGACCCATGTTCAAATCTTAGCTTCATTTACCGGCTGCATGATTTTCAACAAAATCATTTACTAAAAATAAAACCTGTTAAATGACCACTCTAATAGCATAGTAACTTTATGGTCTGTATTAACAACATAAGTTCAAGATAAAAGGTAATTTTTATCTGTGCTCCTCTTTTTAACCAGGGTCCATTTCCTTTTTTTTCCCTGATGCAAAATGCTTAGAATAACATCTTTGCTAGAGTTATGGGGACATAATGAAACCATGTTGTAGAAACATTTTAGAAAGCACAAAATACCATCACCTTTATTTTTTTTTTAATTTGTAGTTTCAAATTAAGTGTCTTGTGAACACAAATGCAGTAGTACTTCCCAGATAGTATTTTGATTTTAACTAATTTTTAAAAATATCTACTATGTGAAAGCACCTTATTAGCAAATGAAGGATGCATCTGCTTGAATGTGCTCTTCAATTTCTGTGTTCATGTTTTTCACTTTCCATAAGACTTTACTTCAAAACAACTCTTTCACAGCTCTACCCATGTGGCCTTGCTCAATTTCAGAAATATCTTAAATATTAAAGAATTTAAGTCTAATTTGATCTAAAATCCTAAATTGATTAATGAAAACAGCTCTTATCTAATATTATCTTCTTTTTGTACATGTGTAGGACTGGGTATTGAACCCAGGTATGCTCTACCACTAAGTCACATACTGACATCTTTGTATTCTGAGACAGGTTCGCTCTAAGTTGCTAAGGATGGCCTCAAACTTCTGATCCTCTAGCCTCAGACTCCTGAATTGTTGGGATTACAGTTGAGCACCACCACACATTCCTATTATCTTCTTCTCTTCACTACCATATCAATGGAAAAAAAAAAAAAAAAAAAAAAAAAAAAAAAAAAAAAAACCTTTGTGTCCTTAGAGAGGCAGATAATTGCTAAAAATTATGTGATATCATTAAATCTACTTGCTGAATCTTAAGAATAGTTTTTCAAAATTACAAAACAGAATATATCTTTATTTATTTGTCTAATCTGATGTTATGACAGAAATCACTAGAAGCACAGTATTATACCCACAAGAATGTCTGTTAACTATTTTCCATAGTTTTTGATGTTTCAAACTAACTTCAGAGTTTCATTAGGATCCTAAAAGACATTGTCAGAGAACAGACTACTAAATGAGATAACTTTCTAGCTGAATTAAGTGCAATTTTAACAGCTTATCTTTATTTTTAAAAATAGTATTTTGAGATTTCCTAGAATAATGTGCATCCCTTATCTGCTTAAAATACAGTAATGGGTAATATAAGTCACTCTTAATGAGATAAGGTATCATTGAAACAATCAATTGTCATAATGAACAGTGTTAGAGCAGATGCCTCAAGGGCAAAAAAAAATCTTTGAAATATGTTAAAACATTATTCTTTTTTCCTTTCTACAAAATGCTCTTTTTTGTGTATTCTGCATTTTATAATTTTCCCTTTTCATCCCCAGTTAACTTATCCTTATCTATGTGGTGAAATTATAATGAGCAGGACTGTCTCATTAAAATACCCTAAATATTCCCCACCCTACCTTTTGGCATGTCTTTGATCTGTGTATCTGCTACCAGCTCTTCCCCATATTTCTTATTTACTATTTATAAACTTTTGTGACCTGGGAAATCAAAATCAAATTGTCAAAAATTTTGCTCAAATTAGACAGGGTTCTGAGACAGTGTCAGATATTTTTCCTAGGCACATAGACTTCCTGTTATTGATACTAACTTCCACATTATTAGAAGAAGTCTCGATGGTTGAGCTTGCTTCATTAAGAAATCCATTAATGTTTAGGCAGTTTGAGACACATGAATTGGTCACAAAGATGTTTGCATGAGAATTTAGAAGCTATAGACAATTTGCCTACAAATTAAACAATGCAGTATTTGTTACCTAAATTTTTGGAATATTGTCTTTGAAAATATTTCAAACAATGAAAACTAGTTCAAACAAATATCTAAATAATCCAAATAGGACTAGGAATCTTCTATTCCAATAAAAACACTGTAGATCTTCATTTGTCAAATATTTCCACAACTACCAGTTTTGCAATAACTTCCAACAGAGCAAAATGTTCATTCTGATTTTTTATAGAACCAAATAAAGATAGATTCATACACACAATGTAGTTTTTCTGATCCATGTAAGAGCTGGTACCTTCATGCAAAAGAATCCTTAGGAATAGGATTGCTCTCATTACATTACATCTAAGATGTAATATACCACATATAAACATGGCATCCATCATTCCCTTGCTGTTCAGATGATTACATATAGCATAATTGATTATTATCTGAATTTTGACAAGCAGTACCTCATGGAGTTTTCAGTGTTGAGAATAACTACAGTATTTCTTGCTTAGATAAATTTGAGAATGTAGCCATTATATATATATATATATATATATATATATATATATATATATATATATATATATACTATAGCAATATATATATATATATATATATATATATATATATATTTGAAGAATGTGGAACTTATTTTATATATATATGTATATACATATGTGTGTATATGTATATATGTATATACATATATATATACATTCAGCTATGCATGTGAGCAGAAGAGGGAATGAAGGAGGTAGAAAGCAACTTTAATATCAACTTAATATGGACCCAGGCATTTATATTTTCAGCATGTTTTCTTCCCTGTGGATACCCTAGTGCAAGACCAAAGGGTTCTGAAAATTTCCTGGAGAATCACTAGCACAGTCTGCTTGGGAAGAGTGAAAAAGAAAGAGTCCAATATCCTCAGATGGCAGCAGCTATCAAGAACCAGTTCTAGAAGAATCCAGCTTGTATCTGCTGCTGCTTCCTTGTTCTTCCAATTTTTCTTCCTTCCAAGCCACCATCCTATTGGACGGTGCTGCCCACCTTAGGGAAGGTCTCCACTTCAGTTGGCTATCCCACATGGCAATCATTCCTAGACATACCCTCATTGACACAGCCAGAAGCCTCTTAATCATTAGCATCTCTTAATCTAATCAAGTTGACAATTCAAATTAATCATTACAAAGACCTTAAGGAAACCATTAAATCACTTTCAGTGTATATGAAGCTCAACACTATTAGAAGTTATTTTAAAACACCACTAATGATCATTGTCCTTTCTTCAGTTAAGCAGCATTCTTTGAAAACATTTATTCAGCCAAATCTGTGGATGATGAAATGTTCTTATTTCTAAAACTTAATTATGCTAATGCAAACTAGATACCTTCAACAAACTCTGCAAAATTCATCTTAAATAATGGATCCCAAAACTACTAATAATATTCTGTTGGAAAGAAAATTAAGTTGCTATCTAATGTAGTTCCATTAAATTTTACAACCTAATTCTATGCCAACTGCTCAAATAAAAATAGGAGAGTTTAAAGTAAACTCATACTAGTACTTGTCAGAAGTATAACTGAGGTTTTTATTCAGGTTAAAGGAGGCAAGAAAAACTTGACATTATTTATTTTTGAATGTGAAACTTATAACAGTGAAATAATACATATCATATATATGTATTTTATATATATATATATATATATATATATATATATATATATATATATATATAATACATATATATGATATGTATTTATGTGTTCCTTACATTACGATAGATAGATATTTGAATACAATTTAGTATAGGGTCAGCATGTATAAACTACTTGCAAAAATAATAACAGATAATGTGTGTTCTTGTGAAATAGCAGTCAAGTTTAACAGCTCTAAAAGTTTAGTTAAATTTGTATAATACCTCTTTAATTGTAAATGGTTCATATTCAAAAGGGGAGTGAAAGACAACACCAATGTTTGAGGGATACAAAACAGGAAGATGTGAGTTACTAGTAGCTGAAATGGAATGCAGGGAAGGCAGATTGAAAGGGGAAAAGTTGAGCCCAGTTCTGAACATATTTATTGTGAAATGGCTATTTTATGTTCAAGTGGCACATATATAATCTAAAATAGTTTAGAATGTTAGGTAATTTGGATTTAAAAAAATAAGCTAAGCAGAATGCATTTATGGATGGCATTCATCACAGGTCAGTATTGTCCTAATGTGTTTAAGTATTTAGAAGGGCAGATAATTGGAGATCAAATTTTAGAAAATCAGACTATTACATTCATCTATAGGTAGTCTGCTTATCTTACTCCCTATACATTTGTGTTTAAAACCTGCCATTGTTATAAAATATAATTAGCATAGGATGATTTTTTTTTATGACTCATTTAGCTATTGTATCAAAATCTAGATCCATGGAGCTTATAGTAGGAATAATTGAATATTTGGCAAGTTTTGTTGGCTGTTAAGTTATGCTAAGTATCAAGAAGTTTTAATAAAGCAAGGATGTGTCCTTATCCCATAACAATATATTTTATCTGAGCAATATATTTAGAAAGTTATTATGTTGACTACACATGGCCCATTGATTATTATATTTTCTACTTGGTCAATACATGATTTTTAATATTGACTACATTGCCTGCAAAGTTGTCTACAGTTAAAAAGCCAAAATATTTTGAATTAGGCTATATATTACTAATCCATGGTTATAAGTTAAAATTCTTGGTGAACAGAAAATTTTCAAGAATTTTTAACTTATTAATTGCTGAGAAAATATAAAATAACAATATAACAGAACAACATTCAGATGTCAGATTATGAGAAATTAAAATAATAAGGATAAAATTATCAAATACATACATCAGAATTTAACTGGAAATTAAATCACTATAGTAAGGACTGGCAACACTGGATGAGTGACATAAACATAATGTGGAAGTTAGTATGGGAAATTAATTACACATTATTGATAATCTTGAATGTGCAATTTAGGATTTTAGTTCATCAACACGTGTTTTTAAATAGAAGTAACAAAAAGTGAACAATGAAGAGTGGTTTTAGTATAGTCAACTTTTCATTGTTACAATACTTAATATGTTGCAGTCAAAGTTATTTTTCTGTTTTATAACTTTAAAATGACTCAATATAGGGCTGGGGATGTGGCTCAAGTGGTAGCGCGCTCGCCTGGCATGCGTGCAGCCCGGGTTCGATCCTCAGCACCACATACAAACAAAGATGTTGTGTCCGCTGAGAACTAAAAAATAAATATTAAAATTCTCTCTCTCTCTCTCTCTAAAAAAAAAAGTTTTAAAACAATAAATAAATAAAATAAAATAAAATGACTCAATATATATTCCTATTAAAATTTAATATGTAAAACATTATTTTCAGTTATATTTCACAA